>NC_091979.1:154511860-154837929 GCF_044704955.1 Pristiophorus japonicus | reverse complement strand
CCGTAGTGACTCCAGCCGCTGCTCAAGCTCCGAAATACGGAGCTCGAGTAGTTGAAACTGCAGACACATCCTGCACACATGGTTGTCTTAAGCTGCGCGAAGCATCCAGGACTTCCCACATGCGATGGGACATGCACTCCATAAGACTGAGCTGATCTGCCATCCCTCTAATTAGACTTATCTGTTATAAAAGAGAAAGAGAGATACAACTCAAGCAACCAGCCACTCACTTACCTGCCCGGACGATGCGCATGCGCCAAAAACAGCTTTTCTGATCTGTCAAGTTGGAGCTTGACAGATCGTAGACATATCGGGAGCGAGGACATTTCTTGGGCAAGATTGCGGGATTTACGCATATCTTGCCCAGCAAATGTCCTCAAAAATCTTGCACCTGAAAAAGCAGACGCATTTTACAGGCGCAAGTGTTTTAAAACATACAAAAACACAATAAAATTAAATTATAAACACAAAGTTTATTGTTAAAAACCCTCCCCACTATGGTAAGTTTATTGTTAACCATAATTAAAAAAACTTTTAAAAAAATAGGGAAAGTATTTTATTTTTATAAGACAAAATAATTTTAATTTCAATTAATTTTAAATATGTGTGGTCTGGTTTTTATTTTTTATTATTTTGTGTGTTTGGTTTTGTTCCCATTAATAGTACTGAGAACTCGTAGATAAGCGTGTCTCTGTGCTATTAATGGGAACCTGTGAAATACTTACCTGATTGGCTGAGCAGTGACATGTGACTGCATCTTCTGTATGAGACGGGAGCGCGCTTCGCAGCGCGGGAAGAGAAGGCCTCCCCACCGGAATCTATGGCGTCTCCTAGACCACTGGGTACTTTCGGAAAAAATCTCCAGCGTGGAGGCAATTGCTCCTTGAAAGGACCCCTAGAAATTTCTGGGCCAAAATTTCCAGGCTTTTCCATTAGGTGACAGGACAAAATCATGGAATCATAGAAATTAGAGCATAGAGGGAAGGCATTCAGCCCATCACGTCTGAGTCAGTGCTGGCTCTTCAACTGGAACTGTTGCAATTGCTTGGCTCTTTCCCCGTATACTATTACATTTTTCTTTATCATATACTTATCAAATTGATATGGAGATAATATTCACTTGCAGATTATTTTCTGTCCTACACATAACAAACAAATAGTTCTCAAGATGTTCCTTTTCAAAGGTATCCCACAGATTAATAAAAGGCAGTCAGTTGTCACATTTTGTGAAGATCCCAATACTGCATTGCTTCACAGGAATACAAATAGGACACATCAGTGCTGAGAAGAAGACATTTCTAAAGCCCACCTAGCCAGACAAATACAAAGATTTTGTATGATCAATGTAGTAGTTTGCTCTTAACAGAAATCCGGAGCCATCGAGATAACTGAGGAAATTTGTACATTGAGTTTTTATTAGCTTTCCTCCCAAATAGAATATATATTTTTACAGACTTGGGCCCGAATTTGGTCTAACCTAAGTTCCATCTGTTTTTCGGCGGTTCTTGGGCAGTGCGTGATTTTTTTACCAGCAGCTACCACTGGGGCTGACTGGGTGTGAGAATCATCCCAGTTTTGTTGGTGGGAGCGGCAGGCAACGGGAGGCATTGGCCGGTAACGGGCGGCAGTGGGAGTCGGCAGCCAGTAGCAGGCTGCAGCAGGAGTCGACGGTATGTGCAGGCCTGTCGACTCGGGAAACATCGGAGGTCATGTACTGTGCATGCGCGAGGTTTGGAAAAATGTTTTTGTAGTTTTTTTTGCCTGATGACCTCACTTTTCCCACGATTGGGGCCGAGGGCTCAGCTGCGCATGCGCATAAAATCTGGTTACTGACTTGCACCTGACAGTTACAGAGGGAAGTGATTGAGCGAGAGAGGCAAGAGAATAATCAGTCATCCACCTTGAAAACATATCATGAGTGATAGAAAAGTTGCCAGGAAGTCCAATGTAGGGAGGCTCAGAGCTCCCTGGGTTACAGATGATGAGCTGGAGGCACTTGTCTCTGAGGTGGAGCGCCGTTACAGAGAGCTCACCCGGGATGGTCTTGGCAAGCCAGCCCTGCCCCAATATAAACACATTTGGCGGGAGATTGGGGAGGTCATGTCCGCAGTGGGCACCATGGTTTGTAATGGAGACCAGTGCAGGAAGAGATGGAACGATGTGGTAACAGCAGCAGGAATAAGTAAAGATCTTATTGATGCACTCCCATAGTACTGAAAAAGTATATATAAGCCGTACTGTGTGTATGCGTGTTACATCTGCAAACCGGTTAAAGCTTGCAGCTTTTATTTCTGCAGAGGAAAAGAACAGCCAACACCTCAAAGCAGTGTGGCATGGGAGGGGGCCCACCAAAGGTAATTAAAGTGACTGACATCGAGGAGCATGCCTTGGTGTTGGTGGGTGACCATCCCCGTGCCACCACACATGGTGATGCCGATCTCATGCTACAGCATGGTAAGTTTATCATAATCTCCAGTCTGCGTAAAGCTCATGTCATGCAAGGTCATGTAATGTGATGTCAAATGCATTTTAATGTACTGTCTGTCGGCCATTTAGGGTGTGGTGATGTAGCAATGGTAGTCCTTGAAATTAGACTGTGAGATGTCACGGTACTCATGTCAGCATTACCAACGCTTCCCCCCCACTGCTAAACACTGAAATGTTGTATCGTACTTGCAGATGATGAATCGGATATCACTGACTTAAACACCCCATCCACCTCTGGGACGCAAAAGCCATGTGCAACACCAACACCACCCACCTCGAGCTCATCAGGAGCCCGCCACCCCTCCTTAACATCTCCCAAAGCCCCCGTATCCACCTCAGCAACCCACAGAGACGAAGACCAGGAGGAAGAGCAGGGAGAAGGCCCAGTGTTTGTCCCAGTTGAGCTCGAGGAGGTGGAAGAGGAGGACTCCATCCTCTTGACATGTGTGCCACCTGTGCGCACAACATCGGTATCGAGGTCCGAGCTTTTGGGCTTCGAGTTGGAGGAAGTGGGACCAAGCGTTGTGAAGCGCAGCACCCGTGCCGTTAAAGCCACCAAGCCGCATTCACCCAGGTTGACGCAGCAAGGAGATGATGTTGCAAGACGGGCGGAAGATGATGCAGTGAACCGTCGACTCCATCGATGCCATGTGGCAATCGATGCTCTCGGGCTATGGCATAAAACCCCCCATGTCATACCAGCCAGGCCGACAGGACCAGAGGGTCCGGAAATGCCAGCGTCTTCCAGCTCAGTGACTCCATTGTCTCCCCGATGAACACGACAGCAGCGCTCCGGGCACACTGCTGTACCATGTGTTGGTACCAATGTGGTGAGGGGCAGGGGTGTGGGTTGGCGTGGGGATGGGCAACCATCAAGAGGAAAAATGGGTCTCATTTGGAGGGGGGTAGAGAGGTGGTAGAGGGCTGGGTGTTGATGTTGTTGATGTTTGTATAGTTGTTGGTGTTTAAGATGTTTCCTTTTGATGCTATATGTACTGTTTTTTGAAATGTTGTTAAATATTTTGCTTGACATGTTTGAATGTTCTGCCACTTTTGAATGTTGTACAATTCAATAAATGGATCATTTTCCAGTTGGGAAACAGTGACTAGTGAGGTACCGCAGGGATCCGTGCTGGGTCCTCCAACTATTTACAATCTATATTAATGACTTGGATGAAGGAACTGAGTGTAACGTAGCCAAGTTTGCTGATGATACAAAGATGGGTGGGAAAGCAAATTGTGAGGAGGACACAAAAAATCTGCAAAGGGATATAGACAGGCTAAGTGAGTGGGAAAAAATTTGGCAGATGGAGTATAATATGGGAAAATGTGAGGTTATCCACTTTGGCAGAAGTAATAGAAAAGCAAATTATAATTTAAATGGAGAAAAATTGCAAAGCGTTGCAGTACAGAGGGACCTGGGGGTACTTGTGCATGAAACACAAAAAGTTAGTATGCAGGTACAACAAGTGATTAGGAAGGCAAATGGCATGTTGGCCTTTATTGCAAGGAGGATGGGGTATAAAAGCAGCAAAGTCCTGCTACAACTGTACAGGGAATTGGTGGGGCCACACCTAGAGTACTGTGTACAGTTTCTGTCTCCATATTTAAGGAAGGATATATTTACATTGGAGGCTGTTCAGAGAAGGTTCACTCGGTTGATTCCGGAGATGAGGGGGTTGATTTATGAAGATAGATTGAGTAGGTTGGGCCTATACACATTGGAGTTCAGAAGAATGAGAGGTGATCTTATCAAAACATATAAGATTATGAGTGGGCTCGACAAAGTGGGTGCAGAGAGGATATTTCTACTCATAGGTGAAACTAAAACTAGGAGACATAGTCTTAGAATAAGGGCCGCCCATTTAAAACTAAGATGAGGAGAAATTTCTTCTGAGTGTTGTAAATCTATGGAATTCTCTACCGTAAGAGCTGTGGAGGCTGGGTCATTGAATATATTTAAGGCGGAGATAGACAGATTTTTGAGCGATAAGGGAGTAAAGGGTTATGGGGAGCGGGCTGGGAAGTGGAACCAAGTCCATGATCAGATCAGCCATGATCTTATTAAATGGCGGAGCAGGCTCGATGGGCCAAATGGCCTACTCCTGCTCCTATTTCTTATGTTCTTATGTTTTTATGTTCTAACCTTTAGATAATGAGGGATATGAGCTGAGAAACATACAGATATCTCTTAAATGTAGTGCAGTGTGATAAATATTTTGCCTTACAGTTATAATGCAACCTTTTAATGAGTCCTGACATCACATCATTTAGCTAAGACAAGTCAGGGTCACCAATCCAGGATGGGTGGATTTGAATGACAGATAGTTCCAGAACTTGGAGGCCAGACATTATGGTTGGCATTTGAGTTTACAGTTTTTTAGGTAACAGATCGCCAAACCCCACCCCTAACATTACATGTTATTCAGTCAAATTATAACAATATATATATATATATATATATTTGCATCTTCTGTACTTGAGCAAATGTTCTTGTCAAGATCTCATCCTGGCACCTAAGAGAAACTTACAGGATTTTATTATTGGCTATAAACTTTAACATGAGCTCATTACCTCCGGAGCCTCACATGGTGTGACTAAATCTCTTCTGTATGCACTTGTGTCAAGACCCTGAAAGCACAAATCCATGGAGCCTTTACTGTAATTGGGAGCTCATGTCCGCTTTCTACCCCACACATGCCCTTCAACGGAGCATTTTAACTTCAATGTATCATCTTTTTCTGAGGGAAAAATATTGCTGCAATGATTTAGATTTAAATCTAACCTGGGATCTACTGCTCTGGATGGATCTGCCCCATTGTCCCTACCATCCGCTTAAGATCCAGTTAAGTCCACCTTTTTCACAACGGTCTTTCTGGAGGGTGGTAACAGGATCTTACAGGATCCTAAGGACGAAACTTGCGTTTTTGCCGACTTTTGCATGGGCGGGCAAAATGGACTACGGCCGGCGGTACTTCTTTGATGAAGTTCACACCGGGCGGTAGTTGGGCGATAGGTCGGCGGTCCCGGAGTTTTTTCCGCCAAGCTGGCATTTTTGGGCGGTAGCTCGGCAGCTGTGGGCGATAGGTCGACCAAATTCGAGCCCAAGATATTTCAAAATGTTTCTCCTTATTTTGGTGGCACACCACACTGTTCTCAACACTGTGCACACAGGAGTGGTAGTTTGACACCTGTGCTTCCCTGTACAGTGCGTTCTCAGCCTCAACCATGTTATCAGTGAGCAGAGACCAGTGAAAGGGATAATCGCTCTGGGCCATTTTGTGAACTTCATGGTGATCAGCTACTAGCAAAGGCCTAGGAGCTGATTTCCAGACCTTCCATTTGCCCGTTTGCCTTCAGAAGGCAACAGGGGTGTAATATATACCAGAATGGTCGGTTCGAGAGGACAGCTGGCACCAATGGACCTGTATTTTAGCCTTGGAGGGAGCAGCATGTGGCGCCCCAGCCCGAAAATCGGCGCGGTCCCGGCCTGCAAGACCATCAACAGGTTGGAGCCATTAGACGGAGCAGCGTGCGGCAGCATGCCACTTCAGGGAGAAGCGCGTGCTGCTGCAGGAGGACGATGGCTAATTGCAGTACGGGCAGGTACAGCAGGAGCGGCGATCAGGGCGAAGGAGCAGCAAGCGTTTGTAGAGGATGTGATCGGGGTCCAGAAGAGGCGAGGGCTCAGGGACAGCACGGACCAGCCCACACTGTGTTATGTGTGCGCACTAGGTCTGTGCAGCAGAGCTGGTCTCCAGTCGTCTTGGATAACCCTTGTCACTGGACCAAGACCCGGCTCTGTCAAGCCCGTGTGGTGGCTGGTGTGCAACGGCCACTACACGTTAAAAAAATCCACGCACAGGCATCTTCCATCTTTCAGGATGTAGTTCAGGACCTGGAATATTAGGTCCTTCATTGCAACACCTGTGAACTCATCCCTTTTTGGCTTGGAAGCAAGTCATCCTCGTTTCGAGGGGCTGCCTATGATGATGAATATATATATAGCTCCACCTGTGGAATACTGCGGCACTGCAGCCAGTGCTGTGTACAAATAAAAAGGGAACAGGTCACCTGACTAGAGTTCTGGCGTGTTCTGCCATCTTAAGGCTGCGTGTGTGTTTGTGAGTTGTACTGAAGATATAACAATGGCGATAAGAATCAGATAATCGGGAAAAAAGGCTGCAATTTTTGTTGGTGGAGGATTCAGCCAACCGATAGAGAGACTTGGAGAGCTTCTTTGTTTTGATTAACAGCTACAAATCCAAGATAAACTATAAGCACACTTGTCTGAACTGCCAGAGTCCAGATGGCCACGCCTATGGGAATAATAGGGCATTTGGGGGAGTTTCAACGCAACCGTGAAAGTTTCAGAACGTATGTGGAGCGGCAAGAAATGTTTTTCACCACAAATAATATCATCAAAATTCCCAATGATGAAAACCATAACCGGATGGAGTTGGAAAAACGAAGGGCTATTTTCTTAACTGAAGTGGGGCCTGAGGTGTAAGAAACTCTGAAACATTTGCTTGTTCCTGTCAAGCCAAAGGACACAACTCTTAAGCAGATTCTAACAGCACTACAGTCGTGAGCCCCTGGTTATTGCTGAATGTTATCGTTTTGGAATACGAGATCAGTTAACCAAAGAAAATATCAGTGAGTACATTGTAGTATTAAAAAAGCTATCTATTCACTGTAATTTCAGAAACTTTCAGGACCGAAAAGTATCATCATCCACATAGATGTTGCAGAAACCAAGATACCCATGGAAAACAACACTGGTGCATCCGTGAGTGTAGCATCAGAGTCGCTATACCTCGACAAATTGCGTGATTTCCCACTGGAGAAATCCAAGATAGAGCTTCGAGGCTACTCGGGAGAAAACATTCCTGTGGTAGGTGATATCACCGTACTGGTGAAATACAAGGATCAATTTCAGAGCTTGCCTCTATTAGTAGTGGCAGAAGACAAGCCTGCCTTACAGGGAAGAAATTGGTTGGGATCACTGAAGCTGGATTGGAGTGAGATTTTTCATGTTGAAACGAGATTTACATCTTCAGAACACCTTCGGATAATTCTTGATGACATCATCCTTTATGATGTCATCAAGAATTATCCGAAGATGTTCTGCGAAACAGGCAACAGGTGTTCTCCGATCCAAGGCTTCAAGGCGAGTGTCAGGGTACAGAAGGACGCTAGATCGGTTTACTGCAAGCCACGTACCATACCATATGCACTCAAGGAGAAAGTTGAGCAAGAACTCAAAAGACTAGAGACTGAGAACATTATTTCTAAGATAGACCTATGTAATTGGGATACACCCATTGTTGTTGTACCTAAGTCCACTGGTTAGGTAAAATTGTGTGGTGATTATAAAGTAACCGTAAACCAGGTTCTAGAGGGTTATCTCCCCAATACATTGCCAAATGTGAAGATTTGTTCACAGGTGGTCAGATCTTCTCAAAATTGAATCTTACAAATGCCTACTTACAAATTGAACTAGATGAGGAGTCCAAGTCATGCTATAAATACTCATCTAGGCCTATATCAATTTAATAGGCTACCATTGGGAGTGTCTTCCGCCCCTGCCATATTCCAAGGGGTGATGAACCAGATTTTGCAAGGTATTGAAGGGGTCGTATGTTATTTAGATGACATACTAATTTCAGCACCAAATAGGCAAATTCATAATAACATATTGAATGAAGTTCTCAAACAGCTAGAGAAGCACAGAGTACGAGTGACTGCTCTCAAGTATGAGTTATTTCAAAATTCCGTGGAGTACTTGGGGCACAGAGTAGACAAAGATGGTTTACATCCAACCAAGGGAAAGCTGGATGCAATCAGAAATGCACCCACTCTCAAGAATGTCACTAAACTTCGATCATTTTTGGACTATTATGGGAAGTTCTGACCAAATTTGGCTACTGTATTACATCCACTGAATGAACTTCTGAAAAAACAAGTCCATTGGAAGTGGTCAGAAGAATGCGATACAGCATTCAAGGAGTTTAAAAGCAAATTGGTAGAGATCACAATGTTAGTTCAGTATGACATATCTGAGGAGATCAAGCTAGCATGTGATGCCTCTCTGTATGGAGTTGGGGCAGTGATCTCTCATGTACTACATAGTGGGGAGGAGAGACCAATTGCTTTTGCTTCATGCACTCAGTGCTAGTGAACGTAATTATGTGCAAATCGAAAGGGAAGCTTTGGCATTAATTTTTGGGGTCAAGAAATTCCACAAATACTTGTATGGTCGTAAGTTTACCATTATTATGGACCATAAGCCCCTGACATCAATCCTCCATCCAAAGTCCCCAGTTCCAACATTAGCTGCAGCCCGAATGCAGAGATGGGCTTTGATTTTGTCAGCATATACATATGATATTGAATACAGACGATCAGCTGATCACATTAATGCTGATGTGATGGGGAAGGCAATCTAGACATAGCAAGTTACACTCGTTAGGGAAGAAGTGTTCTATTTTTCATACATTGATGAGCTGCCAGTCACAGCTGAAGAGATTGGTAGAACAACCAAACGTGACCCAGTTATCTCAAAGGTGTCTGATTATATTGCAAATGGCTGGCCAAACCAGGTAACAGACAAAGATATTCATCCATTCTTCATTCGTAGGAATGAATTATCAGTGGATAAAGATTCTATCATATGGGGTGCAAGAGTGGTTATACCAAATAAATTCAGGTCCAAATTATTAGACCTCCATAACCAACACCTGGGAATGTGCTTGACCAAGAGTTTTGCATGCAGTTACTTTGATAGAGTAAAAGAGAGAGTTCAAATGGAAATCAAGGGCATCCCTTGGAGGAAAACTTTCTTCAGGATCAGCCTCGAATGAGTTTAAATTCGACACCATGTTTGGAAGGTTCTGTTCGAGAGTGAAGGTATCCTCTTCGAAACAGAAAACAAGTAATTAAACTTGATTTGTAAATATGGCAAAATAAGTCCATATCTTTTGTTATGTATAACCATGCAAGTTATGTATGATGATTATTTTGTTATAATTACCTCTTCATTAAGGAGGGAGCAGTGTAATATATAGCGCCACCTGTGGACTACTGTGGCACTGCAGCCAAAGGGAACAGGTCACCTGACTAGAGTTCCAGAGTGTTCTGCCATCTTAAGGCTGTGTGTGTGTTTTTGAGTTGTACTGAAGATATAAGGGGAAAAATGGGATTTGAAATAAATGATATCACAAAAACAAATCTACATTTTATACCGAGACAATTCAAATCAATATTTTGAAATAATCATAGAAATATATTTAAATGCTTATATAGAAATTATGCTTTATTCAAGTGTGTTCTGAAAATATTTGAATCTTCATTGCAGATGATCTCTTCATCCTGACACACAACCAATGGCAGGATGGTCAGTAACCAGAGGACAAAGATTTAAGGTCAGTGGCAAAAGAACCCAAGGCGAGTTGAGGAGTTTTTACGCAATGAGTTGTTATGATCTGAAATGCACTGTCTGAAAGGGTAGCAGGGTAGTAGAAGCAGATTCAATAATAACTTTCAAAGGGGAATTGGATAAATACTTGAAGAGGAAAAATTTGCAGGGCTATGGGGAAAGGAAAGGGGAGTGGGACTAATTGGATAGCTCATTCAAAGAGCTGGCACAGGCACGATGGGCTGAATGGCCTCCTTTTGTACTGTATCATTCTCTGATTCTCTATCACACAGTGAAAACAATGCAAAAAGTAACTTGTGTCTATATCTAATGTACAAAACGGCAGAGAATCTGAGATGCATTACACATAGGTATGTCCCTTTGGTTTTCGGTCTGTATGCTCTCTTGGATGTCCCAAACCCAGCACAGGGCCATAATACATGTCAAATAATTCACCCTGATCATCTATGTTTCTCTATAGTTTTTATCTACAGTTCAATATTTGTTGAGCCCATATTCATAACATAGATTGCCTTCCAAGAACAGCTGAAAATTCAATGTAGCTTTCAGATTAGTCAAGAAAACAACTCAACAGTTTCCGAGCCCCACTGCAGCTGGCACTTACCATCTAGGGCTTTGCTTATTAAATAACTCAGTGTATGATAAATTCTGCATACAGTTTATGGCAGTCATGTGGACAGAGATTTCAAGATGTTAAAGCTGTGCTGCATGTTAGTGCATTGAGTGTTCTGAAATGCCCAGTTCAGCAAAGCACATTCTAATTCGGGTCCTTCCATCAGTGACATGTTTCTGCACTCTTTGAAATGGTCCTCGGAGGGAGATAAAATTGAATAAAAAACAGACTGCGACCTGCCAGGAACAATTCTGCAAACTTAAACTTCACTGAAGCATTGGCTGTGACAGCAGGCTATTTTATTTACCAAAGATATAAAAAAAATATCCATTACATGTGCACAAAAGCCATTTATTCAGATGCTGCCACTTGTTTGCCTTAATTTTTGTTGACAGTCTGGGACAATTACACCACAAGCTTTCCAGCTACTCCATGAAAGCAATATGTGCTATTATTTCATTTTCTGTCTTTACGATGTACCAGTGTAAAAGTAGCTCCTCTGCTCAATGCTTAAAAATGTAGATTAAAATAAACAAGACCACCATGAAAATATAGTGAGGTCTTTCTTAATTCTGAGCCATTTTCACATGTATCCAAGCCAGCCGGCATTGTTCAAGCACATGTGGCCACGTTGCCAAGATATGTATTTAGCTGCAGATTTTATCTTTGACCGATCCTTTCAACTTAATCTATTAATCACCACTAAAACGTATAGGGTTGTATCTTTAGAAGTTAATTTCCTGGTCAATCTTTAAGATTCTAGCAATGTTTGCAAGCTGCTGTACATCAAATTGTCAGTAGGTCACAAATTCTTTGACCCTGATACTATCAGCTAACTGATCCACTCTGAGATAATAATTTATTGCTGTGACCATGACTTCAGGCCTGAGATGCTTTTAGAAGGCATGGCACGAAGTCATAAAAATATTTATTTGAGATGTAGGAGAACTATGAGGAACCAACAGACTGAACAAACTATAAGACTTTCATGTAAAGAATATTCTTTGTCATCTGATCAACTTCGTTCTAATAGCAATTTGAACACTGTGAGCTACTTTAGTTCCAAGTATTTTATGACTTTCTCCAGACAGGAACTCACTATTGTGACTGTGTTCAAGGCCATAATAGGTCATTTGATTTGGACGGACTATTTGAATCCTCCTGATAAGAACATTTCTAGACAGTGTTTGTCTTTCCACAGCACTTGCAAACAGGACACAACTTGTTTACTGAAAATGATCTCTCAGACTCAGTAAATAGGTGGGATTAGAGTCACAAGTATCACAGAATACAAAATTCATCAGGACCTCCATATCTGTGTAATGATCCCTCCTTTTACATACAGTTGAATAATACTGCTTTATATCAGAATACAAAAATATTCAGGGATGACAATAGACCATTTAGCCGATTGAAGCTAATCTCTCTGCTAACTTAATGCCATCATTTTGACCAGCTCTTAACCATCTTCTTTCTAGATTGTAGATCTTGAACTTTTCTAGCCTTTCTGCATAGTACATCCGTTTACATTTACGATCAAACATTTTGCTCTTCATTGCACTGTTTTTGTGGTGTTTTCAGAATTAAACATTACTGCAATTGCAGAATCATCGAATCATAGACCCCTCTGCCAAAGGAAATAGGCCCTTTCCATCCACTATATCTAGGCCCCTCATAATTTTATACACCTCAATGAGGTCTCCCCTCAGCCTCCTCTGTTCCAAGGAAAACAAACCCAGCCAATCCAATCTGTCCTCATAGCGAAGATTCTCCACTCCCGGCAACATCCTTGTAAATCTCCTCTGTACCCTCTACAGTGCAATCACATCCTTCCTGTAATGCGGTGATCAGAACTGCACGCAGCACTCTAGCTGTGGCCTAACTAGTGTTTTATACAGTTCAAGCATAACCTCCCTGCTCTTGTATTCTGTGCCTCGGCTAATAAAGGCAAGCATTCCGTATGCCTTCTTAACCACCTTATCTACCTGGCCTGCTACCTTTAGGGATCTGTGGACATGCACTCCAAAATCCCTTTTTTCCTTTACACTTCTCAATGTCCTACCATTTCATGTGTATTCCCTTTCCTTGTGAGCCGTCCCCAAATGCATTCACTCACATTTCACCGTATTAAATTCCATTTGCCACTGTTCTGCCCACCTGACCAGTTGATTGATATCTTTCTGCAGTCTATAGCTTTTTTCTTCATTATCAACCACACAGCCAATTTTAGTATCATCTGCAAACTTCTTAATCATATCCCCTATATTCAAGTGTAGATCATTGATGTATACCACAAAAAGCAAGGGACCTAGTACTGAGCCCTGCAGAACCCCACTGGAAATGTTGTATATCTGTAAAGCATGCACTCCCATGTTCCGCCACCAGGAGCGCATCCCCTGAAGTCCCAAGGGATCCCAGCATCCCTTGGAACCATTGTATATAAGCCGGCCGCTAAGGCCTGTTCCTCACTCTGGAGTGTCTTAATAAAGACTGAGGTCACTGTTACTTTAACCTCCCTATGTGCAGTCTCATCTGTGTTAGGAACACAATAACTGGCGATGAGTATACAAATCCAACGCAAAGATGCAGCAAACTGTGGCCATCCTGGAGAAGTTCTCAGAGGGTGAGGACTGGGAAGCCTATGTCAAATGGCTAGACCAGTACTTTGTAGCCAACGAGCTGGATGGAGAAGGAAGCGCTGCAAAAAGGAGAGCGATCCTCCTCACAGTCTGCGGGGCACCTTCTGGCTTCATTGAAACCCACAGATAAGTCGTATGAGGAGCTGTGTACACTGGTTCGGGAGCATCTTAACCTGAGGGAGGGTGTGCTGATGGCAAGATATCGGTTCTACACGTGCCAGCGATCTGAAGGTCAAGAAGTGGCGAGCTACGTCGCTGAGCTAAGGCGACTTGCAGGACAATGTGAGTTTGATGGCTACCTGGAGCAGATGCTCAGACGTTTTTGGACTGGGCATTGGCTACGAGACCATCCTACGAAAACTTTTGACTGTAGAAACACCAACCCTCAGTAAGGCCATTGCAATAGCACAGGCGTTTATGTCCACCAGTGATAACACCAAACAAATCTCTCAGCACACAAGTGCTAGCAATGTTCATAAATTAACTGGAACTGTGTTTGCGAGCAGAAATGTACAGGACAGAACCCACGAGTCTGCAACTGCCAGCAGGCCTCAGGTGACCCAGATGACAGAGTCCGCAACAAAGGATGAATGCAAGGCAATTCACACCTTGTTGGCGTTGTGGAGGCTTCCATTCAGCCTATTCATGATGCCTCAAAGGGTATGTTTGCAAGAGCTGTGGAACAATGTGCCAGCACCAACAAGTTTGCAAACGACCTGCAAGTTCTGCAAAACCTGCTAACCACCACGTGGCAGAGGAAGATCGCTCTATGGTGGATCAAAGCAATTTTGAGCCTTAGAGAGAGGAGGCAGATGCTGAAGTATACGGGGTGCACACATTTTCGATGAAATGTCCACCTATAATGCTAAATGTAAAATTAAAAGGTTTACTCGTAGCCATGGAACTGGACAGTGGTGCTAGCCAATCCATCATGAGTAAAAAGATGTTTGAGAGACACTGGTACAACAAGGCACTCAGACCAGCCCTGAGCCCCATCCACACGAAACTGAGAATGTATACCAAAGAGCTTATCACTGTCCTGGGCAGCGCCATGGTCAAGATCACCTGTGAGGGCATGGTGCACGAACTGCCACTCTGGATTGTCCCAGGCGATGGCCCCACACTGCTTGGAAGAAGCTAGCTGGGCAAAATCCGCTGGAACTGGGATGCCATCCGAGCACTATCACATGTCGATGAGGCCTCATGTACCCAGGTTCATAACAAATTTCTTTCTCTTTTTGAGCCAGGCATTGGAAACTTTTCCAGGGCGAAGGTACGGATTCACTTGGTCTCAGAGGCATAACCCATTCATCACAAGGCGCAAGCGGTACCTCACATGATGAGGGAGAGAGTGGAAATCGAGCTCGACAGGCTGCAACACGAGGGCATCATCTCCCCAGTGGAATTCAGTGAGTGGGCCAGCCCGATTGTTCCAGTACTCAAAAGTGGTGGCACGGTCGGGATTTGCAGCAATTATAAAGTAACTATTAATCGTTTCTCACTACAGGACCAATACCCGCAACCTAAGGCAGATGACCTATTTGCGATACAGTTCCCATAGGGTGGCAGAAAGCCATCCAAGGCCACTTATAGAAGTCTATGGGAGAAGATAGCTGACTCCACCACGGCCATCACATTTCTCCCAAGGACCTGGATCCAATGCCAAACATGTGTAATAACCTCACATGGCAGGTCAACGTGAGTGAATGCATCAGCAAATGCCGTATCCCACCCACTGCACCACAAGCCTCATACACTACTCAATGCACCACACCTCCATCAATTACCTACCAACAATCTCTAGCTATCACCATTTATACCTCACAATCATAGCTTTGCTTCACCCTCACAACCTTACCACTGCTGCAACACTCACACCCCCATCTCACACCTTACATAGTTACAGCTATTCAGCAATGGCAGGCACATCACCGAAACACATTGCACTACACTCATTGACACATGTCCTCCTCTCTTGCAGACACAGGTAGCTCATAACAGGAGGGAGCAACAACAGATGGGAGGAGGCCAAA
Organism: Pristiophorus japonicus; assembly: GCF_044704955.1. Lineage (NCBI taxonomy): Eukaryota > Metazoa > Chordata > Chondrichthyes > Pristiophoridae > Pristiophorus > Pristiophorus japonicus. The sequence continues at coordinate 154,822,719 of NC_091979.1, read as the reverse complement.
TCACAATACAGAACCACACCAACCTGAAGGAATCCATCTTTTACATAATTGGAGCGACAGTGATGGAGTCCGTGGCCATGGGAGAAATTAAAGCTTTTGGGGACAATAACGGTATAGTCATACCTAATCCTCCTCCTCACACCCCACTTCACTCTCATTCCACAATCTCTTCTCATTTACAAGCTGCTGATGGTGTAAACATGCACATCTTGCTTTCCCCTCACTCCCCTCACCAGAACCCTACCCTTGTGCCTTTCTCCTTTCAGATACCCAAGAACTGGCAGCATGCCAGCCTGTCCCTGAACTTGTGGAGGAAAGTGATGGAGAGAAAAAGAAGATACATTGGCACTGCATCTGACTCTCACAGACACCAGCTCAGAAACTGGAATTGCGTGGAATTTAGAGGGTAGTATCGAGGCGGGATCTGCATATGATGAGTCACCGGGCATGAGGGCTGCAGCAAGGCCAGGGGGAAAGGGTAGCTCGGGCGCGAGCTCCCCAGATGGCGAGTTCGCGAATAAGTTCTGCTGCACTTGACTCTCATGATGACATCGATGGGGCAGCCTTCAGAAGAAGGGTGATGGGCATGCGCACAGAAATGCTAAGTGCAATGGCAAGCCTACCAAAGAGCCCCTTGTCAGTGTCAAGGAGTAGGAAGGAGTCCACCTCCAACATTGGATGGGGCCTTGTGCAGAGCTTGGAACCCGTGATTTCCATGATGGATAACTCCAGGAGAGACTTTGTGGACCCAGTCATGATGCTGCGTGTGATGGGTGTTGTCACGGGTTTCATTGCAGTACAGGCAGAAGTGACCCAACATCTCAGTGCTGCAATGAAAGCTCAGACTGCTGCCATCGTTGCTAAGTTTATGAGTCTCGAAAGGGGCTTGCTGGGTGTTGCAGCAGGCCCGCAATCTGTCCTCCAACAGATTGCTGCCCCGGGGGTGTGGCAGTGGGTCGGTGGAGCAAGAACCTGCAGTCCTCTCTCAGGATGACAGCATTCCTACTCCCAGCATTGCCACTCTGCCATTGCCTCTAACCGTTGTCGATCAGCTAGCCAGTCCGGACTGCTGTCACCCATGTCGAGGTGGTACAGTCTACAGCCGGGCTTTCTAAGTCCACAGCTGGTCAAGGTCATCGTGCAAGGCCATCTGTAATCTTCCCCCGACTGAAAGTCAGCAGCCTTCCACCATCCATGCTGCAGCCATTGGGGGAACATTATGTAGAAGCACTAGGACAGGCAATGGCACACAAAAGACAGATAATAAGGGATTGCACAAAGGTGATTAGTTGATATTGTAACTGGATACATTTATGATTTTTTTTGGAATGTCTGTTTTGTGGTGGCTCTCATTTCAGCTTTGTGACCAGGAGGATGACTGTGATGTTCTTTGACAGAGAAATGGTATAATGGGAAAGTGATGAGCAATGGGATCTGGGATTTCATTCACTGAAATTGGAGTCTGATGAGGTGTTCGCGGACAGCCCGTACAGAATGCGGATTTGTTGCCTGCATACACCCTCTCTCCTCTTCCTCCTCCTTGTCCTCATCCTCTACCTCTTCTTTCTCCTCCTCATCCTCCTCTCCTTCCTCCTTCTCCTGAGGTGGTTCTCCCAATCCCTGGTAGCAAGGTCTGCACCCTCATGATGGTCAGGTTCTGGAGCATTCAGCGGATGACCACGAAATGGGACTCCCGCACCGGCAAATACTGGAGGGTTCCGCTCGTGTGGTCAAGGCAGCGGAACCATTGCTTGAGCACCTTGATGATCTGCTCGGTGATGTTTCTGGTGGCAGCATGGTTGTCATTATATGAGTGCTGGCAGGAGTGGTGGGGTTATGGATGGGAGTCATTAGCCAGATGCCGAGCGGATAGCCCATTGGCATCCCATCCACCACCTTCAACATTCACTCCCTACACCACCGACGCATTGTAGCTGCAGTGTGTACCATCTATAAGATGTACTGTAGCAACTCGCCATGGCTTCTTCGGCAGCACCTCCCAAACCCGCGGCCTCTACCACGTAGAAGGACCAGGGCAACAGGCGAATGGGAGCAATATCACCTGCAATTTCCTCTCCACATTCAGCACCATCCTGACTTGGAAGTATATCACCGTTCCTTCATCGTCACTGGGTCAAAATTCTGGAACTCCCTCCCTAACAGCACTGTAGGAATACCTTCACCACAAGGACTGCAGCGATTCAAGGGCAATTAGAGATGGGCAATAAATGCTGGCCTTACCAGCGACGCCCACATCTAGGAACAAATTTTTAAAAGATGGCATTTTGCACGAAATGCGGGCTAAACCAGCATTTCAGCTCAACACTCCACCTTGGCCATCTCAAAGGCTTCTTAAGGCTCCTTAGGCCCTCCGGCCCCCCCCCCCCCACCCTGCCCCATCTCACCCACCCCCCCCCACATCTTGCACCCCGCCTCACCTTTCCGAACAAGAGAGACCCCCCCCCACAAGATGGCCTCAGAAAACCCTTACCTTGTATCAGCAGGTAGCCTTCGGATCATATGATATTCTGCTGCTTCTCGTTGACTTCCCACCGTTCTGGGCAGGCAGGCAGCCGGTGGAATTTAAATGTGGTCCAGGAGTTAAAAAAGCCCAGGCCTCAGGAGGTGAGTGTCAAATACACCTTACTACCTACACATACAAAACCTGCTGGAGTTAAAATCAGGCCCATAGTGTTATTCAACTGTCTTGCAGTAGGAGGAGAGCAGGCTTTACATAAATATGCAGAAACTAATTACATATAATTGCTACTCTTCCTGTTTGCCCTCACCAGGTGTGTAATTTTGGAACCAACTCAGCTCAAAAGAAACCTTCCTTCTGTTTCCACATTTCCCCGCCCCCCCCCCCCCCCACCCCCCCACCTCAGATAGATAATCATTAGTTAGTCCAGTAGTGCTGACCAATCACTTTCCTACCTGGGTGTAAATAAATGGTGTTTTCCACTTAGGCTTAATGCCCACATTGATTTCTCATATTTTATGCAAGGGCTTCATTTAAAAAATATGGACGTAACAAATCAAAATCTAAATGCACGCATTTCCCCATCATTTTTGCCTATCTATCGAGACTGCAGGGAGTGGGGAGGAGGAGGAAGTTGTTCGATTTGTAAAGGAGTTGAGGTATTTTAATATCTTTTCCAATGGCTTTTTACTATTTTGCTTTTCCTCACATTCTTTTTTTATGCGTTATTTTTCTATGTTTTTCCTATTTTCTGGATGTCCTGTTTTACTGCTCATGTTTTTTTTGATGTCAGAACATGTTTGGATGTTGTTTGTAAAATCCCCACTGTATTTGAAAAGTTCACAAGAACTCATTAGAATGGGAAAATGGCACATGAATTGACATGAAAAGGAGCACTTGCAGCACAAATGCTCACTACTGCACATTGCACAATCCCATGCCAGTTGGCAGGACAAGTTAAAATTAATTATGCAGGTTGCTTTTAAAAGCACTCCAGTTACAATATTTCATGGTTGAAGTAGAAATGATTAAAAAAAAGATATGCCAGGGAGCTCAGCAAGCCCCAGAGCTGGAGTGCCCGCAACCACTATTATGCCACCAGTCATATCTGCAATTCCTGACACATCTAACCATCAATGGCTAAGGACAACTCTCAGCCTTAAGCTAAGCCAGTTGCACAGCTGTGACATTATATCCAATGACAGATGTAGCTCACCTCCAGCATAGAGATGTCACTGCCACCCTCAACCTTTCTGCCTCAACCTCCTTCCAGGCTAGCATACGAATCGCTTGTGGTATCAGCCAATCAGCTGGCTGCACTTGTAATGTAGGAAACAATGGCAGCCAAGTTGCACACAGTAATGTCTCACAAAATAGCAATGCGATAATGACTAGATAATCTGTGCATAGGTAACCATGCCCACCACTTTCATTTCCTTTCACACTGACGAGCAACAGGAGCAATGACTCAGCTGCCCAATGTCTGCATTTCTCAACGTAGAGAGTTCTTTGGTGGCAACCACATGACCATCCTGGGCAGCTTCGACTCTGCCCACAACATTTGCTTCTCCTCAGCTATAATTGTGACTCGGCTGCTACATCCTTCAGGATACATGCGGCTACATTGGTGCTTGCAAGTGATTGTGAGAGGGAAACAGGGTTCTGGGCTACTGAGAGTTCGCCTGGTCAATATCTATCTCTCAATCAACATCGCTAAATCAGATTATCTAGTCATTCTCGCATTGCTATTTTGTGAGACATTACTGTGTGCAAGTTGGCTGCCTTGTTTCCTACATTACAACAGTAACTAAACTTCAAAAGTACTTCATTGACTGTAAAATGCTTTGGGACGTCCTGAGACTGAAAGGCAGTATATAAATGCAAGTCCTTATATTTTTTTTACTATCAGTGCTGTTTGGGTCTACAATGTTAGTAAAAGGAGAACTGTTAGAATGCTGGCTTCACCTTCCAATAGAGCTTACATTACAAGACATTAATACAAAAGCAAAATACTGCAGATGCTGGAAATCTGAAATCAAAACAGAAAATGCTGGAAAGTCACAGCAGTTATAGGACATTAAGTACGTATAATGTTTGTGTGGTTATGTATGTATGTGAGTGGGAGTGAGCGGAAAAAAATGACACAAAAGAGCAGGATAGCATTGAGCTTGTGGGTGGCCAGCAGCTTCACATTTTCCTCTCCCCTCCACGCTCTTTTTGCAAGGATGCTCCAGGTAACCTCCACCAAGAGAATATAAGGCTTATAATGTTCTTGCCCTCCTCCAGTTAGGACCCGTTCCCACATATTGAGGTAGATCTTAATGTTGTGCAGCAGTGTAAAATGGCTGATAGCGAGACGGCAGCCCCTGTTACATCTCCCGAATTTTTTGTTTCCATTGAAGTCTGGAAATATCAAATCGGGAGAGGTGTAAAATGGGCTGTCGACTTGCTCTCACCTGCTTTACACTATCGCAGAAAGCCAAGAACTACTCCATTACATAGAAAACATAGAAAATAGGTGCAGGAGCAGGCCATTCAGCCCTTCTAGCCTGCACCGCCATTCAATGAGTTCATGGCTAAACATGAAACTTCAGTACCCCCTTCCTGCTTTCTCGCCATACCCCTTGATCCCCCGAGTAGTAAGGACTTCATCTAACTCCCTTTTGAATATATTTAGTGAATTGGCCTCAACTACTTTCTGTGGTAGAGAATTCCACAGGTTCACCACTCTCTGGGTGAAGAAGTTTCTCCTCATCTCGGTCCTAAATGGCTTACCCCTTATCCTTAGACTGTGACCCCTGGTTCTGGACTTCCCCAACATTGGGAACATTCTTCCTGCATCCAACCTGTCCAAACCCGTCAGAATTTTAAACGTTTCTATGAGGTCCCCTCTCACTCTTCTGAACTCCAGTGAATACAAGCCCAATTAATCCAGTCTTTCTTGATACATCAGTCCCACCATCCCGGGAATCAGTCTGGTGAATCTTCGCTGCACTCCCTCAATAGCAAGAACGTCCTTCCTCAAGTTAGGAGACCAAAACTGTACACAATACTCCAGGTGTGGCCTCACCAAGGCCCTATACAACTGTAGCAACACCTCCCTGCCCCTGTACTCAAATCCCCTCGCTATGAAGGCCAACATGCCATTTGCTTTCTTAACCGCCTGCTGTACCTGCATGCCAACCTTCAATGACTGATGTACCATGACACCCAGGTCTCGCTGCACCTTCCCCCTTCCTAATCTGTCACCATTCAGATAATAGTCTGTCTCTCTGTTTTTACCACCAAAGTGGATAACCTCACATTTATCCACATTATACTTCATCTGCCACGCATTTGCCCACTCACCTAACCTATCCAAGTCACTCTGCAGCCTCATAGCATCCTCCTCGCAGCTCACACTGCCACCCAACTTAGTGTCATCTGCAAATTTGGAGATACTACATTTAATCCCCTCGTCTAAATCATTAATGTACAATGTAAACAGCTGGAGCCCCAGCACAGAACCTTGCGGTACCCCACTAGTCACTGCCTGCCATTCTGAAAAGTCCCCATTTACTCCTACTCTTTGCTTCCTGTCTGACAACCAGTTCTCAATCCACGTCAGCACACTACCCCCAATCCCATGTGCTTTAACTTTGCACATTAATCTCCTGTGTGGGACCTTGTCGTAAGCCTTCTGAAAGTCCAAATATACCACATCAACTGGTTCTCCTTTGTCCACTTTACTGGAAACATCCTCAAAAAATTCCAGAAGATTTGTCAAGCATGATCTCCCTTTCACAAATCCATGCTGACTTGGACCTATCATGTCACCATTTTCCAAATGCGCTGCTATGACATCCTTAATAATTGATTCCATCATTTTACCCACTACTGAGGTCAGGCTGACCGGTCTATAATTCCCTGCTTTCTCTCTCCCTCCTTTTTTAAAAAGTGGGGTTACATTGGCTACCCTCCACTCGAGGTTCTCTTGGTACACAAACATTAAAGTTGTTGTAATTTGAAGAACTGCATACGCACTGACAGATATGCACCCAACAATAGCCATGTTTGTCAGTAAGTGGCAATGCATCATGCAATTTAGGTTAGATGTGAAGCCATTTTACAAATATGAGTATACCAAGGTTTTCAATTGTAAGTTACAGCTTGAATGTTGTGCCTTGCTGGAGTATGTACATGCATGAGAAGCAATGAAAGATCTGTAAGGTTTTTTGCAGACTTTGTATCAGCCAGCAGTGAATGGGTAGCAGGTTAACAAACAACAAGCTTGATTGTGGCATGCACACTTGGTAAATTGTACTATTGGTTAGTCTGAACTTGGCAGCATCCTTTAAAGTGTGCAGCTTTCTTCTGCATTCATCCCCAGGCCATGTGGGTACCACACAAAGAATTAGCCCAGGCTGCCACTTCCTGCCTGGCATGCTGCACTCTCCTGAGAATGGTGCCCCAGGGTGCCAAACAGGGCAACTCCCATCGCATTTCATATGTATCATACTTGCATGTTGGTAATTGAACACTATAGGGCTCCCTGATGGTTGTACACATCCTGTAGCAATTACACTCCAGGGTCTCCTCTTATACCGTTTGTTATATCTAAAGGGAATGTTCCAGACAGAGTCTGAAATGAAAGCAGTCATTACATTACCGCACTAACTTGAGTATTTATCAGGCATAAAAGCATCCATTTTATGCAGTAGCATCTCCACTTTACCAGCCATTAAACAGGGGGGGGGGGGTTCAAGTGCTATGCCGCTCCATCACTTGCTCCAGACGCAGTTTCCACATTTATTTTGATTGCCACTCATTTTTGTCAGCCATTTTATGCTGCATACAGCCTTTGTAAGGATTGATAAATAAGCTGGAAATATCTACAATCTTTGTAAAGGCTTCAACAATTTTTGCACCCATACCTTCAAGTGGCCATACCCCTTTAAGCTCTGGAAGCACTATTTCCCACTCTCCCATTGTTGAACTCCCAGATGCAGATCCAGTATGGGCTGGGAGCTCTCTCTCAATAATGAATTTGGGCTGACTCCAAAAAGTCCAAGCAGATTGGCCCAGCAGAACTTTGTGAGTGTCAGGCCATTTTAGCAACAAGACTGGTAGATCTGTACAACAGACTCATAAGGCTAGCACAGAATCAGACGCACCGCCTCGATCACAATGGAAATCACAAAAATTGGGCAGACTGGACCAATAAGTGAAATTAGACACATACACTAAGGATTTCCTCAGAGGTTCTGCCAATCAATTATGCATGTATCTGAGTTTCTGCTGACCTTCCACCAAAGTTATGACGTCATTGAGAGAACCGCTAAACAAATTCCCAGTGACAAATTTTTTAAGTTGAAAATAAAACCTGATTTATTTCTGACCATCAACAGCAAAAGCTCATAGATACATGGAGGTCTATGTTCTATTGGGAAAAGCAGTGCAATATTCTTTAATGGATGCTATGGATGGGTGCATTCAAAATTCAAGAACGAATTTGTATTTCATAATTTATTTAAAGTTCATCTCTGTAGGCTAGACACTCACAGTCCAAGATAGTATATGTTCTGGTTGTGATCGCTTCTTTACGACATCATAAACACACAGACTACAAGATGGCTCTGCAGAAAACTTGTCAGGTGACCTGGTCACATGACCCTTTTATTATCATACATCAGCAGTTGCATTACCACAGCAATCCACCAGGTGGATCAGTAGTCCAGTAGGTGGAGCTCTATATTACACTTCTCCCCCTTTAAAGAAGAAGTAATCATTACAAAATAATCATCAAACATAACTTGCATGGTTATACACAACAAAGGCCCGAGTTTGGTGAAAGCTAAGTTTCGCCCAAGTACCGTCCAAAGGACCGCTAAGATCCTGACAGTGCTTTGGGCGGAAGGTTCATGAAAAATGTGGGAAAGACCACCCGGCGTCAAAAATGGGCCTTGCACGCCGATTCTGGGTGGCATCAGGCATTAGCTCCCATTCTGAGCGGCAAATGTAATCCTTGGCAAAATACCACTGATTGAGTCGGGGAGGGGGGAACTGATAAAATAAAAACATTTCAAAACCAAAATAAAACCCACCAGAAATCCTTCAGGAGACCCCATCCACCTAAATCCCTGAAAAAGAAATAAAGAAAAGAAGTGGACTAACCTTTTTTTGCAGCTCTTCATACTTACCGTTGAGGTTAGACCTGCCTCCATGCGGTGGTCTTTTCCCTGGTTGGAGCGGAGATTGCCCGGATCAAACTGGTGACACAGCGGGCGGGAGGACTCTTGTGGGTGTTGCACGCCGGCACCCGCCTGCGCACACTAGCAGACGGTACCCAGCAGTCTTCTCTCCCTGCCGGCAGGAGGACTTCACCAAACTTGCTCGGTGGGGAGAGCGCCCAGAAACCAGAGAGAAAACTCGGCAGCAGCGCACAGTAAGTCTACCAATTTCGGGCCCAAGGACTTATTTTGCCATATTTACAAATCAAACTTAACCACTGCTTTTCTGTTTTGAAGAGGATACCTTTGCTCTCAAACAAAACTTTCCAAACATGGTGTCGAATTTAGACTCATTCTAGGCTGAGCCTGAGGAGAATTTTTCTCCAAGGGATGCCCTTGATCTACATTTTAACTCTTTACAACTTCAGACTGTTTGTCTGCCTGACTCGGTCGCAGACTTAAATTCTGGCTTTCTCTTGAACTTGTTTCGAGTACATCTGATATACGATTTGCTACTGGTACTCTACTTGTAACAAGACTATCTGACTCATCAGAAATAATCGAATCATTCCAACTTTCAACTCCTTCCATGTCTGTAGGTAAAATATGATCAATGTGAACAAACCTAACCTTTCCATGATCAAACATCTTGACCAAATATATGCGAGAACCACATAGCTTCATTACTCTTCCTGGTAACCACTTTAACCAGTTATGGCGATGGTTCATCACTCTACCCTTCTGATTCAATTTCAGACTTCTCTCTTTTACTCTACCTTTATCATGATTCTCTTTCCATCTTAATTGCTTTTCTTCTACTGACTGTGCCAGGTTTGGCTTTAACAATGAGAACCTGGTTCTTGGCTGTTGTTTGAGAAACAACTCTGCTGGTGTGCTACTAGTCGTAGTGAGGAGTACGATGATAAGTAATTAGAAAATGTTCTCGTTTGTGGTCCAATGACAGCTGTCGTTCCTTTGGATTTGGATCCAACATCTGTTTGGTGAGGGCACGTTTTACAATTTGTACTGTGCACTCTGCTGCTCTTATAGATGGCTCTTATAGAAAACTTGTTCGGTGACCTGGTCACATGACACTTTTAAATTATACATCAGCAATTGCATTACCACAGTAGTCCGCTAGGTGGAGCAGTAATCCACTAAGTGGAGCTCTATATTACACTGGTCAAATGACCCCATGTATTCTTGAGGGAGACATGACAGGATTCATAGCTTTGTAAAGTGGGACATCTTCCCAATCTTTGTTATAAACCAAGCCACATATGTTTTCCCATCATGCCACATCTCACCTCAAGATGGAATTTGAAGATGGCTGCATCATGCAGCTTGAACTGAAATGCAACCAAACTTCAGATCTTTATGCATTATGCAGTTATGACATGTCCAAACCCGTCTTGCAACTAAAGTGACCCAACATTCACATAGTTTCGGCTGGGCCAATCTGCTATTCAGAGCAGAATTCTACACACAAGTCATACACCCCTTGCTATGGTACACAATTTAAGTAGAAGGCTCACCTGATGAGAGTTATCTCAAAACCTTCTAGCCACGCAACCTTCCCCATTCAACAACCAGGACATCTTTTTCAAATTGCACAGGGTAGGATTTCAGATCTTCCTTTCCATCTCAGAAAAAGTTTCCCTGTATAATTAACATTTCCTGTAAAAAGAGTGAATCAAAGAGCCAACGTGTGTGTAGACAATTAAAAATAAAACTTCTCTCTCTTTCAACTTTAATTTTGTGAAGAAGCAGTGAAATTGAAAAGGAGGGGAAGAATGCAAAACATATTACAGGTAATTTTGATTTTGGCCAATAGTGTAAAACATGCAGTATCATCTCAGCCTCTCTATAGGTACATAAAAAGAAAAAGAGTGGCTAAAGTAAATGTTGGCCCCTTTAGAGGACGAGACCGGGGAATTAGTAATGGGGAACATGGAGATGGCAGAAACTCTGAACAAATATTGTGTATTAGTCTTTACGGTAGAGGACACAAACAATATCCCAACAGTGGATAGTCAAGGGGCTATAGCGAGGGAGGAACTTAACACAATCACAGTCACTAAGGAGGCAGTGCTCAGTAAGATAATGGGACTAAAGGCAGATAAATCCCCTGGCCCTGATGGCTTGCATTCTAGGGTCTTAAGAGAAGTAGCGGTAGGGATAACCGATGCATTGGTTGTAATTTCCCAAAATTCCCTGGATTCTGGGGAGGTCCCAGCAGATTGGAAAACTGCAAATGTAATGCTGCTATTTAAAAAAGGAGGCAGACAAAAAGCAGGAAACTATAGACCAGTTAGTCTAACGTCTGTGGGGAAAATGTTGGAGTCCATTATTAAAGAAGCAGTAGCAGGATATTTGGAAAAGCATATTTCGGTCAGGCAGAGTCAGCATGGATTTATGAAGGGGAAGTCATGTTTGACAAATTTGCTGGAATTCTTTCGGGATGTAATGAACTGGGTGGATAAAGGGGAACCAGTGGATGTGATGTATTTGGACTTCCAGAAGGCATTTGACAAGGTGCCACATAAAAGGTTACTGCACAAGATAAAAGTTAACGGTGTTGGTGGTAATATATTAGCATGGATAGAGGATTGGCTAACTCACAGAAAACAGAGTTGGGATAAATGGTTCATTCTCTGGTTGGCAATCAGTAACTAGTGGGGTGCCATAGGGATCAGTGCTGGGACTGTCATCTATCCTACATGGTGACTGCTTGTTCTATTACAAGGTGTGCCACCAGAGGGCACCGCAGTGGGAAACTTGCAGGTTACCTGTGCAGGTGTGCCTGGCCTCGTATAAAAGGCAGACCACCAGGTGTGATCCTCACTCTGGAGTTATCAATAAAGGACTAAGGTCACTACAATTCAAGTACAACACATTGCCTCGTGGAGTCATTATCAGAGCATCTAAAGACATAACAATTGGCAACGAGATTACGGACCTTCACACGAAAATGGCTACCCTTGGCACGTCGCAGCAGTTCACCGATGGTGATGATTGGGAAGCCTTTGTGGAGCGGCTCAACCATTTCTTCACAGCAAATGACCTGGCAGGCGACAATCCAGCCACACTGGCCGATGAGCGCAGAGCTATCCTGCTAACCAGTTGCGGGCCCACTGTCTCTGGCCTCGTCAGGGACTTGCTGGCACCAGCGAAGACAACGACCAAGACGTATGAGGAGCTTGTAACGCTGATCGAAGAATAACTCAAGCCCAAAGAGAGCATCTTCACAGTCAGACACCGGTTTTACACCCACCGACGGCCCGAAGACCAGGAAATCACGAAATATGCTGCAGACCTCAGGAGGCTGGCGGCACCGAGTAATTTCGGCGACCACCTCACCGAAGCGCTGCAGGACATCTTTGTCATCGGAATCGGCCACGAGGGTGGTCTTCATAAGCTACTGTCTGCGGATACCACAGTCACACTGCAGAAGGCCATCTCCGTGAGCCAGGCATTCGTGACCTCGACCTGCGGCTCTAGGCAGATGTCTCACCCTCCGGACTTAAACCCAGCAAGTACTGTGCACAGAGTGGCGCCTTTTAGAGGCTGGACTGTAGAACGTGAACCTTCTCAGGGAAGAGAGAACAGGCCCCCAAGTCCCTTAACTCAGAGTCCTCCAAGGGGGGCTAACCGGGTAGCTCCATGCTGACGTTGCAGAGGGAATCACAGGGCTCACCAGTGCTGTTTTAAAGACTATGTATGTAAAGGCTGCAGCACAAAGGGCCACCTCCAGCGATTGTGTAAAAGAAATATGATTCACTGTCTTGATTAAGAGTCTGCAGATGGCCATGAATCCAGTGCGGATTATGAAGCGATAGAGAGACAGCTCAGCCCCATGATGAGGTATATGGCATGTTTACCTGCACCACCGAATGTTCTCCGTTAAGGATGAAAGTCGAGATAAATGCAGTTCCAGTCTTCATGGAAGTGGACACGGGGGCAAGCCAGTCAGTAATGAATCAAGAAGCCTTTGAGAGACTATGGGACAATCAGGCTGAACGACCCAAGTTGGTCCCGGTTGAGGCAAAGCTGCGCACCTACACCAATGAACTTATCCCAGTCGTTGGTAGTGCGGATGTAAAGGTCCTCCATGATGGCGAGGTGCACAAGTTATCTTTGTGGATTGTTGCAGGTGAGGGACCAATGCTACTCGGAAGAAAGTAGAAGAAGAAGATCCATTGGAGTTGGGAAGACTTCACCCCTCCAGTGATCGATGCCCTCTGCGCTCAGAGGCAAAGCAAACCCCCACCTGAGGTTGGATCCAGCACCAGAGAGCAGGCCAGCACAGCACCCGAGGTACAGACCGCTCTGCACGACTGTGTGGAGATGATCCGCTGAGACGACTCGAACGCACCTTCCAGGCTCCAGTGGCAGGACTCTGGAAGAAGAAAATCGGATCCAAAGGCGACTTCCGAGCTTTGGTGGCAGAACCCGGGGAGAAGAGGATCACCGCAGTCGACATCGTGGATGGAGGAAAGATTGCGCCCAAACCACAAGGTGATGTGCTGAAGGAAAAGATGGCAGCGGCCAGATCACGAGGTGCAGCGCTGATGGAGCAACACGTGGCACCAAACGGCGAAGAGGATTGGGGTAAAGATAGCAAGGCTCTCTTAAAGGAGGCCTGCAACCCACCACACTTAAAGGGACAGTTCCACATTTTCAATCAATGTAAGAGCAACTGGGAGTTAGATGTAAAATGTGCAATTGATGATCAGAGTTGTGTACATGCAATAAGTAAAGAAAAGTTGCGTGATCGTGATTGGAGCTACAGGTTATTTACGATGAGTAATGAAACGTGCGATATAGGATTTCAACTGCATTCAGTCAATGCAGCGGGCAGATACCCATCAGGAGCACAAAGGTCCAGTGAGTTACCCAATGTAGTAGCCTGCATCCCTGGGACCAGAGTTATGCACCACGGAGTGTGGCCACAAGCAGCCGATACCTACAAGCTGCAGAGCAGGCGATCTCAGGAGGGCAACGGCACCAGTATAGATACCCTGCCCCTGATCGGCTCCACTTCTCAAACACCCGATGGCACCAACCGCCATGAGCCTGAAAGAGCAAACTGTGCTAAAGCGCAGCCCCCAGACCCTATCGCCACCAAGGCCATACCCGGGAACGAAGGGTCACCCGCAACAGTTCTCCCAAATGGGACTGGGACCAGCCAGGATCCCAAACCAAATAACGCCCAGGCAAGCGAGTCAGCAGCTCCCTGTGCACTGCTAAACGACTACTCCTCAGGGAACAGCGGCGACCTGAGGTGCAAGGCGAGGACAGGGAGGTCACAGGCATCTGAGATCCTGCCCGATGCTAGGAGCAACGGCAAAAGCCCCGAGAGCAGGCAACTTGAGTCAACCGGGTTCCCACTGCCAGCACTGGGCACTGCGCCACCACCAGACTACCTGGACACCATCCAGCAGTTCTAGAACGAACTTGTCCTCACGCACCGGTGCTGACACCTGTACCGATTCCAAGTACATTTCAAGAATGTATCTCACCAGTCAAATGTACATGCCTCACAACTGTACCACAAATGCAATGATGTAAATGCAATTTTTTTTTTCTGGACTTGAATGTATATGAATGTAATGAGCCACCGACATAATCTTTATGTGGGGGGGGGGGGGGGGGAAGAGAGAATGGAGTGGTTATGGACACAAACAGAAACCACCAGCACTCTACTGCCAACAAAACACCAACCACTCACCCAAGATAGAACCAACCCGCCAAATGTCAACCAGATAGAGCTAAGCCCAGAGCACAGTCAATGCAGAGGCAATTTGCACTAAAGGCTTGGGGGAGAGTGATGTCATGTGTTATGTTTGTAACCTCACATAACTATGCCCTTCATGTAACAACACTGTACACTGTATACACCTGAGAAATGCACACCTTGACCACAGGGGGTGAACTTGTGGGAGGCACTCCTCACCTGGTCATCCAGGTATATAAAGGGAGGTCCCACGCAGGGTCAAGACTTCTTGGTCCTGTGAATAAAGGTACAGATCACAGAGTAACCTAGTCTCCAGTATGTGCCTCGTGTTGACTTGCTGTAGTGTGTAAGGACACAACATTTGGCGACAAGAAATGGGAATCAATGACTCAAGGGAATGGCCACCGGTAGCACGGAGGAATGGTATTGTGTTGGTGAGGACTGGGACGATATCGTTGCGAGGCTCCAGCAGAGCTTTGTCACGAAGGACTGGCTGGGAGCGGCAGCGGCTGACAAGCAAAGGGCTCATCTACTGAGCAGCTGTGGACTTAAGACGTACGCGCTGATGAAAGACCTGCTTGCACCCGAGAAGCTGGCGGATAAGACTTTCGAGGAGCTCAGCAAACTGATCGGTGAGCACCTCAAACCAGCGAGTAGTATACACATGGCCTGACACCGATTCTATCGGCACCGACGTCAGGAAGGGCAGAGCATACCGGACTTCGTTGCGGACCTTCGGCGTTTGGCAATCCTCTGTAAGTTCACAGACGCCTGCAGGGGGGAGATGTTATGGAATTTCTTTATTGAGGGCATTGGTCATGCCGGGATTTTTAGGAATCTAATTGAGACTAAGGACTTGACTTTGGAAGCAGTGGCGTTGATGGCTGAAACCTTCATGGCGGGGGAGGAGGAAACCAAGATCATATACGCGCGCAACTCTGCTCCCAACGTGGCGATGGAGCAGGGAGTTAACATTGTAAACGCGACTCAGAACCCCGCAGGCAGGCAAGGGCAATTCGACACCAACCAGGCAGTAACAGACTCTAGGGTGGGCCCGCAATGGAGACAATGGCAGGTTGAACAGACATTTACACCATCACAAGGGACA
The DNA here is from genome assembly GCF_044704955.1 of Pristiophorus japonicus. Classification (NCBI taxonomy): domain Eukaryota; kingdom Metazoa; phylum Chordata; class Chondrichthyes; family Pristiophoridae; genus Pristiophorus; species Pristiophorus japonicus. The sequence continues at coordinate 154,807,186 of NC_091979.1, read as the reverse complement.
ATACGTCCCGGGATGGGATCATTGACACCCACAAACAGAGTGCTCAAGAGTAATCAAAGAGACAATCAGAGAGGAATGCCTGGTAACAGCTCTTTTGTTCACAATAATCTCAGCTCATGCTGGAGGTGCGGGGGCAAACATGCTGTGAAGACCTGCCGGTTTCAACAATTCATCTGCAGAAATTGTAACTTGAGTGGACATTTAGCCAGGATGTGCAGGAAGCCCGCAGCGAGGCTGGTTTACGAAGTTGATGAACCACAAGAGGGGTCTGCAAGGCAGGGATATGCCTGGGACACAGCAATGGACGCTGAAGTTCAGCGGGTCCAGGTGGCAAACATCCACAGCTCATACACAAAAACGGCACCTATGATGATGAGAGTACTGTTAAACAGCATCCCGGTGCGCATGGAGCTGGACACAGGAGCCAGCCAGTCACTTATGAGCGTCCAACAATTCGAGAAACTGTGGCCACTCAGAGCTAGCAGACCCAAACTAGAACGCATTGACACGCAATTACGGACGTACACCAAAGAGATCATCCCAGTGCTAGGCAGTGCAATGTTGGTGGTCACTCATAATGGATCTCAGAACCGGCTGCCACTCTGGATTGTCCCGGGAAATGGTCTCGCGCTTTTGGGGAGGAGCTGGCTAGCCGAGATGAACTTGAAATGGGGGGATGTGCACGCCATTTCATCTGTGGAGCGAAGTTCATGCTCACAGGTGCTACTAAAGTTCGAGTCATTATTTCAACCTGGCATCGGGACTTTCAAAGGCACCAAAGTAAGGATACGCATCACCCCAGACGCCACACCAGTACATCACAAAGCCAGAGCTGTGCTGTATGTGATGCGGGAGAAAATTGAGAGTGAGTTGGACAGGTTGCTAAGAGAGGGCATAATTTCGCCCGTTGAATTCAGCGACTGGGCAAGCCCTATCGTCCCTGTTCTAAAAACGGATGGCTCGGTCAGGATCTGTGGCGACTACAAGGCCACCATCAACCGAGTGTCCCTTTAGGACCAATACCCGCTTCCGAGAGCGGTGGATCTTTTTGGCACGCTGGCAGGCGGCAAGCTGTTCACCAAGTTGGACTTCACTTTGGCCTACATGACCCAGGAGCTGGCCGAAAAATCCAAGCTACTGACCACCATCACCACGCACATGGGGCTGTTTGTCTACAACAGGTGTCCGTTTGACATTCGTTCAGCAGCCGCTATCTTTCAGAGGAACATGAAAAGCCTGCTAAAATACATCCCTGGTACAATCGTATTTCAGGACGACATCCTTATCACAGGTCGAGACATTGAGGAGGAACACCTTCACAACCTGGAGGAGGTGCTACGCCGACTGGACCGGGTAGGCCTGCAACGAAAGAAGTCCAAGTTTGTGTTTTTGTCCCCAGAGGGCGAGTTTTTGGGCAGGAGGGTTGCCGCAGACGGGATCCGGCCCACCAAATCCAAAACGGAGGCGATCCGTCGTGAGTCAAGGCCCGGCAACACGTCATGAAAAACACGTGTCTTTTTAATTATTATTTCTCGTGACCAAAAAGTTCTTGTCAAAAGCGATGCTACTTGTTTTTCTTTGGTTAATGCAATGGTGAGAGAAAAAGAGAGGCAGTTCACTGGCTGGCTATTTTTTTGCTACGTGTTGCGTTCATTTCTGGGACTTTTGAACTATTTCGGGAACTTTCTGCCGAACTTAAGCACATTGCTGGAGTCGCTACACGTGCTCCTGCGTAAGGATTGCGTTTGGTTTTGGGGGGACTGTCAGGAACGGGCTTTCAACGGGCGCGGAACCTGCTTTGTTCTAATAAGTTATTGACCCTGTGCGACCCCTGTAAGAAAATAGTTTTGACATGTGATGCATCATCCTCTGGGGTTGGGTGCGTGTTGCAGCAGAGTAATGATGAGGGTCAACTCCAACCTGTGGCTTATGCCTTCAGGTCGCTCTCCCAGCAGAAAGCGGGTATGGGATGGTTGAAAAGGAAGCACTCGCATGTGTTTACGGAGTGAAAAAGATGCACCTATTGGTGACAGAAGGTTCAAGTTAGAAATGGACCACAAGCCGTGAACATCTCTGTTGTCCGACAGCAAAGCTGTCAATGCCAATGCGTCAGCTCGCATACAGCGATGGGCACTCACTCTGGCTGCATATGACTACACCATACGGCACCGGCCAGGCACCGAAAATTGCGCTGACGCGCTCAGCAGACTTCCATTGGCCACTACTGAGGGGGCAGTGGAACAAAGCGCTGAGATGGTCATGGCTGTCAATGCCTTTGACAGCGCAGGCTCCCCCATCACAGCCCACCAGATCAAAACCTGGACAAACAGAGATCCCCTCCTATCTCTGATTAAGAAATGTGTCCTGACTAGGGATTGGGCGCCCGCACATGGAGCATGCCCTGAAGAGGTCAGACCGTTTCACAGACGGATGGATGAACTCTCCATCCAAGCCGACTGCCTACTATGGGGCAGCTGAGTACTCATGTCGCAGAGGGGCAGGGAGGCATTCATCAGGGAGCTCCACACCGAGCACCCAGGTATCGTGCTGGTGAAGGCCATTGCCCGATCACATGTATGGTGGCCGGGAATTGATGCAGGCATGGAACACTGTTCGCAGGTGCACGATGTGTGCCCAGCTGGGCAATGTCCCAGGGGAGGCCCCACTCAGCCCGTGGCCCTGGCCCACCAGGCCATGGTCACGTATTCACATAGACTATGCGGGCCTGTTCATGGGAAAAATGTTCCTCATTGTTGTTGATGCGTACTCGAAATGGATCGAGTGCATCATATTGAATTCGTGCATGACATCCACCACAGTGGAGAGTCTGCGTGCGGTCTTTGCAACCCACGGTTTGCCGGACATCCTGGTTAGCGACAACGGCCCGTGTTTCACTAGCTATGAATTCCGGGAGTTCATGTCGGGTAATGGCATCAAACATGTCAGGACAGCACCATTCAAGCCGACTTCCAATGGCCAGCCAGAACGTGCAGTCCAAATCATAAAACAAGGCATGCTCCGGATTCAAGGACCCTGCCTTCAATACCGTCTATCGCGCCTCCTGCTGGCCTACAGGTCCCGACCGCACTCGCTCACGGGAGTCCCGCCAGCGGAACTACTCATGAAATGTACACTAAAAACTCGGCTGTCCCTCATTCATCCAGTCTTGGCAGACATTGTTGAGGGCAAGCGCCAGTCCCAAAATGAGTGCCACGACCGTAACTCAAAGGGGAGATGGATAGAAATCGACAACCCTGTATTTGTTCTTAATCATGCTGTGGGGCCCCAAGTGGCTCAAGGGTACTGTAATTGGTAAAGAGGGAAATAGGATCATAGTGGTCAAACTCAACAATGGGCAGATATGCCGCAAGCATCTGGACCAAGTAGAGAAAAAGGTTCAGCATGGACACTGAGGAACCTCAGGAAAATGATGAGATGCTGTCCACATCACTGCCAGTGAACGAGCAACAAGAACCGTCAGCAGCATGCACAGTCCCTGTGGGCAGCCCGGATGAGCCGGAATCACCACAGGTGACAAAGACGCATGCCAAGGCTCAACAACCAAAGCCCCAACTGCTGCGCTCCACGAGAGAGCGCGATGGCCTGAAAGACTTAATCTTTGATCCAAAGACGTTGGGGGGAGATGATGTCATGTTTGTAACCTCACATAACTGTAACCTTCATGCAACAACACTCTACACTGTATACACCTGAGAAATGCACACCTTGACCACAAGGGGTGAACGTGTGGGAGACACTCCTCACCTGGTCATCCAGGTATATAAACATAAGAAACATAAGAATTAGAAACAGGAGTAGGCCATCTAGCCCCTCGAGCCTGCTCCGCCATTCAATAAGATCATGGCTGATCTGGCCGTGGACTCAGCTCCACTTACCCGCCTGCTCCCCATAACCCTTAATTCCCTTATTGGTTAAAAATCTATCTATAAAGGGAGGTCCCACGCAGGGTCAAGACTTCTTGGTCCTGTGAATAAAGGTACAGGTCACAGAGTGAGCTTGTCTCCAGTATGTGCCTTGTGTTGACTTGCTGTAGTGTGTAAGGACACAACATCATGTATCCTACATGGTTACTGCTTGTATTATTCCAAGGTGTGCCACCAGAAGGCACCACAGTGGGAGACTTGCAAGTTACCTGTACAGGTGTGCCTGGCCTAGTATAAAAGGCAGGCCACCAGGTGTGATCCTCACTCTGGAGTTATCAATAAAGGACTAAGGTCACTACAGTTCAAGTACAACACATTGCCTCGTGGAGTCATTATCAGAGCATCTAAAGACCTATCAGGGATCCCAACTATTTACAATCTATATTAACGACTTGGAAGAAAGGACCGGGTGTAATGTAGCCAAGTTTGCTGATGATACAAAGATGGGAGGAAAAGCAATGTGTGAGGAGGACACAAAAAATCTGCAAAAGGGCATAGACAGGCTAAGTGAGTGGGCAAAAATTTGGCAGATGGAATATAATGTTGGAAAGTGTGAGGTCATGCACTTTGGCAGAAATAAAATCAAAGAGCAAGTTATTATTTAAATGGAGAAAAATTGCAAAGTGCTGCAATACAGTGGGACTTGGGAGTGGGTACCTGTGCATGAAAGACAAAAGGATAGTATGCAGGTACAGCAAGTGATCAGGAAAGCCAATGGAATCTTGGCCTTTATTGCAAAGGGAATGGAGTATAAAAGCAGGGAAGTCTTGCTACAGTTATACAGGGTATTGGTGAGGCCACACCTGGAATACTGTGTGCATATTTGGTTGCCATATTTACGAAAGGATATACTTGCTTTGGAGGCAGTTCAGAGAAGGTTCACTTGGTTGATTCCGGAGACGAGCGGGTTGATTTATGAGGAAAGGTTGAGTAGGTTGGGCCTCTGCTCATTGGAATTCAGAAGAATGAGAGGTGATCTTATCGAAACATATAAGATTATGAGGGGGCTCGACTTGTGGATGCAGAGAGAATGTTTCCACTGATGGGGGAGACTAGAACTAGGGGGCATAATCTTAGAATAAGGGGCCGCCCACTTAAAACTGAGATGAGGAGGAATTTCTTCTCTCAGAGGGTTGTAAATCTATGGAATTTGCTGCCTCAGAGAGCTGTGGAAGCTGGGTCATTGAATAAATTTAAGACAGAGATAGACAGTTTCTTAACCGATAAGGGATTAAGGGGTTATGGGGAGCGGGCAGGGAAGTGGACCTGAGTCCATGATCGGATCAGCCATGAACGTATTAAATGGCGGAGCAGGCTCAAGGGGCCGTATGTCCTAATCCTGTTCCTATTTTTTATGTTCTTATGTTCTTAAGCACTTCTCCTCACTGGAAACAAAAATGGGGAGAGGTGTTTAATGGAGGCTGAGCTGATAGTGCATGTTTAACACTATTGTCTAAAGTCAAAATTACCCCCTTACTCTGTGAAGCAGATGAAAGTCATAATATCATGTGCAAACAGTCTGCAGATTTGTGTTCTCGCCATAGAAAGCAGATTTTGTATGGCTGCCCCACCTTTGCCTGACTAAGATCCACCACCTGTTGTTGCTTGTGCAGGGAATGTACCTATGTGGAGATCTAACCAAACCACACTCAACTCCAGTGCGCTGACGGACAAACTTTGTCCAGTGGCTTAGTGCAGGTAGTAAGGGAAGCATGGAGTCATATTGCAATTTCAATAGCTCAATTGATCAGTGGAGGTGAACAGCAATAAAATATATGTTATTGATTAGCAGTATCCAAATTCCTCAAAGGTTTGACCACTACAAAAATAAGTCGCTGTGAATGGCACAGCAGCACATGGGCTAGATTTTTCCACTTCACATCGCCCATCTAAGGCCGATCTACCGCCCAAAATGGACCTCTATCACCCATTTTGAGGAAAAAGTGGAAACTAGGCCCAAAACATCGCCGGAAAAACAGGTGCCCAAGTTTCGGCTCACATTGCCGAAATGATCGCCCACACAGGGTCCATCCCAAATTTCGGCACCTAGCATGCACTTCACTGGGCTTATGTAAGGCCTAAAAGAGTGCTGAGAAATAGTTGCTTTTACTGGGCTTAACAGAAGGAAATGGGCACTACGGACACCATTTTGAAGATCGGAGGAAGAGTGGAGGCAACAGAAAAGAAGGAACTAAATGGTTCTGAGTTATTTGGAGAGTTATTTAAAGATAATTGTACTCAGAATATTAGATCAGGGTATATATGTTAGGTATTGTATAGTTAGTTTGAAAATAGCTTTATATAGTGAAATTATTTACTGATATTGTTGGGGCATATTAGACTGACTGGTATACAGCATAGAGAGTACAGTGATTCGAGAGTAGAGATATTATTTTAATTTAGTGAAAGTAATTATTGATAGTGATGGGGCCTATGCTTTCCCTGCCTTTAATTGCAACTGCTCACACACTGGTTACTGAAAGGATCAGTCGAAGAGGTGGCACAGTAATGCGTAGATGGAGACGAAGACAGCCAACGAAGGTACTTGGAAAAGCAATCTTACCTGAACTTGTCTAAAAATGCTTGTCTTAGGAGGCTGCGATTCTGGAAGGAGATCATCGATGAGTTATGCCAACTCGTCAAGGGTGATCTGCAGCCTTCCAGCACCATTAGAACCACACTTTCCATTGAGGTGAAGATTACTGCTGCCCTATACTTCTACGCATCGTGATATTTTCAGGCTTCAGCTGGCAACATCTGCCGTATCTCTCAGCACGCTACACAATTGGAGTCCTAAAGCAGCGCTTCAGATGCCTGGATCATTCTGGAGGCAGCCTACAGTACCACCCTGACCAGTTCGCAGAGATTATTGTGGTGTTTTGTATGCTGCATAACCTAGCTATAAGAAGAGGACAACCAATGCCAGATCGGGCTGCAGGTCCACTTCCAGAAGGAGGGGAGACAGAAGAGCCAGCCAGTGAGGAGGAAGAGGCGGAAGAGGATGCAGGCAAGCACATAGGGGAGCGCAATCAGCCTGGCGATCTCGCACCGGGACCACCACACCTCTCCCGAAGACCAGTAGCCAGGGGCAGTTACACAACCACTAAGCTGTTGCGTCAGCAGCTCATTAATGAACGCTTTGCATGAACTATCATTGTGGATATTCAAATGTTCATTTACAGTTAGGGTTAATCAAAAGTTTCATTTGCATGGGGTTTCATTGTTGTCTTGCCTGCACTGGCCTCTCATCAGCATTAATGCTTACTTTCAGTAAAGTTTAAGTAAAGTACTGCTATAATAATAGAAAAAACAAATAAGGATGAACAACTAAATTTGTTAACTAATGTAACTAAGAGAGAAGGCACAAAATTTGTTGAATTAAAGATTTTTTTTTATTAACAAACACAACAAATGAATTAATTTTTAAAAAATTATTTAACAACACCTTCCCTCCACCTCCCCCCGCCCCGCAAAACCCAACCTACCCTCAAATCCCAATCAACCTTGAACAAAACGTTAACAATTTTCAAACAACAAAAAACAATTCAACAATGAAAAACAAACCCCCATCCCTACCTGCGTCCACGTTTCCCTCCAGGTCCTTTCCCAGCCCGTGTTCTTACGCCACCCGCCCATTTTGGTCTACGCTGACTGACACGAATGCGTTGTGCAGTGTGGAACGGCAAGACTTCCTGCCATGGTGGAGGTGAAGGAGTGGAAGTTGAAGCCTAAGGCTCCACTTCCGAGTCGAGAGGAACTGTGTCCTCCATACTCACTTGCGTGCTCGGGGTCTCGCTGCGAGCTGACATGACACCTTGGGGTGCAGCGCCTTGTGCAGCTATCAACGCATGCCGAAGGGCATTGGTTGTGGCGGACTGCTCACGTATGGCCTCCAACGTCTCCCGTGCTATCTGGGTTTGCACGGAAGACCAGTTGGAGAAGTTCATGCTGAACTCGCTCCAGGTTGTTGGAAACTGGTTCCAGTTTTGTGGAAAACTGGCTCCAGTTTGTGGAGAAACCCATGAACCCCTGGATAAGGTCACAACCGATCGCGATCGTCTCCCTGCACAGGGATATCAAGCACTCCGTCTGCCCCTCCGGGTAGGCGATTGCTCACCCCGCTGACCCAACCTCTGCGGGGTCGGCATTTGCAACATTTCAGGTCTTGGCTTTGCCACTGGGTCCCGGTGCCTCATCCATCTCAATTGAGATGGCCGCAGGTTGTTTCCTCCCCTACAAAAACAATCTCATCTTCCTCCCCCTCCTCCTCCTCCTCCTCCTCCTGCTCTTGCTCCACAGTCGGCACTTGTTCCTCCTCTTTCTCCTGTGAGGTATTTGATGGTGCAGGAGAAGTGGATGAGTCCAGTGACTCAAATGACAAAACCTTTTCAGGTTGACCTTAAAAAGATGAATGACATTTCTAAACAACTTATTAGGACATTAACGGAGCTCATTATTAGTAAACATACAAAACAATACATATCAATTTTTCAATAACCCATAACATAAAAGAATGCTTTTCAATACCGCATATGCACAATGGTTCACTAGGGCTGCCATGACATCATTCGTAAATCAAGAGTACATCAAAAGTGTTGTGTATCTGTAAAGCATGCACTCCCATGTTCTGCCACCAGGGAGCTCATCCCCTGAAGTACCAAGGGATCCCAGCATCCCTTGGGAGCACTGTATATAAGCTGGCCCCTAAGGCCTGTTCCTCACTCTGGAGTGTCTTATTAAAGACTGAGGTCACTGTTACTTTAACCTCCCTGTGTGCAGCCTCATCTGTGTTAGGAACACAACAACTGGCGACGAGTATACGAATCCAACGCAAAGATGCAGCAAACTGTGGGATCCTGGTGAAGTTCTCGGAGGGTGAGGACTGGGAAGCCTATGTCGAACGGCTAGACCAGTACTTTGTAGCCAACGAGCTGGATGGAGAAGGAAGCGCTGCAAAAAGAAGAGTGGTCCTCCTCACAGTCTGCAGGGCACCGACCTACAGCCTCATGAAGAATCTTCTGGCTCCGGTGAAACCCACAGATAAGTCGTATGAGGAGCTATGTACACTGGTTCAGTAGCATCTTAACCCAAGGGAGAGCGTGCTGATGGCAAGGTATCGGTTCTACACGTGCCAGCTATCTGAAGGTCAGGAAGTGGCGAGCTACGTCGCTGAGCTAAGGCGCTTGCAGGACAATGTGAGTTTGATGGCTACCTGGAGCAAATGCTCAGAGACTTTTTTGTACTGGGCATTGGCCACGAGACCATCCATGAAAACTTTTGACTGTAGAGACACCGACCCTCAGGAAGGCCATTGCGATAGCACAGGCGTTTATGTCCACCAGTGATAACACCAAACAAATCTCTCAGCACATAAGTGCAAGCAATGTTCATAAATTAACTGGAACTGTGTTTGCGAGCAGAAATGTACAGGGCAGAACCCACATGTCTGCAACTGCCAGCAGGCCTCAGGTGACCCAGATGATCAGAGTCCCCAACAAAGGATGAATGCAAGGCAATTCATACCTTGTTGGCGTTGTGGAGGCTTCCATTCAGCCTATTCATGCCGCTTCAAAGAGTATGTTTGCAAGAGCTGTGTAACAATGGGGCACCTCCAACGAGCTTGTATACGAGCTGCCAGCTCTGCAAAACCTGCTAACCACCACGTGGCAGAGGAAGATTGTTCCATGGTGGATCAAAGCAATTTTGAGCCTCAGAGAGAGGAGGCACATGCTGAAGTACACGGGGTGCACACATTTTTGACGAAATGTCCACCTATAATGCTAAACGTAAAATTGAATGGCTTACCCGTAACCATGCAACTGGACACTGACGCTAGCCAAACCATCATGAGTAAAAAGCTGTTTGAGAGACTGTGGTGCAACAAGGCATTCAGACCAGCCCTGAACCCCATCCACACGAAACTGAGAACGTACATGTAAAGTCCTGTCCCCTCAGTACAGATTCACACGAGGCATGTAGTGAAGTCAAGGTCACTCTGGACCTGCACCTTAATTCACAGCTCTGGAATGCTGCACTTGCCTGAGACCTGTCCTTATTTCCCTGTCGCTTGCAAGTGCACCCCTGGTGGTAAGGTACGCTGGTGGTTACAGGTCATATCTTATTACAGTCATGTATAGCATGTTAGGATACAGTTATATATAATAATGTAAGATACATGACATCACCCTCCCCCAAGGTCTTATTGTCTTTATAGGTTCAGTCTCTCAGGTGGTCTATGCTCTCGCGTGGAGCGTCTGAGTTGTGGTTCAGTTGTTTGCCTTGGTGTCTGTTTTTCTTTGGGTGTGGTTGCTGGTATCTCACCTGGGCTGTCTGTTTCGATTGGTGTGATTGTTGTTGACTCGCCTGGGCTGTCTGTTGGGATTGCCCTTTCCTCAGGTTGTTCCCTCTGTCTGTCCACCAGGTGTGGTGCGAGTTCCACATTGTAGTCTGCCTCTGGTTCCGCAGTGTTGTTGGTAAATCTGCTTTTGACTTGGTCTCCATGCCTCCGGCAGGTTTTGCCATTGTCCATTTGTACTACCAGTAGCCTGTTTCCTTCCTTGCCCTTTACTGTCCCTGCAAGCCATTTGGGACCCCTGCCATAGTTTAGTACAAACACTTTGGCCCCTATCTCATTCCATCTACCCCTCGAATTTCTGTCATGGTACTCAGTCAGCTTACGGTGCTTTGCTTCAACGATTTCGTGCATGTCTGGGAGGATTAATGAGAGCCTTGTTTTTAAAGTCCTTTTCATCAACAGTTGCGCGGGGGGCATCCCAGTCAGTGAGTGCGGACGAGATCTGTATGCCAGCAGCAGTTGCGACAGGCGACCCTGCAGTGTGGGACCTTGGATTTTAAGCATGCCTTGTTTAATGATTTGCACTGCTCTCTCCGCCTGGCCGTTGGAGGCCGGCTTGAACGGTGCCGTCTTGACGTGATTTATGCCATGGTCAATTATAAAGTCTTGGAATTCTGCGCTGGTAAAGCATGGACCATTGTCACTGACCAATATGTCAGGGATTCCGTGTGTTGCAAACATGGCTGCGAGGCTCCCCACAGTGGTGGAGGTTGTGCTCGAGTTTATAATGGTGCATTCGATCCACTTTGAAAATGCATCTACAACTACAAGGAACATTTTGCCCATTTTTCCCGCATAGTCTACGTGCACCCGTGACCACGGTTTGATAGGCCAGGGCCAGGGGCTCAGTGGAGCCTCCCTGGGGGCATTGCTGAGTTGGGCACAAGTGGTGCACCTTCGGACGCAGAGCTCCAAGTCCGCGTCAATACCAGGCCACCAGACGTGGTATCTGGCTATGGCCTTCATGAGAACGATCCCCGGGTAATCGCAGTGGAGCTCCCGGACAAATGCCTCTCTGCCTCGCAGAGGCTGCACATCAGGCAGACTGCTTGTAGTGATAGCTCATGCATGCGCCTGTGAAAGGGTTTTAATTCCTCAGGGCAGGCATCGCGAGCCTCTGCCCAGTCACCTCTGCCCACAGCTTTTTACTAAGGATAACATGGGGTCGCTGGCCGTCCAAGCTCTGATTTGGCGAGCCGTCATGGGTGAACCTGTGGACTCAAAGACATTGATTGCCATGACTATCTCACAGTCCTGTTCGTCAGACCCTTCCGTGGTCACCAGGGGTAGCCTGCTGAGCGCGTCGACACAGTTGTCTGTGCCTGGTCTGTGCCTTATTGTATAGTCGTAGGACGCCAGCTTGAGTGCCCACCGTTAAATTCGCGCCGAGGCGTTGGCGTTTATTGCCTTGCTCTCGGATAGGTGGGACGTGAGGGGCTTGTGGTCAGTTTCTAATGCGAACTTGGCCTCGAAAAGGTATTGGTGCATCTTTTTGACACCGTACATACACGCGAGCGCCTCCTTTTCTACCATTCCGTACCTGCGCTCCGCCCGCGAAAGTGACCTGGAGGCATAAGCTATGGGTTGTAATTTGCCCGCACTATTGACATGCACCCGACCCCATACGCTGCCGCATCGCATGTGAGAACTAGCTTTTTACCTGGGTCAAAGAAAGTCAAAACACTGTTGGAACACAGAAGGTTGCGTGCCTTATTGAAGGTGCGTTCCTGGGCGTCCCCCCAAAACCAATCGCACCCCTTCCTGAGTAGCACGTGGAGAGGCTCCAGCAGTGTGCTTAAGTTTTGCATAAAGTTCCCAAAGTAATTGAGTAGCCCGAGAAAGGCGCGCAGTTCTGAGACATTCCGGGGCCTGGATGCCAGGCGAATTGCTTCTGTTTTGGACTCTGTTGGGCGGATTCCATCAGCGGCAATCCTTCTGCCCAAAAGTTCAACCTCGGGTGCGAGAAACAGGCATTTGGATTTCTTGACTCGTAGGCCTACCCGATCCAACTGCTTTAGTACTTCCTCCAAATTACGGAGATGGGAGACGGTGTCCCTGCCCGTGATAAGTATGTCATCTTGAAATACAACCGTCCCCGGGATGGACTTGAGCAGACTCTCCATGCTGCGCTGGAATATGGCAGCTGCCGACCTGATGCCGAATGGGCATCGATTGTACATGAAAAGGCCTCGATGTGTGTTGATGGTGGTGAGTAGCTTGGATTCCTTGGTCAATTCTTGCGTCATATACGCAGATGTGAGGTCTAATTTTGAGAAAAGTTTACCTCCAGCCAATGTGGCAAATAAATCCTCCGCTCTGGGCAGCAGGTACTGGTCCTGTAGGGAGACTCTGATAATGGTAGCTTTGTCGTCCCCACAGATTCGTACGGATCCATCAGGCTTCATGACTGGGACGATGGGACTTGCCCAGTCGCTAAATTCCACAGGTGATATAATGCCTTCCCGCAGAAGCCTGTCTAGTTCGTGTTCAATCTTTTCGCTCATCACATAGGGTACAGCTCTGGCCTTGTGATGGACCGGTCTAGCATCCTTTGTGATGTAGATTTTGACTTTGGCCCCTTTGAAAGTGCCCACACCTGGCTGAAAGAGATGTTCAAATCGCTTTATAACTGTTGAGCAGGAGGTCCGTTCCTCTAATGACATGGCATGGACATCATCCCATTTCCAGTTTAGTTTTGCCAGCCAGCTTCTCCCCAGCAATGCTGGGGGATCTCCAGGGACAATCCACAGGGGAAGTCAGTTCACTGTCCCTTTGTGTGTGACAGAGAGCATGGTGCTGTCGAGGACTGGTACGATTTCTTTGGTATAGGTCCTTAGTGTGGTGTCGACCCTTGTGAGTTTTGGTCTGTCTCTTTTATGCGGCCACAGTTGTTCAAATTGTTAAGCGCCCATGAGAGATTGACTCGCTCCTGTATCCAGCTCCATGTTGACAGATAGCCCATTGAGTAGGACCCTCATCATTATAAGAGGCGTCCTGTTGTAGGAGCAGCGGCCATTGATCGTGTTGCCCTGCTGTACATCGGTGTCCCGGGTACTGTCCCCACCATCTTCTGGTCTGCTTTCCGACCCATCCGATTCGTATACCAGCCGAGCTGCCCTTTTTTTGCACATGCAGGCCAAATGCCCTGTATATTCACAATTTCTGCAAACAGCCTGCTGAAATCGACATCCCCTTGACGAGTGCCCACATCCACACCTCCAGCACAGACCAGTTCTATTGTTTAAAGTGTTCCCAAAGAATGAGCTGCGCCTGGCTGATCTCTCTTGAGCTTCTCTCAGTTTGTAGTTGATTGCTAGCATTGTGGGTTGATGAGGTGTGAACGGCCGTTCCTGTGGCCCTTGATGGCTTCTGCCTGCTGTCGAGAGCCTGTACTCCCGGTTTTGTCTGTGTGTGGTGTTAGCAGCTTGTTTAGTGCTGTGAACTTCTTGTTCCGATATTTCGTTAGTTGTCGTACCTGAATTGTAAATCAACCTCGTTTCTTCTTCCCCTACCAAGAATGTCTGTGCAACCAGTGCTGCTGCCTCTAAGGTCAGGTTCTTGGTCTCTATGAGCTTTCGGAATATGCCTGCGTGGCCTATTCCTTCAATGAAAAAGTCTCTCAGCATTTCTCTCCTCAGTTCATCGGAGAACTCACATAAACTAGCCAATCTCCGAAGTTCCGCCATGAAGTCGGGTATGATCTGACCCACACAGCGTCTGTAGTTTATAGAACCTGTGTCTGGCCATGTGCAGGCTGCTCGCTGGCTTCAGGTGGTCTCTTACCAGTGTGCTCAATTCTTCAAACGACTTGCTTGCTGGTTTCTCGGGTGCCAACAGATCCTTCATTAAAGCGTATGTTTTCGAGCCACAGCTGGTCAAGAGATGGGCTCTTCTCTTGTCTGCTTTGTCGTCTCCAAACCAGTCTTTGGTTACAAAGCTTTGCTGGAGCCTTTCTATAAAGTCCTCCTAATTATCTCCCGCATTGTACTTTTCATCTGATCCGTTGTTCGCCATTCTGTGGATTCTATAATCCCGTAACTCGTCGCCACTGTAAAGTCCTGTCCCCTCAGTAGAGATTCACATGAGGCATGTAGTGAAGTCAAGGTCACTCTGGACCTGCACCTTTATTTCACAGCTCTGGAATGCTGCACTTGCCTGAGACCTGTCCTTATATACCTGTCTCTTGCAAGTGCACCCCTGGTGGTAAGGTATGCTGGTGGTTACAGGTCATATCTTATTACAGTCATGTATAGCATGTTAGGATACAGTTATATATAATAATGTAAGATACATGACAGTACACCAAAGAGCTTATCACTGTCCTGGGCAGCGCCATGGTCAAGGTCACCTACGAGGGCATGGTGCACGAACTGCCACTCTGGATTGTCCCGGGCGAGGGCCCCACACTGCTTGGAAGTAGTTGGCTGGACAAAATCTGCTGGAACTGGGATGACATCCGAGCGCTATCACATGTCGATGAGGCCTCGTACCCAGGTTCTAAACAAATTTCCTTCCCTTTTTGAGCCAGGCATTGGAAACTTTTCTGGGGCGAAGATGCGGATCCACTTGGTCCCAGAGGCATGACCTATTCACCACAAGGCGCGAGCGGTACCTCACATGATGAGGGAGAGAGTGGAAATCGAGCTGGACAGGCTGCAACGTGAGGGCATCATCTCCCCAGTGGAATTCAGAGAATGGGCCAGCCCTATTGTTCCAGTACTCAAAAGTGATGGCACGGTCAGGATTTGCGGCGATTATAAAGTAACTATTAATCGTTTCTCGCTACAGTACCAATACCCACTACCGAAGGCAGGCGACCTATTTGCGACGCTGGCAGGAGGCAAAACGTTCACCAAGCTCGACCTGACTTCGGCCTACATGATGCAGGAGCTGGAGGAGTCTTCGAAGAGCCTCACCTACATCAACACGCACAAGGGACTGTTCATCTACAACAGATGTCCATTTGGAATTCGGTCGGTTGCAGAAATCTTCCAGAGAAACATAGAGAGCCTACTCAAATCTGTACCACACACGGTGGTCTTTCAAGACGACATATTGGTCACGGGCCGGAACACCGCCGAGCACTACAAAACCTGGAGGAGGTCCTTCAGTGACTGGATCGCGTAGGGCTGCGGCTGAAGAGGTCGAAATGCGTCTTCATGGCAACAGAAGTGGAGTTTTTGGGGAGAAAGATCGCGGCGGACGGCATTCGCCCCACAGAGGCTATCAGGAACGCGCCCAGGCCACAGAACGTCACGGAGCTACAGTCGTTCCTGGGACTTCTCAACTATTTTAGTAACTTCCTACCGGGGTTAAGCACCCTTTTAGAGCCCCTACATGTGTTATTGCGCAAAGGTGAGAACTGGGTACGGGAAAAAACCAAGTAACTGCTTTTGAGAAAGCCAGAAATATTTTATGCTACAACAAGCTGCTTGTATTGTGTGACCCGTGTAAAAGACTTGTGCTAGCATGGGACGCATCGTCGTACGGAGTCGGGTGTGTATTACAACAAGCTAACGTTGCGGGGAAGTTGCAACCTGTCGCCTATGCTTCCAGGAGCTTGTCTAAGGCCGAGAGGGCCGACAGCATGATTGAGAAAGAGGCATTAGCGTGTGTGTTCGGGGTAAAGAAAATTCATCGGTACCTGTTTGGCCTCAAATTTGAGCTGGAAACCGATCACAAGCCCCTCACATCCCTGTTGGCTGAAAACAAGGGGATAAATACTAATGCCTCAGCCCGCATACAAAGGTGGGCACTCGTGCTATCAGGGTATAACTATACCATCCACCACAGACCAGGCACCAAGAACTGTGCGGATGCTCTCAGTTGGCTGCCATTGCCCACCACGGGGGTGGAAATGGCACAGCCTGCAAACTTGTTGACGGTGGCGCTGCCCGCAGACTTGTTGATGGTCATGGAAGCATTTGAAAATGATAAATCACCTGTCACGGCCCCCCAGATTAGGACTTGGACCAGCTAAGATCCTCTGCTGTCCCTAGTAAAAAACCGTATACTGCATGGGAGCTGGACCAGCATCCCCATTGAAATGCAAGAGCCAATCAAGCCGTTCCAGCGGCGAAAGGACAAGCTGTCCATTCAGGCAGACTGCCTGTTGTGGGGTAACCGCGTAATGGTCCCCAAAAAGGGCAGGGAGACGTTCATCTCGGATCTCCACAGCACACACCTGGGTATGAAAGCGATAGCCAGATCCCACGTGTGGTGGCCCGGTATCAACTCTGACTTCGAGTCCTGTGTACGGCAATACAGCATGTGTGCTCAGTTGAGCAACGCGCCCAGAGAGGCACCACTAAGTTTATGGTCCTGGCCCTCCAGACCATGGTCGAGGATCCATGTCGACTATGCGGGCCCGTTTCTCGATAAAATGTTCCTGGTGGTGGTTGATACTTTTTCAAAATGGATTGAATGTAAAATAATGTCGGGAAGCACCGCCACTGCCACCATCGAAAGCCTGAGGGCCATGTTTCCCACCCACGGCCTGCCTGACATACTGGTCAGTGACAACAGGCCATGTTTCACCAGTCCCGAGTTTAAAGAATTCATGACCCGCAATGGGATCAAACATGTCACCTCGGCCCCGTTTAAACCAGCCTCCAATGGGCAGGCAGAGCGGGCAGTACAAACCATCAAATAGAGCCTTAAACGAGTCACAGAAGGCTCACTCCAAACCCACCTGTCCCGAGTACTGCTCAGCTATCGCACGAGACCCCACTCGCTCACAGGGGTGCCTCCGGCTGAGTTACTCATGAAAAGAACACTTAAAACCAGACTCTCGCTGGTTCACACCAACCTGCATGATCAGGTAGCGAGCAGGCGGCAGCAACAAAATGTAAACGATGATCGCGCCACTGTGTCACGGGAAATTGATCTGAATGACCCTGTGTATGTGCTAAACTATGGACATGTTCCCAAGTGGATCGCGGGCACGGTGATAGCTAAAGAAGGGAATAGGGTGTTTGTAGTCAAACTCGACAATGGACAAATTTGCAGAAAGTACCTGGACCAAACGAGGCTGCGGTTCACAGACTGCCCTGAACAACCCACAGCAGACACCACCTTTTTCGAGCCCACAACACACACCCAAAGGATCAACGACACCACGCCGGACCAGGAAATCGAACCCATCATAACCAACGGCCCAGAAAGACCAGGCTCACCTAGCAGCCCTGCAGGGCCAACAACATGCCAGTCCAGCGAGGGCACAGCCAACACACCAGAACAGACATTTGTACCGAGGCGGTCCACCAGGGAAAGAAAGGCTCCCGACCGCCTCACCTTGTAAATAGTTTTCACTTTGACTTTGGGGGGGCAGTGATGTTATGTATCTGTAAAGCATGCACTCCCATGTTCGCCACCAGGGAACTCATCCCCTGAAGTCCCAAGGGATCCCAGCATTCTTTGGGAGCACTGTCGATAAGCCGGCCCCTAAGGCCTGTTCCTCACTCTGGAGTGTCTTATTAAAGACTGAGGTCACTGTTACTTTAACCTCCCTGTGTGCAGCCTCACCTGTGTTAGGAACACAATAAAAAGTATATATCATATTGCATTATAATTGCAGGACATTACAGGTGTAACTAAGATATATTTTTAAGATGTCTTTAATAATGATTGACACATTACTCACGAGACTAAAGGGTAGGTTCAGTCACACCACAGGTCATGATCGAACAGCTGTCAGGCCCCACTAAGGCGACCGCAAGCTTCTCATATTCAGAGAGGGTCTGCAGCAGAGCAGAGCCGCCGCCGTCCTCTGCTCGGACCGATTGATAGATATCTTCTTCTGTAAATGATAAGATAACATGGTATAGCATAAGCTAATGGACTTGGTAATAAACATTTAAGAATGACAGATTTAAATGTTAGATTAGAAATTTGCATTGCATTGCATATGAACAATATTTCATAATATAAAATTCAACTTAGTGTTAGGATACATAAATTATTTCATAATTTAATTAATTAATACGATAACAAAATGATATTCAAGATTGCAATTAAAATTTGCATGCCTCATTTAAATATTACATATGTAAAATTTAAAATATAAAATGCAACTTACTCTGGCTGCTGCCAACAAGCTGTTCCACCTTTTCCTGCACTGGTCAGGTGTCCGTACTTCATTAGATGCCGATGTTACAACATCGGCAATCTCAGCCCATATTCTACGATACGTACGGGGTGGAGGTTTCCCATGCCCACCCCGTGTCAAGTCATCCCACCTGCCACTGACAATATTCACAAGTGCCTCATTTGCCTCCTCGCTAAAGGGTTTAGCCCTTTTCCTGTCGCTATCTCCCTCCATTCTTTATTTTAGGTATTATATTTCAATATTGTAAAAATAAAATTAATTATAAGTACTGTATGTTCAAATAATAAGGCTGAGTTATTTCAGAATAATAATTTTTCAATCATAATTCACAAAGCACTGCAACCTACCACAAAAAGCTCTTCCTCTCTTCATTGCTCTCTCTCTCTCTCTCTGACCCTCCCTGTGTTTCTGAGCATGTGTGATGACCCCATAACCTCTCAAAACGCAACAAAGAAACGCAACCACAAAAAAAATCCCACACATGCGCAGAATAGCGTTGCGAGGGAAGCTTTTTTTTTTACTTCTGTTTCCGGTGGGCGATCGTGAAATCGCTGAAAAATCACATCGCCCATTTGACATCGCCGGGGTAAGGCCGAGTGGAAAATCACAAAAAAAAATGGGCCTTGTGCCAGCGATCAGCAAGGCCGAGATGTCCCACATCACTGGAACATGGCCCATTTTTTTGGGCCTTAGCCACCTAGTGGAAAGTCTAGCCCATAGTTCCCGCTCTTCTACCATTTTTTCCTATGGTAATGCCTAGCATTAAATCTTTAATTCATCACAGTTCCTTACTCACTCAGCAACATAGAGGCATATTTTGCGCAACAGCATAATAGAACTCAAGATCATGGAGCTTGTGGTAGGAGCCACAAAGACAATGGCTTCGAACTTCCCAACGTTTCGCTGAAGGAAACTGTGGCTCATGGAAGACTGGTATCAGATGAGAATTCTGACAATGCAAAGGTAGTGGGGTGCATTGGGGGCGAGGGGGCGGGGGTGCTGAGAGAAGTGGTGGAGAGGTGGAGCTGGATCTCATCATTGTACACATGGAAGCTCAGTCCATGTCTGCAGATGATGTCAACACTTTTCACATGTTAGCTCCTGGATGATTTCAGTTCCAGCCAACAAATGACATGAAAATCATTGATGTTTAAACATTGACCCATGATTTGCAGTCAGCAGCGAAGTGATGGTGATCACAGCTGATCTCAAAGAAACCTGCGCACAGAGATCTTGCAATCTCTGTGCCGAGAACTTTAGCTTCATCAACGTGAAATTGATCATAGCGCTGTCAAAATGAGAACTCCAACGAACAGCAGCAGTGATGTCATCAAGCTGTCTAAGCAGCCAATCACATTGAAGAATTCTCACACACTGCAAAGCAAGAAATAAAAAGCAATGATTATCTGCGCTTTTAAAAATTTTACAGAGAGCGAAATAAAGATTGGGACATATACATGGTGTTTAGGTAGAAGCTGAAATATGAGCAAAATTTGCGAAACATCTAGGGGTCAAAATTCAGTTGCTAACACCTGCTGATAACACTGGTGTTAGTTGTTAACTAGGAGTTGGGCGGCTGGAAGTGGCGCTGGGTACTGGTCACGTCTGACGCGAAATTCAGTGGTCATTTTTTCAGAGCGTAAAACCGTTACATCCTGCCGGCTAACCTCATGGAAATCATGATGCCAATACATGTGCAACTCCTCCTTGGCGCCCTTCTCACCACATTCACTTTTTCCGTCTCACTTAATGACTGGTGTTGATGATGCCGAAAAAGTTGGACTGCACAAGGCGGATAAACTAATCCGGGACGTTATTTAAAGAGAGTTGCAGCCAGGGCTCAGAGTTCTCAGTCAGAGCTGCATTTGATGCTCGCACAGACAGTAGGGTGTTGGCGTCATACTGCTGTTGACTCATCAGATTGGCTACTAGTATCTGGGACACATTTTGGGTTCCATATCGGGAACCTTTGAAAGTTGCATCTCACTGTGACCTGTGCCAAGTGATGGGAGCAGTGAACGCACATCACGTCGTCCTGCAGCGCCGACTTGAAAGGCACCAGCTGCAGAGACAGCTTGTGGCAAATGTGGATCCTCCCCAGAAGAGACACACCAGATGTTGGGGCAGGAGGCCATACATATGCAAGGTTTACCGTGCGCACTACTCTTATCTTGTGATGTCCGAGGAGCAGTGCTAAGAAGGCTGAGGTTCCGCAAGGAGGTTATGACGGAGCTTTGCAAACTTCTGCACACACATCTGGCAGCTGACATCGGCACCAGGACCTCGTAGACCAGTTGCAGTGAAAGTGACAGTAGCGCTGAACTTCTATGATACCGGCTCCTTCCAGGCTTATGTAGGCGATGTATGCAACATTCGTAGTTTGCAGTACATTGCTGCATTCGCCAGGTGACCAACGTTCTCTACAGCAAACAAGTCAATTACATCAAGTTCAGCATGGCAAGGGAAGACCAGGATGAACGCACCCATAGCTTTGCCAGGATAGTAGGCTTCCCCAGGAGCCATTGATTGTACGCATGTGGCATTGAGGGCCCCGCCCCACAATGGAGAGATCTTTCACAATCGCAAGGGATTCCACTCCCTCAACGTACGGCTGGTCTGTGATCATAGGCAGATGATCCTCGCTGTCCATGCCCGATAACCTGGGAGCTGCCACGATGCCTTCATCCTGCGGGAGACCATTGTGCCACGACTCTTCAAGCCACCGCATGAAGGCCGTGGCTGGCTCCTGAGTGACAAAGGATATGGTGTGGCCCCCCCCCCCCCCCACCAGGCTGATGACACCCCTCTGCAATCCCACTACCCCTGCCGAGCAGCACTACAACACCAGCTATACCACAGCCCAGGCCAGTATCGAGCAAACTTTCAGGGTTTTGAAGCAACATTTCAGGGTTCTAAAGCTGCCTTGTTGACTGGTCTGGAGGAGCATTGCAGTACTCACCTGATAGAGTCTCCAGGTTCACCATTGTCTGCTGCATGCTGCACAACCTGGCCAGCCATTACCACCATGGATGGATGATGCACCTCAGGAGAAGGACAACGATGAGGAGGTAGACGAGGAGCATCAGCCAAGGAAGAGGCAGCATGACACTGCTGTGGTTGGAAGGGCTGTTTGTCAGAGACTTATTGCTCATCGATTCCAATGAATGAATCTTGACATGCCGAATGGCCAACCTATATATACATGTGGGCATCAACTCAACACATCGCTACACACCCTGCAGTCCTCCATCTTAAATAATCAGTGCTTCATCATGTGAACAATCCAAACTTGGTTTATTACAAACATAAATCATGTGTGCTGAACAGAAACACAAGATAACAACTTCATCCCCAACGCATCAACATATCTACAAAACCCCTTCAAACATTCTCATAGACATCCAAGTGCAACTATTGACATCAGTTCATTATGTAACAAGGTAGCCATCTCTGGTGAGTACCAAACAGTTGTTGCATCATTCATCCAAGTGCAACAATTAACATGAGCTCACATTGCAACAACCTAACCATCTCTGTTGACTATCAAGCAAGTGTTTGGTGGGTCATTCAAGTGCAACTAGTTTTAAAAGCTCATATCTTCACAAGGTGAGCAAATGTGGCCACCTTCCCACAGGTCTTTACTTTGTCTTAAAGAAGGCTTTACCATCGCTTCCCTTCTACCCCTCCCACACCTACCGCTCCTCCTCAATGGGGTCTCAGAGCCTTCAGCATGGCTGGTAGTCGGTTGCTGACTTGGAGCCGCAGCTACACATGATGGCCTAGCAGGACATCCCCTACCAGCTCGGGCCCTGGAAGACCCGGCTGCAGACTGCAAAACCTCAGTATGGCTGGAAGCACTCTGTTGTGGATGGGGTGCTGAGAGCAGCAGCTGCGAAGACGGAATGATGTCATCATGAGAAACGACATGACCTCCCAATTGGTCCAACACGCTGATACTCCCCCAGGGCAGAGCATCATCATCTGCAGAAATCTGGGTGAGGTCAGAATCCTGCCCTGGTTCGGCAAGGCTAGGTCCCGTTGAACTGATGAGGCAGATGGCAGCAGTCAGTGCTTTCATTGAATATATTTGCCTCTGCATCAAGAGTATCTGCGACTCCAGTACACCAGAGAGCTGACTCAGGACACCATGCACTGATGACATTTGAGTATTCAGGCCTACAATAGCATCAGCCTGGTGCTCAATGGCCACTGCAACGTCAGCCGTAGCCCGTGCCACCATGTCTGGAATCCCATGGTCACTGTTTGCATCCAGAATCTGCTGATATCTACCAAGGATAGGCTCGGAGGGCTGTTGAAAGCCTGAACAATAGTTGAGGAGGACTCCTTCATCCTCACAGCTAGTGCATCGAGACTCTGGGACACCCTTGCTAGTGCAACTGCAGGGATTATCTTGCGACAATCTCTAGGTCGAGCTCATCATCAGAGTGCTGCTGATCATCACTCAGGCGCGCACTCACCCTCTGGGGAGCTGGCCCCTGGGCTTCCCCACCCCCATGACATTGCTGGAGGCCACTGGGTCCCTGAGCATGACCCACCTCCGCCTCCCTCATCACCCCTTGGTCAACTGTGCTGCTGGCCCCGCTCTCAGATGGTGCAGCCTCCTGCGTAAGATCAAAGGAGGTGTCGTCCTCCTTATCCTCTTTATCATCGTGCACCTGTGGAAGGCGCCCCATGAAGACCATGGTGCACCTGGCTGATCATCTGAAAGCACAAACACAGAACAGTGCTTACCTGCAAGGGAGGGGGCCAGGAGCGAGAAAGGCATTCGTGAATGCCAGTCTCATGGAAAGAGCTGCCAATGATGGCGTGAAGGCAAATTGTCCTGCAGGCCGCTGCAAAGGAACTCAACATACCATCACTGTCTGGGGGGGGGGGGGTCGACCGTACCCACCGCCATCAGATCAACTTGGATGTTCACCAGGGCAGCTATCCATTCCTCCAATGGAGTGACCACTTGGAGGTCTTCACCAGTCCGCGTTGGCTCCCGTCGGTTGTGTGCGAGCTTCGACCGTAACATTAATGAGAAAATCAGAGTTAGATACCTTCTATCAGTGTGGCCCAAGTGCCTTACATACTTTAGTACATTTTACTCTCTGACAGTCTTCACAGCTCAATGTTTACTACATTTTACTCTATGACAGTCTTCACAGTTCGATGTAACTACCATTCATGGCGTGGACTTGCTGTGGCAATGGTTGAATTAGGGTGACAGGACATAGAAACATAGAAAATAGGTGCAGGAGTAGGCCATTCGGCCCTTCGAGTCTGCACCGCCATTCAATAAGATCATTGCTGATCATTCCCTCAGTACCCCTTTCCTGCTTTCTCTCCATACCCCTTGATCCCCTTAGCCGTAAGGGCCATATCTAACTCCCTCTTGAATATATCCAATGAACTGGCCTCAACAACTCTCTGAGGCCAGTTCCAAACTCCAGTGAATAAAGGCCCAGTTGATCCAGTCTCTCTTCAAATGACAGTCCAGCCATCCCTGGAATCAGTCTGGTGAACCTTCGCTGCACTCCCTCAATAGCAAGAACGTCCTTCCTCATATTAGGAGACCAAAACTGGACACAATATTCCAGGTGAGGCCTCACCAAGGCCCTGTACAACTGCAGTAAGACCTCCCTGCTCCTATACTCAAATCCCCTAGCTATGAAGGCCAACAGACCATTTGCCTTCTTCACCACCTGCTGTACCTGCATGCCAACTTTCAATGACTGATGAACCATGACACCCAGGTCTCTTTGCACCTCCCCTTTTCCTAATCTGCTGCCATTCAGATAATATTCTGTATTCTGCCTTCATGTTTTTGCCCCCAAAGTGGATAACCCCACATTTATCCACATTATACTGCATCTGCCATGCATTTGCCCACTCACCTAATCTGTCCAAGTCACCCTGCAGCCTCTTAGCATCCTCCTCACAGCTCACACCGCCATCCAGTTTAGTGCCATCTGCAAACTTGGAGATATTACACTCAATTCCTTCATCTAAATCGTTAATGCATATTGCAAAGAGCTGGGGTCCCAGCACTGAACCCTGCGGCACTCCACTAGTCACTGCCTGCCATTCTGAAAAGGACCTGTTTATCCCGACTCTCTGCTTCCTGTCTGCCAACCAGTTCTCTATCCACGTCAGTACATTACCCCCAATACCATGCGCTTTGATTTTGCACACCAATCTCTTGTGCGGGACCTTGCCAAAAGCCTTTTGGAAGTCCAAATACACCACATCCACTGGTTCTCCCTTGTCCACTCTGCTAGTTACATTCTCAAAAAATTCCAGAAGATTCGTCAAGATGATTTCTCTTTCATAAATCCATGCTGACTTGGACCGATCCTGTCACTGCTTTCCAAAAGTCTTCAATAATTGCTTCCAACATTTTCCCCACTACTGATGTCAGGCTAACCGGTCTATAATTACTCGTTTTCTCTCTCCCTCCTTTTTTAAAAAGTGGTGTTACATTAGCTACCCTCCAGTCCATAGGAACTGATCCAGAGTCGATAGACTGTTGGAAAATGATCACCAATACATGCACTATTTCCAGGGCCACTTCCTTAAGTACTCTGGGATACAGACTGTCAGGCCCCGGGGATTTATCGGCCTTCAATCCCATCAATTTCCCTAACACAATTTCCTGCCTAATAAGGATATCCTCACAGTAATGGGGAGGCTATCATCTTTGAGACGCATATGAAGACTGAGGAGTCAACAACATGAGGAGTGGGTGTGCAGAACCGAGTAGTAAGGTTAACAGCACATGTCGGTCCTTGCAGTGGATGAAGCTGCAAATGGGAACCTTGACTGTGGCCTCTTCCACTTGGAGCATGGATTCCGAAACACTACATTGAGCAGAGAGTGCCCATTAAGCTCAGAGCATGGCATGTTGAAGTTTGAAATTCAAGATACTCACCCTCACTAATCATGTCAGATCATTCCACTTTTTCCAACATCGCATCGCTGTCCTTGGCACGGTGTCACTCTCAGACAGTTGCCCTGATATTTCCCTCCATAGCCTTCTGTACGTTTGAGGTTGTGGTCTCCTCTCAGCCGCTGTCCTCAGCACCTGCCGACAGCACTCCAGGGCATCAAGGAGTGCATCCAGTGCGATGTCCATGAACCAATGGGCACGCTGACAAGCTGCTGCTGCAAGGTCTGCCATCCTCACCATCTGAGTGAGTGCGTAGGAAGCAAATATAACCACAAGGCATTGAGGCACCCAATCAACGTCTGAATTAAATCCAGGTGACGCCACTATGTCTGTGGTGCAGCTTGAAATGCCGCCTATCTCCCACACTTAATGGCCCACTTAGCGCAGCTTAGCGTATCCAGGTAAGTGTGCAACATCATGATTTTACATTGCTATCAACTGAATCACACTGAATTTCGTGTTTGGGGACCGCGCCTGAAGCGAGGCATTAAAAATTTCTCTCATGCGGTGAAACCACCTCAAAAATGGCGGTATCAAATATCGACCCCCTCGTTTTTCTTCTCATAATGGTGAAATTTAGCATTACACAAATATAAAATTAGTTTTACAGGGCCTCAATGGTTGTTTAGTAGTCAATACACTGTTAAAACGACAGTTGCACTTATTCCAACAAGGCTTAAAATTTAATGGCTAAAAATGCTGGAAAGCTAATCAGGTCAGGCAGCATTTGTGGAGAGAAAAACAGAGTTAACGTTTCAGGTCGATGACCCTTCATCAGTTCTGCAGTGATGTGAACCGCTATCACATTTGGGCTGCAGTGTGATTGCAATAAGTATCAAAAAACACATTCCAGGTCCTGGATTGACTATGAGCAATACTATGGGAGGTCTCCAAGCTTCTAATTTCATTTTTTTCTTTCACTCTTTAGGTCCCCTATATAATTCAAGATTTCCTTTCTAAGTTGCCAAGCATGTGTCCTGTCCCCAGGCTTCTGCCAATGGCTTGTAGGATGTTGGCAAGAGTGGTGCAGGTAAACTTAGGATCTATCTTTCCTGAACTCGCTAGGAGGAAGGAGAAGAGAACACTGTGACGAAAACAAAGAAACAACGAAGCCGAAATTCAGTGTCCCGATAAGGCCCATTAACATCATGCGGCAAAATCCAATGGCCACCACTTTGCCATCAACTGGCTCCACGACCAAAATTTAGCGTGCGAGTTTTTGGAGCATTGTCCACGTCCGCCCCGATCGACTGATTTCCATGGCGGTATGGGGCTTGCGGCATGATGACGCAATCAAAGTGCGCACCGCTGCTGCTCCGCCCCCGAACCTAATTTCAGCATAAAAAAGGCTGGCTGGTTTGTCACAGTGCCCCCGCCAGCTTTTTGGGTTGGTGCACTGTTGGAGACCGCCAGCTGGTGTGTTGTGATCGGGTTTTTCTTCATCAGAATTTTTCATCGAGATTTGGGTAACTTTTGAAAAACATCAGCAGCCTTGTGAGAACTTTTGCAGAGTGAGCAAACCTTTTTCACTCTCTCTCATTAGTCGTGGCCGGTGGGTGCCATTCTCTGCTCCAGAGAGGTCACCAAGTGAGGGTCGAGCCTGCAGCCATAATGGGAAAGCCTTCTGCACATTGTCACAGGCAGGGAGGCATGCAGGAGGAGGCGTCGCCATCACCAACAGGTCCTGAGGCAGCGGGCAAGGGAGGCAGCAGCCATGGCTGCCCAACATGTAGAAGGGCCTGCAGATGGCCGCAGACATCAACGTCCAGAGGCTGGACAGGAGTGGCGTGAGGAGGAGGGTGAGGTACACTGACACCTTGCACCAGATAGTGAGTGAGGAGCTTTGCCAGCAGTAGCCTGCAGAGGCTCCACAACATCAGCAGGAAGAGGGAGAAGGCACTCAGCTATCTGGCATGGGAGGGGCCCAGCATGTACCTCTGGCAAGGAGGCCCTACCATCCAAGGGTGTACCAGCATCAGTTCTCCTTCTTACAGCTCAGCAACAAGCAATGTGTGTGAAGGCTGCGATTTACAAAGGACATCCAGACCGAGCTCTGCAATGTCCTGTGGCCAGATCTGGAGCCTCACACAAGGCTGAGGACAGCTCTGAGCATTGAGACAAAAGTGACGATAGTTCTAAACTTTTACACTGCTGGCTCGTTCCAGTCTGCAACTACAGACATCTCTAATATCTCCCAATTCTCCGCCCATCGCTCCATCGGGCAGGTCACCAATGCGCTATACAAGAGAAGACTCCAATATATATCCTGCCACATGACCAGGGAGAAACAGGTGGAGCACCAGGTCGGATTTGTCCGGATTGCAGGGTTCCCCAGGGTGAAGAGGGCCATTGACTGTACACATGTTGGGATGAGGGCGCCACAACACCATCCAGAAATATTCATCAACAGAAAGGGATCCCACTCCCTGAATGTTCAGTTGGTGTGTGACCACCAGCGAAGAATCCTGGCAATTGATGCCAGGTATCCAGGCAGCAGCCATAATGCCTTCATCCTGTGCCAGAGCAGTGTTCCCACCCTCTTCACCGGGCCAAACCAGAATTGTGGGTGGCTGCTTGGGGATAAGGGATATCCCCTGTCCACTTGGTTGCTCACTCGGCTTCGCAACCCCAGGACTGCGGCCAAGCATGCCTATAACTACACTCATTCTGGGACCAGGTGCATCATTTAGCATGGCATTGGCATATTGAAACAAAGGTTTTGTTGCCTGGACCACTCTGGTGGCGCATTGCCGTACTCGTCTGAACAGGTCTCCATCATTGTGGTAGTCTGCTGCATGCTGCACAACCTGGCTGTCATGATGGGACAGCAGCTGGAGGCCGATCCAGGAGTACCACCGCAGGAAGAGACGCAGCAGCAGGAGGAGGTGCAGGAGGAGGAGGTGGAGGATCAGGATGCGTGTCCTGAGTCACCCAGGAGGCGTCGCCATCCCAACCCTGCAAGAGAAGTGCAGACACGTCTGATTGCTGCTCGATTCAGATAATATCAGTCCCACATGACCCTTCAGCTTCTATTTTCCATGGAAATCCCAGTGAGTGCCATGATACATCATTGGCCACCATCACATTATAAACCTGGCCAGATATAGATACAAAAAATACGATTTACTACATCATCAAGATCACTCCAAACAACTAACACAACATAAAACAGTGCAGAAAAGTAACAGGTATACATGATTTGCCACCCTTGTGCATTTCAATATAACCCCTCTTATGCATGCCTATCCTACTACTGCATCTCAGTGTCTCCCCTGTGGCTGCCTCATGGGTCTGGGAAGGCTGCTGTGTTCCCTATGTGGAAACTGCAGATGACCTTCTAGGATGCCCTCGAC
The DNA here is from genome assembly GCF_044704955.1 of Pristiophorus japonicus. Classification (NCBI taxonomy): domain Eukaryota; kingdom Metazoa; phylum Chordata; class Chondrichthyes; family Pristiophoridae; genus Pristiophorus; species Pristiophorus japonicus. The sequence goes on along the minus strand of NC_091979.1, from coordinate 154,778,475 downwards.
CACTTTGGGCCTGGAAGGGCCGGCTGCAGACTGGTCTGCACCCTCGTGGGAGGGTTCAGTCTGGCTTGGCTCGGGCAAGGCCATGCGTGGAGGCACTGGCGAAGTGACAGGTCTGGGTCCAGGAATGCTGCGATCCTGAGGGAGCACATCATCCATATCCTGGCCCGAGGACCCTGAGTCACTCACGGAGGGTGGCACGATACCACCACCACCAATTTGAGGGAGCTCAGGTCGGTGCTATGGTGCCACACCAGAAGGTCCCCCGTGGCCTGTGGTGGACCCAGCCACGAAGGCAACGCTGAGCTGTCAGGTGGCATCCAGCTGAAACTGCATGAAAGCAGCCAGAGTCTCAAAACCACAAGATATGACAGCACTTAGACGCTCCGCGGCCTGTTACACAGAGTGCATAAGAGCATTCTGAGCTTCCAGGGCCGCTTCCATCCTCTCCAAAGCAGCACGTTCCCTTGTGCCTGTGCTGAAATGGCAGCTACCACATCAGCTGCAAGTTGCGGCCTCACATCTGGATCCTCAAGGTCTCTCTGGGAGTCCGCACATTGGCAATGATGGGCTCCATGGAGTGAGCAGAGCTGTCGACAATCAGGAGGCAGACTCCTCCACACTGCTCACCACTTCTGACAGCCTCTCTGACACCCTTGCCAGTGCCCCCACCATCTGGAAATGCATGGCCTCTATCCTTCTCTCATAAACTGTTACATCGATGGGCTCGTCTGAGTCCTCCTCAGCAGAACTCCGGTGTGGACTCTCCCCCTGGAGAGATGGCACCTGAGGTTGCCTAGCCCCGTCACCATGCTGCAGCCCGCTATGCCCTGGTGCAACACCCAGTGCAGACCCCTGTACTATCTGGACTAGATCGGACTGTGTACTCCGAGTATCTAAAGCTGGCACATGTGGGTGGAAGCTTTGATGCAGTGCTGCCAGCAGTGTCCTGCTCTTCCTCTTCCTCATGGGACAGGTCCCCAAAAGGTGGAGTTAGATCCAGGGTATCAGCAAGGCTGAATCCCTCAATGTTCTCAATGGTGTCAGGATGTTATTCTGTCTCATTGTCATCAAGGGTCTCCTCCAGGCCTCATGATGGTGTCTCAGGAGGAGCATCGCTTTTGCCTCGGCTGGCACTGCTCCCAATGCTCTCCTCCAGGCCTCGGGACGGTGTTTCAAGAGGAGCCTCTCCCCCGTCTCGGCTGCCACTCGGCCTCTCATCTGCAAGCAGGGCACAGGGCTGCCGTGAGGGGGAGGTAGGGGATTTATGCATGGAAACTGCAACTAACACTCTTTCAGAAGGAAAGGCACAGTGTGCGCTGTCACTTTCAGGGAGCGACAGCATTAAAGTAAGACCTTCACTTACCCATGCTGGTCAAATCGGCATCGCCAGTACCGGAGGCTACAGGATGGGGGGTGTGGTGTATATAGCACTCAAATCACTGACTCCACATGGTCTGGTGTTATAGTAACTGCGGTGACCTTAGTCCTTTATTGTGTAACTCCAGAGTGTCTCCTAGGTGTGGTGGGCAGCCTTTTATACTCTGTCTTGCAGGTACTTTCAGGTCGCCCACCACAGCGCCCTCTGTGGTGCACCATTGTACTTATACATTTAATGTACCTGGACAATACATAACATCTCACTCCCCCCCCTCCCCCCCCCCAGTTCCAAGAGCCATTGCCAGTAACCTCGGCCTTGTCGTCCTGGTTGATTTGTGAGTGTGAGTCCATGACCATCCACTTCCCTCTTCCCCCCACCCCCATGTCGAGATTATGCTTGCAATCCGGTGCAAGCATGTAATATTAGCAGTCCTTACATGGGTGATGAAGTCACGAGTATAACCTCCAACAGAAAGCAGGTATACATGGACAGTACATTTGTATGGTACATATATTGTATGGTACAGATGTTATGTCAAAAGGTTGCAGGTACACTGAACAGTTATTTAATCCCAGCTCACTGGGTGAGGTACGGTGGTGGGATGCTGCCCCTTTTTGCCCGAGGTAATGGGCTGCAGAGAGACAGGGTATTGCAACTAGTGCGTTGCCTCTGTTCTCAGTAGTCGCCTTAGCGGCTCATCTGCAGCCGCTGAACCCTTGCATGAATCACGTAAAATCGAAAATCACATTGGCCCCTTAGGCATGTTAGTCATGGATCCATTAACCCTTTTACTTGTACCTCGTGGTATTAACTCTTTTCATAATCATTCATATCCATCATTTTAAACACAGTACCCATATAGCATCAAAATATTAACTCTTATCCTAAATCACATCATCATACAAATCACATTACTCAATTAGACTCGCTCTTGCCTTACAAAAGTCTCTTTGTGGAGACCGCCAATGGTGTAAAGCCCTTTTAAGGCTCCCGGGTGCATTTCCCTTTTAAGACGCCACCTTGTGGTTCCCACGAGGCTTCCACTGGGCGCTGCCATTTTTGTTGCTTTGCTTGCCTTTGTTCTGCTGAACTCTGCTGCTCTTGAGCTCGTTGGCATGGCGTTTTAGGAAGAACTAGAAGGGGTAAAGAAGGAAGAAAGAAGAAAAATGACCAAGAACGATTGAATCTTGAATCGTGGCAGAAATGGTTCTGTGGATTCGATCAGTCATAGTCCCTGTGGCCTCTGTAACTGCCGTAACTGCTGCCTAATCCACCACTCTGGCTCTTGTGCCCACCCGAGTAGCTGTCACGTTCTCCCGGGTCATACCTGCCGCCGCTGTAGTCTTCGCCACCGCTGTAGCTTCCTCTCCCGCAGTTCCAGCCGCCGCTGTAGCCTCTGCCGCTGCTGTAGCTTCCTCTCCCGCAGTTCCAGCCGCCGCTGTAGCCTCTGCCGCTGCTGTAGCTTCCTCTCCCGCAGTTCCAGCCGCCGCTGTAGCCTCTGCCGCTGCTGTAGCCTCCTCTCCTGCCGTTCCGGCCGCCGCAATCCCGGCCTCCGCCGTAGCCGCGACCGCCGCCCGACTTACTCTCCACGTGGCCCAATTTGTCGTCCGTCGATGGATTTCCCGATCAATGCCTGCTCTTCCAGGGTCTGCTCATCTGTGGAGGCTGAGGCTGCAGGATTGCTTGAGGTCAGGAGTTCTGGGCTGCTGTCTGTGTGGGGATTTAGACTGCGATGAACGGCTTCTTTCTCCTCCAGATTGGTCGGCGCTGCTCTTTGGGAACCCAGGGAACAGCAGTCTGTGGAGGAATGAAGTCTTTCCAGCTCCCACGGACCTTCCCCATCCACCTCCTGCCGAAGAGTGTCGGCCCATCGCCTGCAATGACCCACAAAGGTAAACCTTGCGTCTCACCCCCATGAGATACCTGCACATCCGCTCTGCCAAGAACAGGTATCAGTTCCCTGGTGTAGGTACGCAGCTTCACCGTGACCGGGACCAGCTTGGGTCGTGCAGCTGGGTTGACCCACAGTTTCTCAAAAGTTCTCTGACTCATCAACGATGGACCTGATCCAGTGTCCACTTCCATACTCACTGGGACTCCGTTGATCTTGACTTCCATAATCATTGGGGCCGAATCATCGGAACACGTATACAGTCCAAACAATGCCTCATCTTCTTCTGCCTGCTCCTCACTGGATGGTGGAGCCTCTACCATCTCCTCAGCCAGACGGTGAGTCAGGTTTCTTTTGCACATACGCTGAAGGTGGCCTTTCGTTTGGCAGGTATTGCACGTATACTCCGCAAACCTGCACCGATGAGCCCCATGGCTTCCTCCGCAGTGCCAGCATGGTGCTACTCGATTAGTCCCTCTCGGAGGACTCTGAGTTCCAAGACCCTGAGGTCCATGCTTCCTGCCCTGGGCAGAGCCACGTTCTGTCCGTGGCGGGCGCTATCCTGTGGACAGTGCCTGCCGGGTTTGAGTCTGTGTGTATCATCTGCTTGGTGCTGCACGTCGAGGTCATAAATGCCCTGCTGATGGTGATGGCTTGCTTCAGGATGATTGTGGGTTCAGTGGATAGCAACCTGTGAAGGAGACCCTCATAGCCAATCCCCATAACAAAGACGTCTCGCAACATGTCGTCAAGGTGTGTGCCAAAATCACACGGCGCAGCGAGTCTCCTGAGGTCTGCAGTATATTTGGTGACATCCTGGCCCTCAGGTTTCAGTGGTGGTAGAATTTGTGCCAGGCCGTGAGGATGCTCTCCTTCAGTTTAAGTTGGTCACGAGTGAGTGCGATCAGCTCCTCATATGACTTATGACTTATCCCTGGCGCTCACGGGTGCCAGCAAATCCCTGACGAGACAGTAAACCTCATCACCACAACTGGAAAGCAATATCGCCTTACGCTTCTCTCTCAGTGCGTCCGTGTTCCCCGTCAGGTCGTTCGCTGTGAAGTAGTACTCGAGCCTTTCCGTAAAGGCCTCCCAATCATTGCTCACTGTAAAATCATTTAGCGAGCCCAGAGTAGCCATGGTTGCGTGAAGTTCGTCCGTGTCCTTGTCGCCAATGTGGTGTATGTAGCACTCAAATCACCGACTCCACACGGTCTGGTGTTGTAGTAACTGCAGTGACCTTAGTCCTTTATTGTGTAACTCCAGAGTGCCTCTCAGGTGTGGTGGGCAGCCTTTTATACTCTGTCTTGCAGGTACTTTGAGGTCTCCCACCACAGCGCCCTCTGTGGCGCACCATTGTACTTATACATTTAATGTACCTGGACAATACATAACGGGGGGGGGGGCTCATCTGCAAGCATAAATGGGAGAAGGGCTGCCGTGAGGGGGAGGTGCGGAATTAATGCATGGAGCCTGCAACGAGCAGGCTTTCAGAGGAAAAGGCACAGTAGGTGCTGGAGCTTTCAAGGAGAGAGAGTCTGAAAGACGGGCCTTCACTTACCCTCATTGGCATCGCCAGTGCCGTGATCCAAAGGGAAGGCACCATGTCTGCCGACAAGCGCCTCGACCCTCGCCTCCAAGGGTGTGAGGATTTGAAGGTTGACCTCGCCGCCACCAGTCCTCCTTAGCTCCATGTGATTAGGAGCAACTTTGGCCTGCAAAACACAAATGGGTGGCTTGTAGCACCGTGATGATGTATTAGAAATGAGAACACAAGTGTGTGTCCCTGACATAAGAACATAAGAAATAGGAGCAGGATTGGCCATACGGCCCCTCGAGCCTGCTCCGCCATTCAATAAGATCATGGCTGATCTGATCATGGACTCAGCTCCACTTCCCCGCCCGCTCCCCGTAACCCTTAATTCCCTTATTGGTTAAAAATCTATCTATCTGTGATTTGAATACATTCAATGAGCTAGTCTCAACTGCTTCCTTGAGCAGAGAATTCCACAGATTCACAACCCTCTGGGAGAAGAAATTCCTTCTCAACTCGGTCTTAAATTGGCTCCCCCGTATTTTGACGCTGTGCCCCCTAGTTCTAGTCTCCCCGACCAGTGGAAACAACCTCTCTGCTTCTATCTTGTCTATCCCTTTCATTATTTTAAATGTTTCTATACGATCCCCCCTCATCCTTCTGAACTCCAACGAGTAAAGACCCAGTCTGCTCAATCTATCATCATAAGGTAACCCTCTCATCTCCGGAATCAGCCTAGTGAATCATCTCTGTACCCCCTCCAAAGCCAGTATATCCTTCCTTAAGTAAGGTGACCAACACTGCACGCAGTACTCCTGGTGCGGCCTCACTAATACCCTATATATTGCAGCAGGACCTCCCTGCTTTTGTACTCCATCCCTCTCGCAATGAAGGCCAACATTCCATTCGCCTTCCTGATTACCTGCTGCACCTGCAAACTAACTTTTTGGGATTCATGCACAAGGACCCCCAGGTCACTCTGCACCACAGCATGTTGTAGTTACTCCCCATTCAAATAATATTCCCTTTTACTGTTTTTTTTTCCAAGGTGGATGACCTCACATTTTCCGACATTGTATTCCATCTGCCAAACCTTAGCCCATTCACTTAACCTATCTCTAAATCTCTTTGCAGCCTCTCTGTGTCCTCTACACAACCCGCTTTCCCACTAATCTTTGTGTCATCTGCAAATTTTGTTACACTACACTCTGTCCCCTCTTCCAGGTCATCTATGTATATGGTAAACAGTTGTGGTCCCAGCACCGATCCCTGTGGCACACCACTAACCACCGATTTCCAACCCGAAAAGGACCTATTTATCCCGACTCTCTGCTTTCTGTTAGCCAGCCAATTCTCGATCCATGCTAATACATTTCCTCTGACTCTGCGTACCTTTATCTTCTGCAGTAACCTTTTGTGTGGCACCTTATCGAATGCCTTTTGGAAATCTAAATACACCACATCCATCGGTACACCTCTATCCAACATGCTCGTTATATCCTCAAAGAATTCCAGTAAATTAGTTAAACATGATTTCCCCTTCATGAATCCATGTTGCGTCTGCTTGACTGCACTATTCCTATCGAGATGTCCTGCTATTTCTTCCTCAATGATAGCTTCAAGCATTTTCCCCACTACAGATGTTAAACGAACCGGCCTATAGTTATCTGCCTTTTGTCTGCCCCCTTGTTTAAACAGAGGCATTACATTAGCTGCTTTCCAATCCGCTGGTACCTCCCCAGAGTCCAGAGAATTTTGGTAGATTATAACGACTGCATCTGCTATAACTTCCGCCATCTCTTTTAATACCCTGGGATGTATTTCATCCAGACCAGGGGACTTGTCTACCTCGAGTCCCATTAGCCTATCCAGCACTACCCTCCGAGTGATAGTGATTATCTCAAGGTCCTCCCTTCCCATATTCCCATGACCAGCAATTTTTGGCATGGTTTTTGTGTCTTCCACTGTGAAGACCTAAGCGAAATAATTGTTTAAGGTCTCAGCCATTTCCACATTTCATAGAAACATAGAAACATAGAAAATAGGTGCAGGAGTAGACCATTCGGCCCTTCTAGCCTGCACTGCCATTCAATGAGTTCATGGCTAAACATGCAACTTCAGTACCCCATTCCTGCTTTCTCACCATACCCCTTGATCCCCCTAGTAGTAAGGACTTCATCTAACTCCTTTTTGAATATATTTAGTGAATTGGCCTCAACAACTTTCTGTGGTAGAGAATTCCACAGGTTCACCACTCTCTGGGTGAAGAAATTCCTCCTCATCTCGGTCCTAAATGGCTTACCCCTTATCCTTAGACTGTGTCCCCTGGTTCTGGACTTCCCCAACATTGGGAACATTCTTCCTGCATCTAACCTGTCGAACCCCGTCAGAATTTTAAACGTTTCTATGAGGTCCCCTCTCATTCTTCTGAACTCCAGTGAATACAAGCCCAGTTGATCCAGTCTTTCTTGATAGGTCAGTCCCGCCATCCCAGGAATCAGTCTGGTGAACCTTCGCTGCACTCCCTCAATAGCAAGAATGTCCTTCCTCAGGTTAGGAGACCAAAACTGTACACAATACTCCAGGTGTGGCCTCACCAAGGCTCTGTACAACTGTAGCAACACCTCCCTGCCCCTGTACTGAAATCCCCTCGCTATAAGCAAATGGCATGTTGGCACATGGGACTGACATATCAAGAAAGACTGGATCAACTGGGCTTTGTATTCACTGGAGTTCAGAAGAATGAGAGGGGATCTCATAGAAATGTTTAAAATTCTGACGGGTTTAGACAGGTTAGATGCAGGAAGAATGTTCCCAATGTTGGGAAGTCCAGAACCAGAGGTCACAGTCGAAGGATAAGGGGTAAGCCATTTAGGACCAAGATGAGGAGAAACTCCTTCACCCAGAGAGTGGTGAACCTGTGGAATTCTCTACCACAGAAAGTTGTTGAGGCCAATTCACTAAATGTATTCAAAAAGGAGTTAGATGTAGTCCTTACTACTAGGGGGATCAAGGGGGATGGCAAGAAAGCAGGAATCGGGTACTGAAGTTGCATGTTCAGCCATGAACTCATTGAATTGCGGTGCAGGCTCGAAGGGCCGAATGGCCTACTCATGCACCTATTTTCTATGTTTCTATCCTCTCTGCATCCACCTTGTCAAGCCCCCTCATAATCTTATACATTTCGATAAAATCACCTCTCATTCCAATGAGGCCCAACCTACTCAACCTTTCCTCAAAAGTCAACCCCCTCATCCCCGGAATCAACCTGGTGAACTTTCTCTGAACTGCCTCCAAAGCAAGTATATCCTTTCGTAAATATGGAAACCAAAACTGAACGCAGTATTCCAGGTGTGGCCTCACCAATAACCCTGTATAGCTGTAGCAAGACTTCCCTGCTTTTATACTCCATCCCCTTTGCAATAAAGGTAATGATACCATTGGCCTTCCTGATCACTTGCTGTACCTGCATACTATCATTTTGTGTTTCATGCACAAGTACCCCCAGGTCCCGCTGTACTGCAGCACTTTGCAATCTTTCTCCATTTAAATAATAACTTGCTCTATGAATTTTTCTGCCTCACACTTTCCAACATTATATTCCATCTGCCAAATTTTTGCCCATAGAAACATGGAAACATAGAAAATAGGTGCAGGAGTAGGCCATTCAGCTCCTCGAGCCTGCACCACTATTCAATAAGATCATGGCTCATCATTCCCTCAGTACCCCTTTCCTGCTTTCTCTCCATACCCCTTGATCCCTTTAGCCGTAAGGGCCATATCTAACTCCCTCTTGAATATATCCAGTGAACTGGCATCAACAACTCTCTGCGATAGGGAATTCCACAGGTTAACAACTCTCTAAGTGAAGAAGTTTCTCCTCATCTCAGTCCTAAATGGCCTACTCCTTATCCTAAGACCGTGTCCCCTGGTTCTGGACTTCCCCATCATCGGGAACTTTCTACCCGCATCTAACCTGTCCAGTCCCGTCAGAATCTTATGTTTCTATGCGAACCCCTCTCAGCCTTCTAAACTCCAGTGTATAAAGGCCCAGTTGATCCAGTCTCTCCTCATATGTCAGTCCTGCCATTCCGGGAATCAGTCTGGTGAACCTAAGCTACACTCCCTCAATAGCAGGAACGTCCTTCCTCACATTAGGAGACCAGAACTGAACACAATATTCCAGCTGAGGCCTCACCAAGGCCCTGTACAGCTGCAGTAAGACCTCCCTACTCTTATACTCAAATTCCCTAGCTATGAAGGCCAACAGACCATTTGCCTTCTTCACTACCTGGAGTACCTGCATGCCAACTTTCAATGACTGATGAACCATGACACCCAGGTCTCGTTGCACCTCCCCCTTTCCTAATCTGCTGCCATTTAGATAATATTCTGCCTTCGTGTTTTTGCCCTCAAAGTGGATAACCTCACATTTATCCACATTATACTGCATCTGCCATGCATTTGCCCACTCACCTAACCTGTCCAAGTCACCCTGCAGCCTCTTAGCGTTCTCCTCACAGCTCACACCGCCACCCAGTTTAGTGTCATCTGCAAACTTGGAGATATTACACTCAATTCCTTCATCTAAATCTTTAATGTATTTTGTAAAGAGCTGGGGTCCCAGCACTGAGCCCTGCGGCACCCCACTAGTAACTGCCTGCCATTCTGAAAAGGACCCATTTATCCCAACTTTCTGCTTCCTGTCTGCCAACCAATTCTCTATCCACGTCAGTACATTACCCCATACCATGTGCTTTGATTTTGCACACTAATCTCTTGTGTGGGACCTTGTCAAAAGCCTTTTAAAAGTCCAAATACACCACATCCCACTGGTTCTCTCTTGTCCACACTACTAGTTACGTCCTCAAAAAATTCCAGAAGATTTGTCAAGCTTGATTTCCCTTTCATAAATCCATGCTGACTTGGACCGATCCTGTCACTGTTTTCCAAATGCGCTGCTATTTCATCTTTAACAATTGATTCCAACATTTTCCCCACTACTGATATCAGGCTAACCGGCCTATAATTACCCGTTTTCTCTCTCCACCCTTTTTTAAACAGTGGTGTTACATTAGCTTCCCTCCAATCCATAGGAACTGATCCAGAGTCGATAGACTGTTGGAAAATGATCACCAATGCATCCACTATTTCTATGGCCACTTCCTTAAGTACTCTGGGATGCAGACTATCAGGCCCCGGGGATTTATTGGCTTCAATCCCATCAATTTCCCTAACACAATTTCCCGCCTATTAAGGATATCCTTCAGTTCCTCCTTCTCACTAGACCCTTGGTCCCTTAGTACTTCTGGAAGGTTATTTATGTTTTCCTTTATGAAAACAGAACCAAAGTATTTGTTTAACTGGTCTGCTATTTCTTTGTTCTCCATTATAAATTCACCTGAATCTGTTGCAAGGGACCTATGTTTGTCTTCACTAATCTTTTTCTCTTCACAAAACTATAGAAGCTTCTGCAGTCAGTTTTTATGTTCCCAGCAAGCTTCCTCTCATACTCTAATTTCTCCCTCCTAATTAAACCCTTTGTCCTCCTCTGCTGTATAACAAAATTCTCCCAGTCCTCAAGTTTGCTGCTTTTTCTGGCCAATTTATATGCCTCTTCCTTGGATTTAACTATCCTTAATTTCTCTTGCTAGCCACGGTTGTGCCACCTTCCCCATTTTATTTTTTACTGCAGACAGGGATGTACAATTGTTGAAGTTCTTCCATGTGATCTTTAAATGTTTGCCATTGCCGATCCACCATCAACCCTTTAAGTATCACTCACCAGTCTATTCTAGCCAATTCACATCTCATACCATCGAAGTTACCTTTCCCCAAGTTCAGGACCCTAGTCTGTGAATTAACTGTGTCACTCTCCATGTTAATAAAGAATTCTACCATATTATGGTCCTTCTTCCCCAAGGGGCCTCGCACAATAAGATTGTTAATTAGTCCTTTCTCATGACATATCACCCAGTCTAGGATGGCCAACCCTCTAGTTGGTTCCTCGACATATTGCTCTAGAAAATCATCCCTAATAAACTCCAGGAAATCCTCCTCCACCGCATTGCTATCAGTTTGGTTAGCCCAGTCAATATGTAGATTGAAGTCACCCATGATAAATGCTGTACCTTTATTGTACGCATCCCTAATTTCTTGTTTGATGCTGTCCCCATCCTCATTACTACTGTTTGGTGGTCTGTACACAACTCCCACTTGCGTGTTCTGTCCATTGGTATTCCATTGCTCCACCCTTGCAGATTCAAAATCATCCAAACTAATGTTCTTCCTTACTATTGCGTTAATATCCTCTTTAACCAGCAACACCACCCGACCTCCTTTTTCTTTCTGTCTATCCTTCCTAAATGTTGAATACCCCTGGATGTTGAGTTCCCAGCCTTGGTCACGCTGGAGCCATGACTCCGTGATGCCAATTACATCATGTCCGTTAACTGCTATCCGCGCAGTTAATTCGTCCACCTTATTCTGAATACTCCTCGCATTGAGGCACAGAGCCTTCAGGCTTGTCTTCTTAACACCCTTTGCCCATTTAGGATTTTGCTGTAATGTGGCCCTTTATGCTTTTTGCCTTGGGTTTCTCTGCCCTCCACTTTTACTTTTCTTCCTTCTATCTTTTGATTCTGCCCCCTTTCTACTTCCCTCTGACTCCCTGCATAGGTTCCCATCCCCCTGCCATATTAGTTTAACCCCTCCCCAACAACACTAGCAAACACTCCTCCTTGGACATTGGTTCCAGTCCTGCCCAGGTGCAGACCGTCCGGTTTGTACTGGTCCCACCTCCCCCAGAGCCGGTTCCAATGTCCCAGGAATTTGAATCCCTCCCTTCTGCACCACTCCTCAAGCCACGTATTCATCTGAACTATCATGCGATTCCTACTCTGACTAGCACGTGGCACTGGCAGCAATTCTAAGATTACTACTTTTGAGGTCCTACTTTTTAATTTAGCTTCTAGCTCCCTAAATTCATCTTGTAGGACCTCATCCCATTTTTTACCTATATCGTTGATACCTATATGCACCACAACAACTGGCTGTTTACTCTTCCCCTTCAAAATGTCCTGCACCCGCTCCGAGACATCCTTGACCCTTGCACCAGGGAGGCAACATACCATCCTGGAGTCTTGGTTGCGGCCGCAGAAACGTCTGTCTATTCCCTTTGCAATAGAATCCCCTATCACTATAGGTCTCCCACTCTTTTTCCTGCCCTCTTATGCAGCAGAGTCACCCATGGTGCCATGGACTTGGCTGCTGCTGCCCTCCCCTGATGAGTCATCCCCCTCAACAGTACCCAAAGCGGTGTATCTGTTTTGCAGGGGGATGACCGCAGGGGACCCCTGCACTACCTTCTTTCCACTGCTCTTCCTGTTGGTCACCCATCCCCTATCTGGCTGTGTACCCTTTACCTGCGGTAAGACCAACTCACTAAACGTGCTATTCACGACATCCTCAGCATCGCGCATGCTCCAGAGTGAATCCACCCGCAGCTCCAGTGCTGCAATGCGGTATGTCAGGAGCTGCAGCCTGATACACTTCCCGCATATGTAGTCATCAGGGACACTGGAAGCATCACTGACTTCCCACATAGTACAGGAGGAACATAACACATGTCCGAGCTCTCCTGCCATGACTTAACCCCGAGGTTAACTTAATTTGGCAACAATAATGCTAAAGGTTACTTACTGATAAAGAAATGAAAAAGAAAAAACTACTCACCAATCACCAGCCAATCACTTACCCCCTTGGCTGTGATGTCACCTTTTGATTTCTTTCTACTTTTTTGCCTTCTCTCCCTGCTGCAGCTGTACCAGCTGGTCTTTATAGGCCACTCCGACGTCCCGAATCTCTTGCTGTGATGTCACACCTCGTTTTCTTTTCCTCCCAGGTCGGGGAGTCAGCACTGGTGGGGAAAACAAGACAAAGCAACACCTCCCGCTCCCACTTGCCTGAACTCTCCCACTTACCAAACTTTTACCTTTGCACTCTGACCTGCCGCTGCACTCTGAGCAAGACTGCACCAAGCCCCCTCTTTTTATGCTGTTGCTCGCTGACTCACCACTGGCCTGTTTAGGGAAACAGTTTTTACTCGCTGTCCAATTAACTAAGCTAGCTTGCTTGTTTGTCTCTGCTTAAACCTACAAAAATCATATCTGTTTAATATTGCAGTTTTACTTCAACTTGTAATCTTATTTTAACTTTAGAAGCTACTAGAAATTGTCACTAGTAATTTACACTAACCTTGAAATGGTTTAAAAAGGATTAACCCTTAATGTTTTCCCATGCAGCTGTAAATGTTAGAACACACACTCATATATATATATATATATATATATATATATAGAGAGAGAGAGAGAGAGAGAGAGAGAGAGAGAGAGAGAGAGAGAGAGGCCTCACCAATAAAATGCTGCTTCAGTGACTAAAAGAGTGAAGGTGGGAAATAAGTGAAGGATGAAGGAGAGGCTCGGAGATGGATGGTGAGCAGTTGGTGGAACAGCTACTCACTTTCATCAAACAAATGATGTCTTTCAGCCTTTTCCTACATTGGGTTGCCGTCCGATCATATGTGGAGGTCCCTGACACCTCTACAGCGATCTCCCTCCAGGCATTATTAATCACAGTGAGTTGGTCTCCCTGCGTCTGGATACAAGACTCGTCTCCTTCCCTCGATACCTTGCATGAGGGTCTCCAGCTCTGCGTCTAAAATCGGGTTGTCCTCCTTCCCACAGCAGCACCGGCCATGACCTTCAATGCAAGGCCTTCCCTCCACAGGGCCTAGCTGCAAACCCTAGCCTTTAAGAAAGTCAGGGAGTAGCTGACTCGTTGGCTGGAAATCACCATAAGGGTGAATTTCCCCATGTGAATAACGCCCCAATCAACCCACCCACACCGCTGCAAAGTACCAATTCAGAAGGACATTTTTTTTTTTAAAAGGTGAAAATTGATCCATTGACCGCCGCAACCGTAGCGGCAGTAATCGCAGGAAAAAGGTGGTAAGTGCGCTAGCTTTCTGTCGGCACTGAATTTCGGCCCCAACATCTTTGGCAGTGCTATCGACTTCAAGAAAATGGCATTGAAGATATGACATGAACATAACATCAGCTATTATTTAAAAGTGTTGTCGCCAGAGGATAGGTCCATGCAGTCCTGATGTTATATTCTGTGAAGGAAGAGGGGCCTTTACTCTCTCAGAAGACTCATTATTATTCATACATTTGTTATTAGGACTCCAATGTCTAGCAACAAAATGTCATGTCTCAATACCAAGATGTTTGTGTTTCCTTACAATCTTCTTAGTTGGGCACCATGGTGTCTGTTCTTATTCCAGGAAAGGTATTTATTTTTCTTTACTGACAATTGTTTTTATGATTCTGTTTCTCCTGAAACTTATGATCTGAATATACACACCAACCAATGCCACAATAAAATCAAAATAAACAGAGGTCAGGATACTGTATCCTCAATATGGCATGAATCTTCTTGAATCTTGATTGTTTCCATATATATTTTCTTGTATACAGTTGGATTTGAAAATCGACCTAAGATGTTAGAATGAGAGTTTCTTAGATGAGTGAATAGGTTGCTACAACAAACTTGATCATTAAAGTCAACTAAAACTAACAAAAAAATTTACTTTTATAAAATGTATTTTAAACTATTACAAGGTTTTAAAAGTACCATATAGCCCTTATTTTATGATCCTAGCAAGATCAGGTCTGCACTGGAGAAATTTTAACCTAAAAAAAGGATGGGTTTGGAGCATGGGGGGGGTTAAATTGTTAAACATCGGAATCCTGACCTGAACCCACCTCCAAACCAGCCGCCTCCGGTTTTAACGGAGGTGGGACGGGGGTGGGCAGCCAACCCACTGCCAGGAAGCGGGATGTCAATGTAACTATTTTAATGAGGCCGGAAGCCTCTTCTTCAACCACTATTTTGTTTTTAACTGTAGCTGTTTGGGCTTTACACACTTCGTAAAACCTGACCGTTACATCAAGACGAGGACTGATGCATCCTGGAGGTAAGTGCCTTTACACCCACCTCCTGGATCCAGGGTCCCTGCCTAGCCCACCCCCATGATCGAAGACCCCCTCATGAGGCCTCCAATCAGCTTCCCAGACCCCCGGCCTTTCCCCCCCACCGATAATCCTGAGACCGGCCCCTATCCTCTAGTGGCTGACCCAGATCTTCTCTCCCCTCCTCGCCTCCCCAATGAGCCTGAGACTGGCCATGATCCACTGGTAGCTGGTCACCATCTTCCTCCCCCTGATCCTCCAGAGGCCCCAATCTTATGGAGGTTGGCACCGGCCCCCACCCAATCCCTCCCAATCTGGCTGGCTGCGGATGGTAAGCAGAGGCTTCAGATACAAATCAGGCCCTGCTGTTAAAGTCAGCAGGGTCTGCGGGAAACCCGCTCTCCCGAGATTCCCGCCCACATCGAAGCCCTGGCCCCCATGAAAATCCAACCCATTAATTCAAGTGGAAGGTGCATGGGTGGAGGTAACTGACTGAGCAATTGCAGTCTCCAAGCTCTGCTGGAGTAAATCAGGAGAAATATCAAGGTAAGTGTAAGCACCTTTACAAGGCAGGAACCCAAAGGAAATGTTCATTGGCTGGACCTAAGGGAGATAGCCTGCAAAGCACATACAAAACATTACCCCCTTTTTGCAACACTCCTTAATTCAACAGCAGCTGCATGAAACACTGACATCATATTCCTAGCCCTTTACAGTAAAATTGCAAAAAAAGGGTACTCGCATGAAAAATACCATAGAAGGTCATTTGGCAAGGCCCCACACAGGATACAGGTGGCATGTAGTTTGGGCACAGAGGTACAGTTTGGGGTACTATGGTACTTGCTTTTTTGGTGTTACACCCGTTTTCTTTTGGCCCCGATTAATCAAAAAAAAAACTAGCAAATTTCCCCATTCTATTTTTTGAAATTGGAGCCACGCAGCCTCTCCTTTAGTTTCAGGGGGTGGAACCTATTGTCTGCGCCGAAAAAAACGATGCTCCCCTTCTGCGCATCTGCAAAAAAAGAGGTCGTTTTTGACGTGACTGCTATGGTCGCGCATGCCCAGTATAGATCCTGGTCTGCATTCAGCCATTTTTAAAGAAACAGTTGTGTGTGAAAACTTAAATTCTCATTGGAAAAATCGGAGCTGCAATACAATATGCAACACGGCTTAAGGACCAAGAATTTCTTACAGGATGAAGTGGAGGCACTAGTTACTGTCTTGAGGCCAGATGGCACGAGCCGGATACCAACAGAGGTCACATAAAAGTTTCACCAAAAGAAATGAAGAAACACTGGAACCAACTTGCAGAAGATTACTGCACAATGGTGACCACCCCGAGGTCCGAAGGCCAGTGCAAAAAGAAGTGGCAGGACCTTGGTCAGGTAGTTAGTGTAGGTAATATTTTCATTTATTTACTGGAATTTCAATTGTAAATGTGACCATCTGAATGTCCCACCCAACAGAAAGACACCCTCTCCAAAAGGTTATATTTTCATCTTTGCAGAGGAAGGTGGCACACAACAAAAGGGAAAGAATTTGAACAGGAGGAGGCCCTGCTAATCTGCACCCACTGACTTCCATGGAAGAGAGGGTCACTGCATTGATGGGTCCTGCCTGGAGAAGAGCAACCACCACTGCACAAGCTGGGCCCAGACTCGAGGGAGAGGGTAAGTCCTGCAAATTCCACAGTCTGGCTTTGCTAAATGTTAAGTACTGCGTGGGCTAGCCATGCTTCGGTTCATGGGGATGTCTCCGTCAGCTATGCTTCGGTTGATGCAATGTGCTATCCTTCATCGTGGTCCTTCAAATGAGCCTGCTGCCTGTGCTGTGTGAGCCTGCTCATGCCACCCACCCTGCCCCCTCCTCTGCTGCTAACCATTTGTCTGTTCTGTTATATTTTGCAGAACTTGAGGCCAACCCCGACAAGGCTGAAGCCGATTCAGAAGAAGATTCAGACGTGGACGAGCCTGAAGAGGAGAACATCTTCCAATCCCACCTTCCAGACCAAGAGCATAGGGGTGAGGGGGAGCAGCGGGGGGAGATGATTGATGGCCCACACTGTTATACTCACTCTGGAGGAGGTGCAGGTGCCACCCATTGAAGTGCCAGGCCTTTTCCCGAGTGGTATGAGTGTTGGGACATAGTTTCTCACAGTCTGAGGCTGCGAATTCCAGTGGGGTGCAGCGAGGCACACCCAAGGCTCCAACGTTCGAGGCTGTGGGTCCCAGTAGGATGCAGCGAGGCACACCCAGGGCCCCACCATCCGAGGCTGCAGCTCTCAGTGGGATGCAGCGATCCACACCCAGGGTGAGGAGGGGAAGGGGAGCTCGACCGCGCTCTCCTGAGATGCAGGATCTAACAGATGTGGTTCACATGATGGCAATAAGTACGGCGAGCACTGACCTTACCCGATCACTCCTGGACACCATCAGTGGGTGGGTGATGAGGTATCGGGACTGTCAGGAGAAGTAACAACACTCTCACGAGAAATGGGAACACTGTCCGGGCACATGAGGGAGGGAACGTCGCAAGCAACTGATACACTGTCAGTGAACATGATGGAGTGAATGTTCCAGGTAGTTGAAACACTGTCGGTGAACATGAGGGAGGGAATGTTGCAGGTAGTTGGCACACTGTTGGTGAACATGAGGGAGGGAATGTTGCAGGTAGCTGATACAATGTCGGTGAACATGAGGGAGGGAATGTTGGAGGTAGTTGAGACACTGTCAGTGCACACGAGGGAGGAAATTTTGAAGTTAGCTGCTGCAATAAGGGAACATGCCCAGACCCCGCGGCCATTGACAGAATCAACTGCCAATTCCACTCTAATCCCCAGACCAGCCTCTGAATAGGCCCAAGCCAGGCCCTCCACATTACCGCCTGCCCACCCCCCATCAAGAAGTATGCATTACCTGAGATGTTCGGAAGAATAAGCTTGGTACCAACCCGAGAAACGCACCGGCTGCAGGCAGGGGTGGAGTCACCAAGACCAAGTGCAGCAAGCGGTCTTAGAATAAGGTGGAGGAGAGATGGGTGCAGCCTTTCTTTGCTGTTGTTCTTATTATTATTATTGTTGTTACTGTTGTAACAGTTCTCAAATTAAAAGTTTTTTGTAAGTTATGTAAATTTACATGTTTTAAAGTTTGTGAATGATCTTAACATTTTTAAGTGATTTTAAGTAATCTTAACTGAAAATTTGAAAGTTTAATACAATAATATTTTTATTAAAGTTAAGTTAAGTACAAACAAGTGTTTGTTAAATTCTAACTGAATCATTTCCATTATTTGTTCCATTATTAACACAACTTTTTGAAGTAAAGAAGAATCATTTCCATTACTTAGAACATAAGAACATAAGAAATAGTCATACGGCCCCTCGAGCCTGCTCCGCCAATTAATACAATCATGGCTGATCCAATCATGGAATCAGGTCCACTTCCCTGCCCGCTCTCCATAACCCCTTATTCCCTTATCCTTTAAGAAACTGTCGAATTATGTCTTAAATTTATTCAGTGTCTCAGTTTCCACAGCTCTTTGAGGCAGCGAATTCCACAGATCCACAACCCACTGAGAGAAGAAATTTCTCCTTATCTCAGTTTTAAATGGGCGGCCCCTTATTCTAAGATTATGCCCTCTAGTTCTAGTCTCCCCTATCAGTGGAAACATCCTCTCTGCATCCACCTTGTCAAGCCCCCTCATAATCTTGTACGTTTTGATAAGATCACCTCTCATTCTTCTGAATTCCAATGAGTAGAGGCCCAACCTACTCAACCTTTCCTCATAAGTCAACCCCCTCATCTCTGGAATCAACCTAGTGAACCTTCTCTGAACTGCCTCCAAAGCAAGTGGATCCTTTCGTAAATATGGCAACCAAAACTGCACGCATTATTGCAGGTGTGGCCTCACCAATACCCTGTACAACTGTAGCAAGACTTCGCTGCTTTTATACTCCATCCCCTTTGCAATAAAGGCCAAGATTCCATTGGCCTTCCTGATCACTTGCTGTACCTGCATACTATCCTTTTGTGTTTCATGCACAAGTACCCCCCGCTGTACTGCAGCACTTAGCAATCTTTCTCTATTTAAATAATAACTTGCTCTTAGATTTTTTTCTGCCAAAGTGCATGACCTCACACTTTCCAACATTATACTCCATCTGCCAAATTTTTGTCCACTCACTTAGCCTGTCTATGTCCTTTTGCAGATTTTTTGTGTTCTCCTCACACATTGCTTTTCCTCCCATCTTTGTATCATCAGCAAACTTGGCTACGTTACACTCAGTCCCTTCTTCCAAGTCATTAATATAGATTGTAAATAGTTGGGGTCCCAGCACTGATCCCTGCGGCACCCCACTGGTTACTGATTGCCAACCCGAGAATGAACCATTTATCCCGACTCTGTTTTCTGTTCGTTAGCCGATCCTCAATCCATGCTAATATATTACCCCCAACCCTGTGAATTTTTATCTTGTGCAGTAACCTTTTATGTAGCACCTTGTCAAATGCCTTCTGGAAGTCTAAATACATCACATACACTGGTCCCCCTTTATCCACCCTGTTCGTTACATCCTCAATGAATTCCAGCAAATTTGTCAAACATGACTTTCCCTGCATAAATCCATGCTGACTTTGCCTGACCAGATTTTGCTTTTCCAAATGTCCTGCTACTGCTTCTTTAATAATGGACTCCAACATCTTCCCAACCACAGATGTTAGGCTAACTGGTCTATAGTTTCCTGCTTTTTGTCTGCCTACTTTTTTAAATAGGGGCGTTACATTTGCAGTTTTCCAATCTGCTGGGCCCTCCCCAGAATCCATTTGTTGCATTAACACAACACATTACAGAACAGGTCCAAACCGTAAACATGGTCCATTTGGAATAGTTGCCGATGGGCCTTCAGGCAGCAAAGCATTCACGGATGAGCTGCTGGCGCAAGGCTCGAGCAATCGTTAAAGGGGCATGATGGCCCGCCCTTCACCGCCGTCGGCTCTGGGTTCAGGTACTTGCATGGCTTCCTCATCCTCATCCTCCTCCTCATCATCTGCATCTTCCTTCCTCCTCATCATCAGCCACTCTCACCGCAGGTGGGTCTTCTACTAACATCTGCTGCTGCATCATGATGGCTAAGTTATGCAGCATGCAGCACACAACAGTGAACTGAATGACAATCTCAGGGGAGTATACCAAGTAGGCCCCGGAATGGTCCAGGCATCGGAAACGCTGTTTTAAGATGCCAATAGTCCTCTCTATTATGCTGCTCATCGCAATGTGCGACATGTTGTATTCCTGCTCAGCTTCCATCCGGGTTACGTGTAGGGATGACATGAGCCAGGTGGCGAGGCCGTACCCTTTGTCTCCCAGTAGCCAGCTCTGCCCTTCTGGCTGCTGCAGAAACATGGCAGATATAATGCTCTTGTGTACGATGAACGCACCAAGGGTGCTCCCAGGGTATCTTGCATCAACTGACATCATGCAATGCATGTCATCACACACGAGTTGCACACTAATGGAGTGGAAGTCTTTTCTGTTCCTGTACATCTCCGAAACTTCCAAAGCTGCTCGCAAGGTGATGTGGGTACAATCAATGCAGCCCTGTACCTTTGAGAAGCCAGCAATCCTGGAGAAGCCCACAGCCCTGTCACACATTGCCTGGGCAGCCATGGGGAACTTTATAGAAACATAGAAATCTACAGCGCAGAAGGAGGCCATTTCGACCCATCGTGTCGGCGCCATCCGACAAAGAGCCACATGGCCCTCGGTCAGCAGTCCTGAAGGTTACATATAAACCTATGAACAATGAACAATTATGGACAGATAAAGAGCACCCAGCCCAACCAGTCCACCCCACATGACTGCGACACCCCTTACACCGAAACATTCTACACTTCACCCCAACCGAAGCCATGTGATTGCCTGGGAGAGGCAAAAACCAGATAAAAACCCAGGCTAATTGGGGAAAAAATAAATCTGGAAAAATTCCTCTCTGACCCATCCAAGCAATCAAAACTAGTCCAGGAGACCACCTTGGCCATATTCGATTCCCTGCAGTACTTATCATTGTATCTGCGCCAGCCAACAAGAGGTTATCCAGTCTAATCCCACTTATCAGCTCGAAGTCCGTAACCTTGCAGATTATGGCACATTAAGTGCCCATCCAAGCACCTTTTAAATGTGGTGAGGGTTTCTACATCCACCACCCTTCCAGGCAACGAGTTCCAGACCCCCACAACCCTCTGCATGAAGAAGCCTCCCCTCAAATCCTCTCTGAACCTTCCACCAACCACCTTAAAACAATGCCCCCTCGTAATTGACCCCTCCATCAAGGGAAATAGGCCGTTGCAATCCACTATATCCAGGCCCCTCAAAATTTTGTACACCTCAATGAGGTCTCCTCTCAACCTCCTCTGTTCCAATGAGAACAAACTCAGCCTATCCAATCTGTTCTGATAGCTAAGATTCTCCATTCCAGGCAGCATCCTAGTAAATCTCCTCTGCAGCCTCTCTAGTGCAATCATGTCCTTCCTATAATACGGCAACCAGAACTTCAGCTGTGGCCTAACCAGAGTATTATACAATTTAAGCATAACCTCCCTGCTCTTATATTGTATGCCGTGGCCAATTAAGGCAGGCATTCTGTATGCCTTCTTAACCACCTTATCCACCTGGCCTGCTACTTTCAGGGGATCTGTGGACCAATTGCCTGCCTCTCTTCCGCGCGTACATCCGCACCAGGGTGTCCTTGGAGATGGAGCACACGGTGTCCACCGGTACGCTCGCGGCCTTCCTCAAGAGGTGGGCACCGGAGGGACTGGAGTGCATCATCACGCCCGGCAACCAAATTTTAATTTGATTTTATGTTTTAAAGTTTAATTTGTTTTAATTGCCGGTGTTTTTAGTGTCCCCCTCCCCTTTTATAGGGGGCACTTGGAGAAAAAAATATGATTTTAGTGCCCAAAAAAACTTTTAAAAAAAACAAAAACACAAAATAAACACAAAAAAAGGGCCTTGGAAATGTTTGGTGTGCCCCCCAGATCGGGGGGACACGATTTAATGATTTAATGTTTTAGTTTCCTTCCAAAAGAGTTCTGTGGACCAATGGTGGAGCTTTGGAGGCGTGGCCTATTCACTTGGAGCCTGGAGCAGTGAGAGAAGGAGCTACCTGCTGTTGCTCCTGCCTGGAAAGCCTGTTGTGAGACCTGTGAAACAGCCCAGGAAGAGGAGGAAGGGGCTTTCTACAATTCCAATTCATCCAGAGGGAGAGGAGGAGAGCAGAAAACTCAACAACTTTATTACATCTACAGAGAGTTGGAGTGAGGGGGAAAAAGAACAACAACTATCCAGTGTGGAAGGAGGGAAAGACTTCATCATTAAAAGGTGGGTGTGTTTTGGTGCATTCCCCTAAAGACTTTGTTGTATCGGTGGGGGGAGGAAAGAAGACCATTTCGAGGGCCGGAACATCGCGGGGGGTGTGTGTGTGTGGAAGTGTGTGTGGGGGTCTTGCTAAATAACTAGGCCCCACACACCACTGAAGCACCCCTCCGCCATTGCCTAGCCTGGGATAGCTGGAGCTACCTGGCTGAAGACAGATTAATTACCCTCTTTAACATCGTTGGGAGTGTGTGCCTGGGTGGCTCCAGCTACCCCAGGTGAAGACATCTTCTCCCCCCACCCGAAGACCATCTACAAAGACTGTTTTTTGCCATCTGGGGAGTGCACCCCAAGAAACACCCACCCATCGCTGTGAGGGGAGAGCTGCCCTCGCAGCTTCCCTCTTTCCCACCCCCCCTCACTCTTTCTCTGTCACTCTCTCTGTCTCTCCCCTCTCTCTCTGAGAGCCCTTTCCTCCTAATTGAAAACACAATTAAGACAACTGAGCAGATGGAGCAAGGCCCCTCCCCAATTGTCAACTAGGGGAGAGGTGTGCCTCTTTCAGAGCTCCCTCTGTTCAAACACCAACGAGTCCATTTAAGACCATTAAGGCCTGTGACTTTGGGGTGGGTGTAGCCCTTAAAGGGACCCCGTGATGGCGACCCCATCCACGCCGGTGGCAGGGCCAGCAAAGACGTATGCGCAGGTGGCAACCGCTTCCACGGCGCCTCCTGCTGCCCTGCCACCTTTCAGACTAATAACAAAGAAACACGGGGTCAAGAGCTACACTCACCCCACAATGAGCATTGAGGAGTGCGTGCGGGCGATGGCTGGGGTAATCGGCCCCTCGGCCATTGTCGCAGCCTCCAAGATGTCTGGGAAGGCGGTGTTCTTCCTGGGGTCGGAGCGGGCAGTGTCCCTGGCCCTTGAAAAGGGGCTCACGGTGGGTGGGACGTTCCTGCCGGTGGACCCTCTCGAGGCCACCGCGCAGAGGGTCATCTTTTCAAATGTCCCGCCCTTTGTTCCCGCTGAGCTCCTCCTCCCTCACCTACACCAACT
The DNA here is from genome assembly GCF_044704955.1 of Pristiophorus japonicus. Lineage (NCBI taxonomy): Eukaryota > Metazoa > Chordata > Chondrichthyes > Pristiophoridae > Pristiophorus > Pristiophorus japonicus. The sequence continues at coordinate 154,755,211 of NC_091979.1, read as the reverse complement.
GGGGGAGGTAAGGTCGGGGATCAACCCCATACCGCTCGGCCTCAGGGAGAACAGCCTGCGCCACGTGTTCTCCTTCCGCCGCCAGCTCTTTGTCCGGCTGGCGCGGGAGGACACGACGGAGGGTAATTTTAATGTGGTGCACGAGGGGACTGCCTACCGCGTCTTCTGGACGTCGGACGGCGTGCGGTGCCATGCCTGTAGGGAGGTGGGGCACGTTCGCAAGAACTGCCCCGCCTCCAAGGCCGCCAAACCACCGAAGGCGGCCAAGGCTGGCACCGCCGCCACCCCTCCCCCTAGTTGCGTCCGCGTGCCGGGAGCCGTAGGTGCGCGGGCATCGTTGGGGGCATTTGTTTTCACGTCCTCCGGCGAGGGGGAGGGAGAGCGTCCGATCGGAAAGAAGGCGCGGAGGAAGGCGAACCATCTCGTGGTGGGTCCCCTCAGTGCACCAGACAGTTTGATCACCGCACTCAGCCCAACCCTGTCACCGGCGAGCGTGGGCTGCCCTGAGCCCGTGCCCGAGTCCTTGACCAATATCACAGAGGGGCTTGGGCGTGGGCAAGATAAGAAAAAGGGGGGAGTGGAGCGGGAGGCCTCGGCAGACATGGAGGTCTCCCTGCCTCCGTGCCCCCCCAGGAACAAAAGGAGGCGCCGCTCCAATGAGGCGGAGGGGGAACAGCATCCCTCCGCGGAGGAGTCGGTGCCCGCCGCGTGTCCTGCGTCCCCCACCAGCGTCCCCAAACTGTGCCGTCGGCGAGAGGAGTCTGTCCCCGGGGAGGGTGAGACAGTCGAGGCTGCCCAGCCTCTGCCTCCCAGGGATGGCGTGGAAGATCTGCCTGTCGTGGGGGGCGTGGGGCCAGCGGAGGAATGCGTTGCCGCCGGGTCGAGCGTGCCGGGGACTGAGGCGGGCCGGGCCGAAAAGGCCGAACCTGAGCCCGCCCAGCTATTAACCAACTTCCCCCGGGAGTCGCTCGACCCGGAAGAAACAAAAAATGTTAACAATTTTAATGATTCTGTACACGCTGGGCCGGGGGATGGCGGCGGGGAGGGGGATGAACAACAACCCTCGCCCCCTACTTTAGAGCTGGGGTACTTGGAGGACCTGGAGAATTTCTTTGGCCAGGTCTCTCCAGGTTCCCCGGCTCCTGGGGCGGAGGAGGAACCCCTTCCGCTGTCGCTTCCTGACCCAGCACCGCTTTTAAAAGAGCCCAGTGGGGACTCCTCTGCCGACGATCCTGGGGGTGGGATCGGGGCAGAGCCAGGGTCGGATGGAGCGGCCGGGCCGTTTGCCGTACCTCGTGCGGTTGACGGGCCGGCTGCTGGCGGCGACCTCCCGGAGGGGGACGGGGACTCGGTGGGGGACTCGGGAGAAGATCTCGAGTCCATCGCCAGTGAGGCAGTAGATCTCCTCGTGCCCGCCGCTGAGTCCCCCCTCATCCCAGCAAAGGAACTCCGGGACTTTTTGGTCCAGAGCCAGGGTCGCCGCAACCGAGCCCATCTGGCCCTGGAAAGATGGTCCGAGCCGGGGCTGCTCGTCGCGTCTGTCCATGCCGCCGCTAAAACCATGGCCGTGGGCGGGCCCTTATCAAAGGTGCAAGGCCTTGAGCTGCGCCGGCTCAAAGGGTTTCTCGCTGGGCTGCTGAAGGAGTGGAGGTCAACAAATGACTCCACTCCCCCCCCACAATAGGTTAGGTAGAGGTTGCACTATGCTTTTGTCATGAAGATAACCATAGCCAGCCTCAACATCAACGGCGGCAGAGAGGCACGCCGTAGATTTAACAGTTTTTCGCTCCTGCGGGAGGGGAAATATGCGGTGTGCTTCCTGCAAGAAACCCACACCATTCCGGGAGACGAAGCCACGTGGCTCCTGGAATGGCAAGGAGAGGTCCGCATGAGCCACCTCACTACCACTTCTTGTGGGGTGGCCATCTTGTTGGCCCCGCATTTTCAGCCGGAGATCTTGGGAGTCGAGGAGCCCATGCCAGGCCGCTTGCTGCACGTCACGGTTCGCCTGGGGGACGTGCCGCTCCATCTCGTGAACGTGTACGCCCCTCAGCCCGGCCTGCAGCAAACGCGCTTCTTCGAAGAAGTGTCCGCTCTTCTTGGCTCCGTCGACGTCGGTGACTGCATTGTCCTCGGGGGGGATTTTAACTGCACCCTCGAGGCGAGGGACCGCTCCGGTGCCCCGCAGAGCATGACGGCGATGGAGAATTTGAGGGACCTGGTCGGGTCCTTCGACTTGGTGGACGTCTGGCGAAATCTCCATCCTGACTCCAGCGCCTTTACTTGGGTGAGGCCTGGAGTAGGATGGTCCAGAGTCGACCGCCTTTACGTGTCTCGGGCGTACATTTCCTGCGTCCCGGCGGCCTCCATGCGGCCGGTGCCGTGTTCGGACCACCACCTGGTGTGGGCGGAGCTCGCTTCGCTCCGCGCGAGGACGGGGTCCGCGTACTGGCATTTTAACAACCAGCTGCTGGAGGACGTGCGGTTCCAGGACTCGTTCCGTCGTTTCTGGGCCGACTGGAGAAGGAAGCAGGGGGGCTTCCCCTCCTTGAGGCTATGGTGGGACGTGGGCAAGGCTCACGTCCGCGTCTTCTGTCAAGAGTACGCGAGGGGGTCGACCAAGAGGCGGGCGGCCAGAGTCGGGCGCCTAGAAAAAGAGGTGCTCGACCTGGAGTCCCGTCTCGGCCCAGTCGTCGAGGATGGTGAGCGAATCGAAGAAGGCCGCGCTGAAGGACCTGCAGCTCATCAGGTCTCGAGGCGCGTTCGTGAGGTCGCGGATCCGGTTCCTGCGGGATCTGGACCGCGGCTCTCCCTTCTACTCGCTGGAAAAAAGACAGAGTGTCCGTAAGCAGCTCTTGACGCTGCTGGCCGACGACGGCTCTCTCGTCTCGGATCCGGAGGGCGTCAACAACAGGGCCCGTGAATATTACGGGGCTCTGTTCTCTCCGGAGCCGTCCAGCGAGGAAGCGCGTAGAGTTTTGTGGGAGGACCTGCCGAAGGTCAGCCCGGAGGGCGCCGATAATCTGGAAGCTCCGCTAAGCCTGGCGGAGCTGACCGGCGCCCTCGACCGGCTCTCGAGGGGAAAAGCCCCAGGGCTGGACGGGCTGACCGTGGAGTTCCACAGGGCGTTCTGGGACGTCCTGGGGAGCGACTACGCGCGGGTCCTGGGTGAAAGTCTGGCGACCTGGGAGATGCCCCTCTCTTGGCGCAGGGCAGTCATCGTCCTGCTGCCTAAGAAGGGCGATCTCCGCCTCCTTAAGAACTGGCGCCCTGTCTCCCTCCTCAGCACGGACTACAAAATCTTCGCCAGGGCGATGTCTGCTCGCCTTGGCACCGTGCTGGACCACATGATCCACCCCGACCAGTCCTACACAGTCCCGGGCCGGACAATCCACGATAACATCCATCTGGTCCGGGACCTCATCCAACATTCCCAGGAGGCTGGTCTGACGGTCGCCTTCCTATCCCTCGACCAAGAGAAGGCGTTCGACAGGGTGGATCACGACTATCTGCTCGGAACTCTGCGCGCTTTCGGGTTTGGGACGCATTTCGTCACCCGGATCCGACTTTTGTACGCCGCCACGGAGTGTCTGATAAAGTTTAACGGGTCCTTGACGGCGCCCCTTCGCTTTGGGAGAGGGGTGCGCCAGGGATGCCCCATGTCCGGCCAGCTATATGCCATCTGCGTGGAGCCTTTCCTGCGCCTCCTGCGGATGAGGTTGACGGGACTGGCTCTGCAAGGGCCAGGCGTGGAGGTCATCCTCTCGGCTTACGGCGATGACATGCTCCTCGCGGTAGAGGATCCCGCTGACCTGCGGAGGATGCGTGAGTGCCAGGAGATTTACTCGGCCGCATCCTCTGCCAGGATCAACTGGGAGAAATGTTCCGGACTCCTGGTGGGTCAGTGGCGGGTGGACTCCCTGCCGGAGGAGCTCAGGCCTTTTGCCTGGAGCACGACCCATCTCCTCTATCTGGGAGTCTACCTTAGCCCCGACGAGGAAGCCTGGCCGGCGAACTGGCAAGAGCTGGAGGCCAAGGTCGCCGCTCGCCTAGGGCGCTGGACAGGACTGCTCCGAGTGCTGTCCTACAGGGGTCGAGCACTAGTCATAAACCAGCTGGTGGCCGCCATGTTGTGGTACCGGCTGGTCACTTTGACCCCTCCCCCTGCGTTTGTCACCAAGATACAGAAGAAGCTGGTGGACTTCTTCTGGAACAACAGGAAGCACTGGGTCTCTGCCCCGGTCTTGAGCCTCCCGCTTGGGGAGGGCGGTCAGTCGTTGGTGTGCGTCAGCACCCAGCTCGCGACTTTCCATCTTCAGACCCTGCAGAGATATCTTTACGTCGAGCCCCCTCCCAGGTGGCGTGCTCTGGCGACGTATTTCTTCCGCCAGCAGCACGGCCTCAACTACGACACGCAGCTCCTGTTTGTGAGCTCGGGGGGCGTCAGGACCGCCTTCCAGGAGCTTCCTGTCTTTTACAAGGAACTCATCAGGGTCTGGAACAAAGTCTCCACCAAGCGCAGCTCTCCACCGGCTGGAGTGGTGGCTGTCCTGCAGGAGCCGCTGCTTGGGAATCCGTACCTCCACGAGCGAGGTTTTAGGTGGCGGTCGGACGAGAGGGCTGTGGCTGGTGAGGTGGCTGCTCGATGGCGGAGGAGCGGGCTGGATGGCGCCAGACACGCTGGTGCGGCGCCTAAATTCTGCCAACGTCCGCCTCGCGGCCGATGCCATCAAGTCGCTAAAAACAGCTCTGGGCCCCGACTCCATTAGGTGTGTCGAGGAGGCTCAAGCACGTGGGGAAATCCCGTCGAACTGACCCCCGTCCGGACGAAATTCCTCATCGGCGCCAAACCCCGGAACCTCCCTCGGGAGCCGGCGCCTCACAACTTGAGCCGCCTCGAGGAAATCCCCTCCGTGCCTTTCAGTTCCGCGCGGAGGGGTTTCTTGTTCGGGCTGCTCCTGCACACTCTCAACTTTGCCATCCTCACCTGCCGTCCGGACATGCCATGGCGTACCATCTTGCCGTCCAGAGGAGGCGGGGGTCCCCGATGGAGGGCACTCTACGCGGGAGTCCTCCCACTATTTATCGGGGACTTGGCCTGGAGGGTGGTGCACGGAGCAGTGCCATGCAATAAATTTTTAAGCCGGTTCACGGACTCCTAGGCCGCCTGCAATTTCTGCAGTCTGGAAGAGTCCATGTTCCATGTTTTTATTCAATGCACGAGGTTGCAGCCCCTGTTTTATTATTTAAAGGGGCTGCTCCTGAAATTCTGGCTGCACTTCAGTCCCACACTCCTGATCTTTGGGCACCCTGAGCGGAGGGGAGTGGGTAGGCCCGAGGGCCTCCTCGTAGGACTGCTCCTGGGCATGGCCAAGGGTGCCATCAGCCGATCCAGGCAGCGGGCGGTCGAGGGGGTCGTTCAACCTGACTGCCTGCCTCTCTTCCGCACGTACATCCGTGCCAGGGTGTCCTTGGAAATGGAGCACGCGGTGTCCACCGGTATGCTCGCGGCCTTCTGCGAGAGGTGGGCACCGGAGGGACTGGAGTGCATCATCACGCCCGGCAACCAAATTTTAATTTGATTTTATGTTTTAAAGTTTAATTTGTTTTAATTGCCGGTGTTTTTAGTGTCCCCCTCCCCTTTTATAGGGGGCACTTGGAGGAAAAAATATGATTTTAGTGCCCAAAAAAAACTTGAAATAAAAACAAAAATTCAAAAAAAAACCACAAAAAAAGGGCCTTGGAAATGTTTGGTGTGCCCCCCAGATCGGGGGGACACGATTTAATGATTTAATGTTTTAGTTTCCTCCCAAAAGAGTTCTGTGGACAAGCACTCCAAGGTCCCTTTGTTCATCTGCACTTTTAAGTGGCCTACCGCTTAATGTGTATAACCTTTCCTTATTAGCCCTCCCAAAGTGCATTACCTCACATTTCTCCAAATTAAATTCCATTTGTCACTGCCCAGCCCACCTGACCAGTAGATTGATATCCTCCTTCAGTCCATGACTTTCCTCTTCATTATCAACCACACAGCCAATTTTAGTGTCATCTGTAAACTTCTTAATCATACTCCCTATATTCAAATCTAGATCATTTATATATACCACAAAAAGCAAAGGTCCCAGTACTGAGCCCTGCGGAACCCCATTGGAAAACATTCTACAAGTCACAAAAACATCCATCAACTATTAGTCTTTGCTTCCTACCTCTAAGCCAATTTTGGATCCAATTAGCCACTTTGCCCTGGATCCCATGTAACCTTCGTGATCAGTCTACCATGTGGGACCTTATCAAAAGCTTTGCTAAAGTCCATATACACTACATCATACATCTACATCATACGCACTACCCTCATCGACCCTCCTACTTACCTCCTCAAAAAATTCAATCAGATTAGTCAAACACAATCTTCCCTTAACAAATCCTTGCTGACTATCCCTAATTAATCCTTGCCTTTCCAAATGTAGATTTATTCTGTCTTTCAGGATTTTTTCCAATAATTTTCACTGAGGTTAGGCTGACAGGTCTGTAATTACTCAGCCTATCCATTTCTCCCTTCTTAAATAAGGGTACCACATCAGCAGTCCTCCAGTCCTCATCTTTGGATGGCAAGAATGCAACAGATGGTAGTGATTTTGAAGACTTTGGCTGGACTGCAGCGCAGCACCTCCATCTGATTAGTCTAAATAACTGAATTGTCATTTCAGCATACCTTTGATGTTCACAACAGTAACTGAGGTGATGGCATTGGCTTCCTTGTATCTGCACACTGCTGCTGTGCGAGTGTTTCTAATTGGGTCATCAGCCAAGGCTGCAAAGGTTGGCCCATGTCTCCCAATGTCTTCTGTTATTTGCTCAGGATCTTCAAATAATGCAGATACAGTGGACTGCTGCAAAACAAAAGTACCAAGGGTACCCCCTGGACAATGAGCATCAACGTGTACATTTGTGAAGTGGTATCCCGTTCTTACTTGTGTACGTAATTGGTTTGAGGTATTGGGGCCTGAGGCCACATGGGTTCTACCTATAACACTCTGAAGCCTGCCAGATGGTAGAAATTATGTGCCCTCTCCAGTTGGTTTCTATTTTCCACTAGGGAAGATATTCCTTCTGGAAAACATAATGACTGTTGATGGATTTATGCAGGAAGGTAGTGCAGTTTGCCTTATCTGGCAGATGTTTCCTGTGAAGACCTGGAAGGATTCTGTTGCATAGAAGCTTAGTTCCATAGTGCTTTTCACAGTTATGTAAAGAACCATCCCAGTCCTTGAGGTGGTCTGTAAATCAGCCTGCAGCAAATGGCATTGCCGATCACTGCTGCTGCAGCGAAGTGAAGGTGGCAAAGTTAGATATCCTCTGGCATACTCTGGCAGGAGTGGTACCATCCCTAAAGGTGGATCCTCGGATATTGAAGAGGAGTAAACATACCACCTGTGCTGTCATTGGATGTGAAGATTTTAACTCCTCATGGATGGGTCCTCCTCCTCCAATTCATGCTGCACAGTGGGAATAGCCAACCAACTCCTATCTTTGTTAGCTGCAATTTGCAATGCAGGTGGTAATTCCCAAGATGGAAGGAAAGTCTTGCTTAGAAAACAGAACACTTTAACAAAAAGGTAAACATACACAGGGAAGAAAAGTGTGCATGATGTTTAATGGAAAAGTAAATAAAGGCTCACTGCCAAGAAAAAACACTTCATCATGAATTGAAGCACCAATATCCTTGCTTTAAGAGGTTGGTGAAAGCAGGCCAGGCTTGTTGAACTATCATGCACCCATTTTTTATGGGCATGGAGAGCGCTGGGAGTGGAACCTTGCCAGAAGTCAAGAAATTCAGCGTGGGACCCAATTTCAATAGATAAATACATGTAACACCGCCTCCTTTCTGCCCCCAAAATCATCCATCACAAAACTGGCCATGTAGTGATCTAAGTGTGTGACCTCACGTGCCCCATCTTCCAAATTGCATCCACCAGCAGAAAGATTCCAGTCGCAAAATCAGCTTTTATAAGTCAGGTCAACATTAAAGCAAACAACTGCATATTAAACAGTGAAATATGAAATGATGTGGGATGGTAGGTATTGATTTATTTGAGCTGGTTGTGAGGGGAGACTGGTTAGTTTTATTTAGGAATAGTGTGGTACTTTGCTTCACCTCAGAAGGTTAAAGATTTTATTTCGATCCACAGTTCACCTCAACCTATAATCACACAAAAACAAATGGACACCACAAAAGGATTTAAAAAAAGAACTTGACTAAAATATATATATTTACTTGGAACATATCATTTTTCACAAATATAGTTTCAGTTTTTTTTTTAATTGCTCATTCCCAGGATGTGTGCATTGCTGGCAAGGCCGGCATTTGTTGCCCATCCTAAGTTGTCCTCAGAAGGTGGTGGTGGGCTACCTTCTTGAATCGCTGATGTGAGTTTGATACAACTAAATGGCTTGCTGGGATACTTCAGAGGCAAGTTAAGGGTCAACCACATTGGTGTGAGACTGGAGTCACATATAGGCCAGGTTTCCTTCCCTAAAGGACAAGCACTAGTTGGCTTCTTACGACAATCTGAAAGCTTCAGGTCACTTTTCCTGATAGATTTTTAAAATTTAATTAAAATTCTTAAATTGCTATGATGGGATTTTAAATCGCTTCCTCTGGATTTTTAGCCCAGGATTTCTAATCCAATAATATAACCACTACACTACTGTACCCGCTAATAGCCAGAAGAACATATTCATGATTTATATGAAGCAAATACTCCCAAACAGTGCAGTAAAACATTATCATATTTATTTCTTCAGTAGCAGCCATTTGTACCACACTACTTTCCATACTTAGAGGGGGGACAGGTTACCTTGTGTCGTACATCTCAGACTTAGAGGGCAAACAGTTTCATCTGCCGATATCGAATTCAAGCCAACCACTAAGAGCTTCACAAAAGCAATCCAACTGACTCGACCGCAAATCAATGGCTTTATTGCTTTGGTTATACTCAGCAAACCAGTGCTGAGTTTTGGTCCTTGCCATCAAATCCATAGGTTTGGGTCTAGTATGTGCCAGGAATCATCATCATAGGCAGTCCCTTGAAATCAAGGAAGACTTGCTTCCACCCTAAAAGTGAGTTCTTAGGTGAATAAACAGTCCAGTACAGGAATTACAGTCTCTGTCACAGGTGGGACAGACAGTCGTTGAGGGAAGGGGTGGGTGGGACAAGTTTGCTGCATGCTCTTTCCGCTGCCTGCGCTTTGTTTCTGCATGCTCTCAGCGACGAGACTCAAGGTGCTCGTCGCCCTCCTGGATGCTCTTCCTCCACTTAGGGCGGTCTTTGGCCAGGGACTCCCAGGTGTCGGTGGGGATGTTGCACTTTATCAAGGAAGCTTTGAGGGTGTCCTTGAAACGTTTCCTCTGCCCACTTGGGGCTCGCTTGCCGTTTAGGAGTTCCAAGTAGAGTGCTTGGTTTGGGAGTCTTGTATCAGGTATGCGAACAATGTGGCCCGCCCAGCAGAGCTGGTCGAGTGTGGTCAGTGCTTCAATGCTGGGGATGTTGGCCTGATCAAGGCATACGAAAGCATGGGCCTTACACTAAACATTCGTGAGACAAAGGTCCTCCACCAACCTGACCCCACCACACAGCACTGCCCCCCAGTCATCAAGATGCACAGCGCGGCCCTGGACAATGGACCACTTTCCATACCTTGGGAGCCTATTATCAGCAAAGGCAGACATCGACGACGAGGTTCAACACCACCTGCAGTGCACCAGTGCAGCCTTCGGCCACCTGAGGAAGAGTTTTTGAAGATTAGGCCCTCAAATCTGGCACCAAGAATTTTCGAAGATCAGGCCCTCAAATCTGGCACCATGTCTCTGAGCCATACAGGAGGGCGGGTATCACTACAGCCCTGGTCTGCAGTGCTGTAGTAATACCCGCCCTCCTGTATGGTTCAAAGACATGGACCATATACAGTAGACACCTCAAATCGTTGGAGAAATACCACCAACGATGTCTGCAAGATCCTGCAAATCCCCTGGGAGGACAGACACACCAATGTTAGTGTGCCAGGAAACAGCTGAAATGTCAACACACCCCATGTGTGCATTGCTGATGCCCACCCCTGAACAGTGACTGGAGTGCTATGGCTAGAGGGTGAAGTTGTCCCAGGTGTTTGGGTGTACAGAAACAAGCTGAAGTTCGGAATTCCCGTCATCTCTTCGCTCCATGGATTGACAGTGTGCCATCTGCAGTGGTACTCAACATGCATATCACACCAGCCTAAATCTATCATCTTATGCAGGGTTCATCCCTATTGACAGAGGGGAAAGATGACCTGTATCTGAACTTTAATTTTAGTGCCAGATATACAATCATAGGAATGATAATACAGCAATAAACCTGGAGAATAATGGGTATGATGGTCTACGCACAGACAACATTGTGTTGAGTCTGCTGATCAGGGTGAAACAGAACAAAATGATTCTGAAGCTAAACTAATGTACCTCCTCTTCTTACCTCCAACAATTGCCTGAGCTCTTTATCCCTACTTGCAAAAGTTTATTAGATATGACACAGACTGCAAACAAAATGTTTGGATGAGGTGACCTTGTTGGTAGCTTGTAAATACCTTGCCATTGCTGCCTTAATTAAATAGTTTTGAAACATTTTTAATAAATCATGTACCAAAGTGTGTTGAAGGAAAACATCATGACCCGAATTTTGTGGTAAAAATAATGATGAGGCTATCAGCGCTCGCTGTTATTATGGAATAAATCGGGCAGCAACTTCCAGTGTTCACACATGTGTAGTGAAACACGGCAATCATGAAGTTGCTGTCTGAGTTGCCCTGCTCCTCCACAAGCTTTACTCTAACAGTATCTCGCCGAGATGCTCAGCGTTCAAATACATGGATAGGTGTGAATTTGTAGTACTTCCCCACTAGATACCCCCTAAACATACCAGAAAAAATTAGGGCTCGTCCATTCAAATTTAAGTGCTTTTTTAATGGCCTGATAAGTCTTAATTACTGCCAAACAATCTTTCTGGCACTGAAAATTTATTTTTATGTGTTGAGTCTCATTCCTTCAGATTTTAATTATTGTTGGGGATTTTTAATATTTATAATTTATTTTTTATTTTTTCTTTGTCTTTTTTCTCTCACTCTTAATCCCATTTTTTCTTTCCCTCTCTTTATTTTGCTTAATGTACATTATTTTACACTTCCTGGTTTAGACTCTGCGGGGGCGGTTTTCGAAGGCTCCTTTAGGATCTAAAGAGCCTCCAAGGTGCCAAGATGGGGTATTGAGCTGAAACGTCGGTTTAGTCCGCATTTAGTGCAAGACACCATCTTCGTAAAGGAGTTGAAGCTTGCGTCACCCAGAGGACTGTTAAACGGCTGATTGGCACTTAAACTGCCTGCTGGCGCTCATGAAAGAGGATGCATGGCGTTTTGGTGCTTGACCTAATGCCCTCTGCTAACAGCAATCAACTGAATCGGAGTAAACAATCATCGCTGAGGATTCTGAGCACTACTTAACTGTATATGACCTTTTACTGTTCACCTGCTGCTGGAGATTTGAAGAGGACTTTTGAAACACATTGGGAGATTTTCTGGGACAGTTCGCCAAGACTTCACCAACACTCTTATCAACATTTATTGCAGAAATTCTCTGAGGACTTCACCTAAAAAGAGCAAGTGCTATGCTACTCTACCTTATTGGACACTTTATAGGAGTCACCATGAAAAAGAGAGTGCTTGGTCATGGGCATCTTACTAGATGTCCGCCTTGGTCAACAGGAGGAATGGAAAGAGGAGATGAGGCCTGGCAGAGCAGCACCAGTTGCTGCAGGAGAGAGCAGCAGGTGGGCGAGGTGGACTCCTTCCCCCCCACGGGTACAGGACATCCCTCCTCCTCTGGACCTCCTGCACCAGGACCTTCAGTGCACGGCTGAGAACCTTTGCGCCCTCTCCCTTAGGCCCTGAGCCATCCTGAGACCTGTCGCTGTGTGTCAGCCAGCACACTCCACACCTAAAGTGGAAGTGGGTGTGAGGATCCCAAATATACAGCTCCATGAAAATTACTTCTAATCAGCGCTTGAGTGCTAACCCTGAGGTATTTGTTTAAGTTATGTTAATCAGCAAGTTCAAATTATGTTAATCAGCAATTAGGACCAAAATTGTGTGCTAAAATCAGACTTTCAAACATTTAGTGCCAGTTTTCACTCTTTCATCAAAATAAGCCCATGTGTCTCAGTAAGGAATCTTCAATCTGTTTGGTTGAGGAGACGTGCCGTTGCTTGTCCTGTTCCAAGATACCCTGTAGAGGGCGCTGCACTGTTTCAGCTTTCTAATTACTGCAAATCACAGTGTAAAAACCCATAGAAATTCTGTGGCCAAGGGTAAGTGTAATGAACGGCAAGTGCCATTCGTTCACCGCTGATCGCAAATTCCGGGCCAATGTCCAGCTTTAAATACTATAACAGTTTCAAGTTGTACCAGTGTTCCTACTACATCAATAGTGCACCTTTTGCCAAGTCAAGAACAAGAACTGAGAAGTTTGTTACCATTGTAAATTTATAATCGACTGTCATGTGCTAGCATATGATTCCAATATACTCAAGGTCAATACAAGCTACTGTGAAGTAATACACTAATTATTTTATGTTTAGCAATGTGATCCAAGTCCACATCAAATAAAATTTCAGACCACACGGTTAACTCCCAGAGAATTCGGTTTCACCAAAACCTTTTTGTTCTACACAACCTTCACAGCACTAGAGCAAAACGTGTCAGGTCTGGTACATTTTATAAAATGAGTTATCTTGGAAGGAGTTTCGAGGTGTGCAGTACAATCAAGTTTCAGATGACACCATAAACTACATGAATAAATCTCTCAGTTTATAAGGATCATCATAATGTGAAGGCCATGTTACTGCCTTTAATTCGTTGACCTAGAATGTAACAATGAAGTGCACTGAAAATATAAAATGTAGTTAGTTAGTGGATTACTTCACACAAAACAAGTTGAATTTTAAGTTGAGATCCATATGCCTCTTCAAAATCGCTGTATGTTACTGCTGATATGTTGTTTGCCACTTAGCAGGCCGGGGCCTTTAGAGGGCGCAGTGTGCGGTGGCCCGGCCCGCAAATTGGCGCTGTCCCGGCCTGTAAGACCATCAGCAGGCCAGGGCCAATAGAGGGAGCAGCGTGCGGCGGCATACCACAGCAGGGAGCAGAGCGTGCTGCTGCAGGAGGGCAACGGCTGATTGCAGTGCGGGCTGGTACAGCAGGAGTGGCGAAGTCAGAGCGAAGGAACGGCAAGAGTTCGTAGAGGGATGTGATCGGGGCCCAGAAGAGGCGAGGGCCCAGGGGCAGCACGGGCCAGCCCACACTGTGATATATGTGCACACTCGGTCCATGTAGCAGAGTTGGTCTCCAGTCGTCTTGGTTAATCCTTGCCACTGGACCTAGACCTAGCTCTGTCAAGCCTGTGTGGTGGCTGGGGTGTAACAGCCACCACACATTAAAAAAATCCATGCACTGGCATCTTCCATCCTTCAAGATGTAGTTCAGGATCCAGAATATTAGGTCCTTCATTGAAACACCTGTGAATTCATCCCTTTTCGGTATGGAAGCAAGTCATCCTCGTTTCGAGGGATTGCCTATAATGATGTTACAGAGGTTCTTTCACTGTGGTCTAGTGACTTTTGGCTCACTCGCACCCTTTTTTGTAACATTTTTGTAACGTGCAACATCGGATAGTTGTTATGAGTGCAATCAGTGGAGCCAATTTGCCGATTTTTGGCGCAGTTGTAGTGGTACGTCCGATTTTTTTTTAGTGGCCAACTGCCAAAAAAAAATTTGTAAGTTTCGCCGGAATAACCTTTCATTTGGGAGCGGCGCAGATTATCCTTAAGCTCTGTGGGTGGAGCTTAAGGTCTGCACCGAAAAACAGGTTGCCACGGTAACGAGGGACACATTGAAGGGCTGAGGCTGCAAAGTGAAACATACAAGATGCAGCAAGACATAAGCAATTGTAGTGCCTCAGTGCCACAGCTATGCCAGGCCGAAAGGATGTCCCCCCCCCCACTCCTATCCCGGGCTGAATGGCCTCTCGCCCCCCGGTGCTGCTCTTATCCCGGGCCGAATGACTCCCCTCCCCCGGTGCTGCTCCTATCCCGGGCCGAATGGCCTCCCGCCCCCCGGTGCTGCTCTTATCCCGGGCCGAATGACTCCCGACACCCGGTGCTGCTCTTATCCCGGGCCGAATGACTCCCCACCCCCGGTGCTGCTCTTATCCCGGGCCGAATGACTCCCCACCCCCGGTGCTGCTCCTATCCCGGGACGAATGACTCCCCACCCCCGGTGCTGCTACTATCCCGGGCCGAATGGTCTCCCGCCCCCGGTGCTGCTCCTATCCCGGGGCGAATGGCCTCCCGCCCCCGGTGCTGCTCTTATCCCGGGCCAAATGACTCCACACCCCAGGTGCCGGTGCTGCTCCTATCCCGGGCCGAATGACTCCCCACCCCCGGTTGCTGCTCCTATCCCGGGCCGAATGGCCTCCCGCCATCGGTGCTGCTCCTATCGCGGGTCTAATGATGCCCCCTCCCCCCCCCCCCGCCCCCAGTGCTGTGCTGCTCCTATCCCGGGCAAAAGGACCCCCCCGCCCACCTCGCCGCTGCTATGCCGGGCCATGGAACTTCTGCACCGATTTTCTTAAGTTCAGGTAAGGTTTTTCAGAACGGCGCACTGTGTCATTTTATAAAAAATCCTAGCTGGCCAAACTCGCTTAAATGGCTAGAAATGGCACTGCCGGCAGCTGGCACCCCCAGTGACGTAAAAAAATCGGCAGCTAAAAAAATCGGCCATAGTTTATGTTGGCACAGAAACTTTGGCAAAATTTGCAGAATTTAGTTTGCTCCATTAAAAACAGCGTAGATCAAAAAAATGCCGCAGAATGGTGGTGAAAATTGAGCCCAGTATCTCTCACATGATCAGAAAGGAAGAACTTGCATTTATCTTCTCTTCTTAGGTAGTCCCTCGAAACGAGGGTGACTTGCTTCCACACCAAAAAGGGGTGAATTCACACGTGTTTCAATGATGGACTTGACATTCTAGGTCCCGAATACATATTGAACGGTGGAAGATGCCTGTGCATGGATTTTTTAACGTGTGGTGGCCGTTGCACCCCAGCCGCTACACGGGCTTGCAGTGGCAAGGATTAACCAAGACAACTGGAGACCAGCTCTGCTGCACGGTACCTAGTGCGTGCACATATCGCACTGCGGGCTGGCCCGTGCTGCCCTGGGCCCTCGACTCTTCTGGGCCCCGAACTCACGCCTCTCCTGGGCCCCGATCACGTCACCCTACAATCTCTCGCCGCTCCATTGCCCCGACTTCGCCGCTCTTCTGCTGTTTGCTGCCTCTCCTGCTGTACCTACCACGCTCCAATCAGCAACCTGGATTTTGGTGATATCCAATCCAGTCACCCTTCTCCAACTCGTCGCCCTCCTGCACCAGCTTGCGCTGCTCCCTGAAGTGGCACACCTCCACGCTGCTCCCAGCCACCAGACCCAAGGAAAAACAGACACCAAGGCAAACAACTGAACCACAACTCAGACGCTCCACGCGAGAGCGTAGACCACCTGAGAGACTGAACTTATAAAGACAATAAAGGCTGCACCTCCACTTCAGAGAACATTTCACAACCTCAAGATGTCCCAAAGCACTTTACAACCAACAAAGTATTTTTAAAGTGTGGTCACTGTTGTAATGTAGGAAAGGCAGCAGTTAATTGCCGTACAACAAAGTCCAATAAACAGCAATGAGATATTAACCTGATAATCAGTTTTAGTGATGTTGTTTGAGGGATAAATAGGATATTCCACCAGTGAGGCTGAGTTACAAATGTTTGTTCACTGAAACAATGGACAGTCATAACTCAGTCAGCCCCAAATCAAAACTGATTAAGAGGCTTTTCACACTCAGGGTGTGATATTTTTATATACTTTGCTCTTATTGTTACAATATGTACCATGGTAAAATGTAGTTCAGGGATTTAGATTGAGATTTATACATTGCAATACATTGCAGCACCTTTCATAGAATCTAGGCTTTGCCAAGTGATTAACGGTGCCATCGTGGATTTTCTTCCGAAGGAGATATTAGACTACAAATTCCTCTCATGCGGCAGTGCAAAGCAGGCATTATTGAATCACCGCATGTTATGTGGCCTGTCCAATATTCAATTACATTGATGCCAATATCAGACTCGGATCGAACGGGCAGCCGAGTCAATAATGCTCACTTTGTGCTGCCACTGAAAACAAAATCCTACCTCCTTGTCTTTTTGGAAAAATTGGTCAAATCTATTTTTGGGTTTACAAAGGAACCCAAATGATGATCTAATCTGCACAGGGACACTATTTACATCACGGTGAAATCATCAAGTTACACTCTCGGCTTTCAGTCACTCTGATTCTTGCACTTTGCTGATTTCGATTTTTCGGAATTTTTTCATGAAAAGCCCAACTGCCACAGATTTCCCATAACACAGCTCTGGCCCACTCCACACTATTAGGGAAACAGTTGTAAAGTCCTGTCCCCTCAGTACAGATTCGCACGAGGCATGTAGTGAAGTCAAGGTCACTCTGGATCTGCACCTTTATTTCACAGCTCTGGAATGCTGCACTTGCCTGAGATCTGTCCTTATATACCTGTCTCTTGCAAGTGCACCCCTGGTGGTAAGGTATGCTGGTGGTTACAGGTCATATCTTATTACAGTCATGTATAGCATGTTAGGATACAGTTATATATAATAATGTAAGATACATGACATCACCCTCCCCCAAGGTCTTATTGTCTTTATAGGTTCAGTCTCTCAGGTGGTCTACGCTCTCGCGTGGAGCGTCTGAGTTGTGGTTCAGTTGTTTGCCTTGGTGTCTGTTTTTCTTTGGGTCTGGTTGCTGGTATCTCGCCTGGGCTGTCTGTTTCGATTGGTGTGATTGTTGTTGACTCGCCTGGGCTGACTGTTGGGATTGCCCTTTCCTCAGGTTGTTCCCTCTGTCTGTCCACCAGGTGTGATGCGAATTCCACATTGTAGTCTGCCTCTGGTTCTGCAGTGTTGTTGGTAAATCTGCTTTTGACTTGGTCTCCATGCCTCCAGCAGGTTTTGCCATTGTCCATTTGTACTACCAGTAGCCTGTTTCCTTCCTTGCCCATTACTGTCCCTGCAAGCCATTTGGGACCCTTGCCATAGTTTAGTACAAACACTTTGTCCCCTATCTCATTCCATCTCTCCCTCGAATTTCTGTCATGGTACTCAGTCAGCTTACGGCGCTTTGCCTCAACGATTTTGTGCATGTCTGGGAGGATTAATGAGAGCCTTGTTTTTAAAGTCCTTTTCATCAACAGTTGCATGGGGGGCATCCCAGTCAGTGAGTGCGGACGAGATCTGTATGCCAGCAGCAGTCGCGACAGGCGACCCTGCAGCGTGGGACCTTGGATTTTAAGCATGCCTTGTTTAATGATTTGCACTACTCTCTCCACCTGGCCATTGGAGGCCGGCTTGAACGGTGCCGTCTTGACGTGATTTATGCCGTGGTCAATTATAAAGTCTTGGAATTCTGCACTGGTGAAGCACGAACCATTGTCACTGACCAATATGTCATGGATTCCGTGCATTGCAAACATGGTTGCGAGGCTCTCCACAGTGGTGGAGGTTGTGCTCGAGTTTAAAATGGTGCATTCGAACCACTTTGAAAATGCAACTACAACAACGAGGAACATTTTGCCCATGAATGGGCCCGCATAGTTTACGTGCACCCGGGATGTCATGTATCTTACATTATTATATATAACTGTATCCTAACATACTATACATGACTAATAAGATATGACCTGTAACCACCAGCATACCTTACCACCAGGGGTGCACTTGCAAGAGACAGGTATATAAGGACAGGTCTCAGGCAAGTGCAGCATTCCAGAGCTGTGAAATAAAGGTGCAGGTCCAGAGTGACCTTGACTTCACTACATGCCTTGTGTGACTCTGTACTGAGGGGACAGGACTTTACAGTGGCGACGAGGATGGGATTACAGAATCCACAGAATGGCGAACAACGGATCAAATGAAAAGTACAATGCGGGAGTCAATTGGGAGTACTTTATAGAAAGGCTCCAGCAAAGCTTTGTAACCAAAGACTGGTTAGGCGACGATAAGGCAGACAAGAGAAGAGCCCATCTCTTGACCAGCTGTGGCTCGAAAACATACGCTTTAATGAAGGATCTGTTGGCAACCGAGAAACCAGCAAGCAAGTTGTTTGAAGAATTGAGCACACTGGTAAGAGACCACCTGAAGCCAGCGAGCAGCCTACACATGGCCAGACACAGGTTCTACAACTGTGTGGGCCAGAGCATACCCGATTTCGTGGCGGAACTTCGGAGGTTGGCTAGTTTATGTGAGTTCTCCGATGAACTGAGGATAGAAATGCTGAGAGACTTTTTCATTGAAGGAATAGGCCATGCAGGCATATTCCGAAAGCTCAGAGAGACCAAGAACCTGACCTTAGAGGCAGCAGCACTGGTTGCACAGACATTCTTGGTAGGGGAAGAAAAAACGAGGTTGATTTACAATGCAGGTATGACAACTAACAAAATATCGGAACAAGAAGTTCACAGCACTAAACAAGCTGCTACCCCCATACACAGACAAAACCGGGAGAACAAGCTCTCGACAGCAGGCAGAAGCCATCAAGGGCCACAGGAACGGCCGTTCAAACCTTATCAACCCACAATGCGAGCAATCAACTACAAACTGAGAGAAGCTCAAGAGAGATCAGCCAGACACAGCTCATTCTTTGGGAACACTTTGGACAATGGAACAGATCTGTGCTGGAGGTGTGGGGGTGGGCACTCATCAAGGGGATGTCGATTTCAGCAGGATGTTTGCAGAAATTGTGAATATACAGGGCATTTGATCCGCATGTGCAAAAAAATGGCAGCTCGGCTGGTATACGAATCGGGTGGGTCGGAAAGCGGACCAGAAGATGGTGGGGACAGTACCCGGGACACTGATGTACAGTGGGTCAACACGATCAATGGCCACTTTTCTCAAAATTAGAAAATGGTAAACTTTTCTCAAAATTAGACCTCACATTTGCGTATATGATGCAAGAATTGACCGAGGAATCCAAGCTACTCACCACCATCAACACACATCGAGGCCTTTTCATGTACAATCAATGCCCATTCGGCATCAGGTCGACAGCTGCCATATTCCAGCGCAACATGGAGAGTCTGCTCAAGTCCATCCTGGGGACGGTTGTATTTCAAGACGACATACTTATCATGGGCAGGGACACCGACTCCCATCTCCGTAATTTGGAGGAAGTACTAAAGCGGTTGGATCGGGTAGGCCCACGAGTCAAGAAATCCAAGTGCACCCGTGATGATAAGGTATGTTGGTGGCTACAGGTCATATCTTATTACAGTCATGTATAGCATGTTAGGATACAGTTATATATAATAATGTAAGATACATGACAACAGTAAACTCAGCTATAAAAGCAGAAAATGCTGAAAATCTCAGCAGGTCAGGCAGCATCTGTAGAGAGGAAGCAGAGTTAATGTTTTGAAACCTTAACTCTGCTTCCCCTTCACAGATGCTGCCTGACCTGCTGAGATTTCCAGCATTTTCTGTTTTTATTCCAGATTCCAGCATCCGCAGTATTTTGCTTTTGTATTACTAAACTCAGCTACTCCACACTTTGAGCAGAAATTAAATAGGTCTCTATATCAGGTATTCTCATTTGACATCTCTTTATATTCTAGTGACTGACATTGTGGTATGATTTTGTGCAATTTTATTTGCAAAAGTCAAAAAAGTTAGCCCTAAAATGAGTGCCCCTTTAACAAGGAATTCCATGTCAATATTATGGATTGCCTTGCAAAGGTCAGGCACTATAACTAGTGCTGATGTCACAATCATTTATAAAGCCTTGCATCTAGCATGACTCCATTGGGTTTCAAAGGGCAAGAGCACAAACAAGAGAGAAAGAGAGCCAGTCATTTCCTGCTGATTTTTTTCTGACCATGATAACCTGACCTCTCCCCAAGGGAAGGAGGTGGAGATTTACAAACAACTGTCAATCTACAAAAAAAACTTCCCTCAAAAATTAACCTCCAGTTGACATCAGGATGTATCCATTTAAAATACAATTGGGAGAAGTTCCCTACCTTAGCACCACCCATTAGCACAGTGTTAAGTGAAGACAGGTGACCACCACTCTTCTGCCAGTTGATGGTGGGTCCAGCGTCATCCGTCATTTTCAACCTCCTTGTAGCACTGCCATTCCAAAGTAGTGCCCTGAAAAAAAAATGGAGGAGTGATGACATCACGCCGACTTAACGTCACCACTGCGAACTTCGACCCTAGTGCTAAGTTCAGTGTTGGATCCTAAGCATGCCATGAGAACACAGTGTGCAAGCAGAGGCTTTATCAGTACCTCTTAAAGGGATAGGAGGAATGGGAGAAGGACATGAGGCCAAGCCAGTTAAGTTTGCATTTAAGCTTTTGGACTGTGCTTTTAAATTTTATTGAACTGGTGGCTTGCTGCAATAGATGTAAAGAGTTTTTTAAGTGTGTAGGGAATGCAGCTGAATGATTGCAAGGCCTCAGATTGGTAAGGGAAGGCCTGTGTGAAGAAAGAAAATGCTTGCAAATACTCAACAGGTCAGGCAGCATCCGTGGAACGAGAAACAGAATTTACGTCTCAGGTCGAGATGCTGCCTGACCAGCTGAGTATTTCCAGCATTTTATGCTGTCATTTCAGATTTACAGCATCCGCTCGCAGAGGGAAGAGGAAGGCACAGAAGAGGAAGAAGCCGAGGCTGAGGAAGCTGAAGAGGAGCAAACAGATGGAAGGATGTAACCCAGACAGCCCTTTTCTGGCCAAGTTATCCAGGATGGAATCACCCACCCGCGCTACCAGTCACCACAAACCCAATTCCCCTTTTCATCATTTGTCCCACACCTTGCCTTCCCTCTGTTACTGACCATCACAGCATCCTCTTGACCACAATGCTGAAATAAAAGCCACCACAAAGCAAACATTCCAATCAAATGTTATTCTTCTATCCATACAATATGACATCAAGAAATCAATTCATCACCCTGATGCATTCCCTTAGTGACTGTCTTGTGTGTGCCTTTGCCTATCCTACTGATGTCATGCAGTGCGACCCCAGTGGCTGCAGCATGGCTGGTGGAAGGTTGCTGACTTTCAGTGTGGGACACTGCAAATGGTCTTGTTGGTGAACCTCGAGGAGCTGGTGGCTGGGAATGTCAAATCAATCTTCTTCTTCTTCACTCTCCTCTCCCTCTTCTTGGCCAACCACTGGCAGGGCATACTGCATTTCTTATTTGTGAAATGAGGAAGGCACAAGGATACAGTTGTGGTGAGGGGTGGGTGGGAAAGCAAGAGTCGCATGTGAGAAGGAGGAGATGGTATGAGGACACCAGCATCTTGTATCCTTTCTTCCTCGCCGCTGGTCAAGTGCTCAGCCATGCCCCTGTCAAGAATGGCCTGCATCATCTCCTCTAAGTGGGTGAGGTGAGACTAGGAATGGGATTTGTACAGATTGTTGATAGATGAGTGATTGTAGGGTGGGAGAAGGGAGTCATGCATTGAGCAGTGTGTGAAGCTAGTGGTGCAGTTGGTAGGAGATGGCTTTTATAGATGTATTTACTGACCTTGACAAGTGGTCTGAGGTCATGAAGCTTCTTTTCCCTTGATTTTAATTTTTCCCTTGATTTTAATTTTTATTAGTTTTGAATGCATTGCCCCTTTAATTTTTAGCCACTTTAATTGCCCACAATGCCTTGCAAACTCCACAGCCCCACTCCCATAGGCTTCAAGAAGCTGCAACGCTGACTGTGAATGGGAACTTTAGGTCGGAGTCCTCCATTAACGCCACCAGGACGGCATTGAATGATAAGTTAGCGCTGCTCTCCACATCACCAAACTATAGCCCGAACTTTTCAACAGTAGCATTGCGGCCACTTTCAGCAGCTGTTAACTCGTGTTGCCGTTGACACCAGCAACTCTCATGGCGCACTCCAACTTTTCTCCCCAAGAGCTTAAAGGGAGAATTCAGCTGAAACACTGCTTCATATTAGCAATTAAATGTTATGACGCTTCTCCAGGCCCCAGTCCACTCATGATCAACTGCGTGAGAGGCCATCGCTAGTGATGTCTAAATATTACAGATTCAAATTTGGAGAAATTGTTTGGGTAGTAGTGAGGTTGGGGACGGCATCAAACAAGAAATAAGGGATACGTGCAATAAAGGTACAGCAGTTATCATGGGTGACTTTAATCTACATATTGATTGGGCTAACCAAACTGATAGCAATGCGATGGAAGAGGATTTCCTGGAGTGTATTAGGGATGGTTTTCTAGACCAATATGTCGAGGAACGAACTAGAGAGCTGGCCATCCTAGACTGGGTGATGTGTAATGAGAAAGTACTAATTAGCAATCTTGTTGTGCGAGGCCTCTTGGGGAAGAGTGACTATAATATGGTAGAATTCTTTATTATTTACAGACCGGATTGCGGCACTGGAGCTGTGGGTGGATTCACTCTGGAGCATCCATGATGCTGAGAATGACGTGAACAGCACGTTTAGTGAGTTGGTCTTACCGCAGGTAAAGGTTACAGAGCCAGATAGGGGATGGGTGACCAACAGGAAGAACAGTGCAAGGAAGGTAGTGCAGGGATCCCCTGCGGTCATCCCCCTGCAAAACAGATACACCGCTTTGGGTACTGTTGAGGGGGATGACTCATCAGGGGAGGGTGGCAGCAGCAGCCAAGTCCATGGCACTGTGGGTGGCTCTGCTGCACAGGAGGGCAGGAAAAAGAGTGGGAGAGCTATAGTAATAGAGGATGCTATTGTAAGGGGAATAGAGAGATGTTTCTGTGGCCGCAACTGAGATTTCAGGATGCTATGTTGCCTCCCTGGTGCAAGGGTCAAGGATGTCTCAGAGCAGGTGCAGGACATTTCGAAGGGGGAGGGTAAACAGCCAGTTGTCGTGGTGCATATAGGTACCAACAATATAGGTAAAAAACGGGATGAGGTCCTACAAGACGAATTTAGGGAGCTAGGAGCTAAATTAAAAAGTAGGACCTCAAAAGTAGTAATCTCAGAATTGCTACCAGTGCCACGTGCTCGTCAGAGTAGGAATCGCAGGATAGCTCAGATGAATACATGGCTTGAGGAGTGGGGCAGAAGGGAGGGCTTCAAATTCCCAGGACATTGGAACCGGTTCTGGGGGAGGTGGAACCAGTACAAACCGGACGGTCTGCACCTGGGCAGGACCAGAACCAATCTCCTCAGGGGAATGTTTGCTAGTGCTGTTGGGGAGGGGTTAAACTAATATGGCAGGGGGATGGGACCTATGCAGGGAGACAGAGGGAAGTAGAATGGGGGCAGAAGCAAAAGATAGAAAGAAGAAAAGTAAAAGTGGAGGGCAGAGAAACCCAAGGCAAAAAGCGAAAAGGGTCACATTTTTGCAAAATCCTAAAAGGGCAAAGTGTGTTAAAAAGACAAGCCTGAAGGCTCTGTGCCTCAATGCGAGGAGTATTCGGAATAATGTGGACGAATTACCTGCGCAGAGAGCAGTTAACAGATATGATGTAATTGGCATCACGGAGATATGGCTCCAGGGTGACCAAGGCTGGGAACTCAACAGCCAGGGGTATTCAACATTTAGGAAGGATAGACAGAAAGGAAAAGGAGGTGGGGTGGCATTGCTAGTTAAAGAGGAAATTAATGCAATAGTAAGGAAGGACTTTAGCTTGGATGATGTGGAATCTGTATGGGTGGAGCTACGGAATACCAAAGGGCAGAAAAGGCTAGTGGGAGTTGTGTACAGACCACCAAACAGTAGTAATGAGGATGGGGACAGCATCAAACAAGAAATTAAGGATGCGTGCAATAAAGGTACAGCATTTATCATGGGCGACTTTAATCTACATATTGACTGGGCTAACCAAATTGGTAGCAATGCGGTGGAGGAGGATTTCCTGGAGTGTATTAGGGATGGTTTTCTAGACCAATATGTCGAGAAACGAACTAAAGAGCTGGCCATCCTAGACTGGGTGATGTGTAATGAGAAAGGACTAATTAACAATCTTGTTGTGCCCCTTGGGGAAGAGTGATCATAATATGGTAGAATTCTTTATTAAGATGGAGAGTGACACAGTTAATTCAGAGACTAGGGTCCTGAACTTGGGGAAAGGTAACTTCGATGGTATGAGATGTGACTTGGCTAGAATAGACTGGCGAGTGATACTTAAAAGGTTGACGGTGGATAGGCAATGGCAAACATTTAAAGATCACATGGATGAACTTCAACAATTGTACATCCCTATCTGGAGTAAAAATAAAACGGTGAAGGTGACTCAACCATGGCTAACAAGGGAAATTAAGGATAGTGTTAAATCCAAGGAAGAGGCATATAAATTGTCCAGAAAAAGCAGCAAACCTGAGGACTGGGAGAATTTTGTAATACAGCAGAGAAGGACAAAGGGTTTAATCAGGAGGGGGAAAATAGAGTATGAGAGGAAACTTGCTGGGATCAAAAAAACTGACTGCAAAAGCTTCTATTGATGTGTGAAGAGAAAAAAGATTAGTGAAAACAAATGTAGGTCCCTTACAGTTGGATTCAGGTGATTTTATAATGGGGAACAAAGATATGGCAGACCAATTGAACAAATACTTTGGTTCTGTCTTCACGAAGGAAGACACAAATAACTTTCCGGAAGTATTAGGGGACCGAGGGTGTAGTGAGAAGGAGGAACTGAAGGATATCCTTATTAGGCAGGAAATTGTGTTAGGGATATTGATGGGATTGAAGGCTGATAAATCCCCGGGGCCTGATAGTCTGCATCCCAGAGTACTTAAGGAAGTGTCCATAGAAATAGTGGATGCATTGGTGATCATTTTCCAACAGTCTATCGTCTGTGGATCAGTTCCTATGGACTGGAGGGTAGCTAATGTAACACCACTGTTTAAAAAAGGAGGGAGAGAGAAAATGGGTAATTATAGACCGGTTAGCCTGACATCAGTAGTGGGGAAAATGTTGGAATCAATTATTAAAGATAAAATAGCAGCACATTTGGAAAGCAGTGACAGGATCGGTCCAAGTCAGCGTGGATTTATGAAAGGGAAATCATGCGTGACAAATCTTCTGGAATTTTTTGAGGATGTAACTAGTAGAGTGGACGAGGGAGAACCAGTAGATGTGGTGTATTTGGACTTTCAAAAGGCTCCTGACAAGGTCCCACACAAGAGATTGGTGTGCAAAATCAAAGCAGATGGTATTGGGGATAATGTACTGACGTGGATAGAGAACTGGTTGGCAGACAGGAAGCAGAGAGTCGGGATAAACAGGTCCTTTTCAGAATGGCAGAAAGTTACTAGTGGAGTGCCGCAGGGCTCAGTACTGGGACCCCAGCTCTTTACAATATACATTAATGATTTAGATGAAGGCATTGAGTGTAATATCTCCAAGTTTGCAGATGACACTAAACTGAATGGCGATGTGACCTGTGAGGAGGACGCTAAAAGGCTGCAGGGAGACTTGGACAGGTTAGGTGAGTGGGCAAATGCATGGCAGATGCAGTATAATGTGGATAAATGTGAGGTTATCCACTTTGGGGACAAAAATACGAAGGTGGTATATTATCTGAATGGCGGTCGATTAGGAAAAGGGGAGCTGCAACGAGACCTGGGTGCCATGGTTCATCAGTCATTGAAAGTTTGCATGCAAGTACAGCAGGCAGTGAAGAAGGCAAATGGTATGTTGGCCTTCATAGCTAGGGGATTTGAGTATAGGAGCAGGGAGGTCTTACTGCAGTTGTACAGGGCCTTGGTGAGGCTTCACCTGGAATATTGTGTTTAGTTTTGGTCTCCTAATCTGAGGAAGGATGTTCTTGCTATTGAGGGAGTGCAGCAAAGGTTCACCAGACTGATTCCAGGGATGGCTGAACTAACATATGAGGAGAGACTGGATCAACTGGGCCTTTATACACTGAAGTTTAGAAGGATGAGAGGGGATCTCATAGAAACATATAAGATTCTGACGGGACTGGACAGGTTAGATGCGGGAAGAATGTTCCCGATGTTGGGGACGTCCAGAACCAGGGGACATAGTCTTAGGATAAGTGGTAGGCCATTTTGAACTGAGATGAGGAGAAACTTCTTCACTCAGAGAGTTGTTAACCTGTGGAATTCCCTGCCTCAGCGAGTTGTTGATGCCAGTTCATTGGATATATTCAAGAGGGAGTTAGATATGGCCCTTACTGCTAAGGGGATCAAGGGGCATGGAGAGAAAGCAGGAAAGGGGTACTGAGGGAATGAACAGCCATGATCTTATTGAATGGTGGTGCAGGCTCGAAGGGCCGAATGGCCTACTCCTGCCCCTATTTTCCAAGTTTCTATGTTTCTATGTTTCAAACATAATTGAGGGTTTTCCAAAATGACTTTGTAAATCTGAGCCCTGCAACTCTTGGAACTGAAAGCTCCTTCTGCACTGCAATTTTTTTTCTGTATTTACTCTGCAAGTGCTAACATGACTAGCAAAACGTAAAATGTTTTCACACTTCATTTAATGCAACAGGACTACAACAAAAAAATAATTTCACGTCACGCACACCAAACCATCACCTAACCTGGAAACATTAAGAAAAATCATTACACTTACTGAGGCATTTGCCTAATTAGTCAAACTAAAGAAAAATTCACAGTATAAACAGAATGTTTCACGGCATCTAAAATATATTTATTTAGAGGTGAAGAAAGTACTGAGGGCAAATCTGTGGCAATATTGCCAAATATTAGCAACTGCAGAATCTCTGTGGTTTCAAAGTTATTCATTGTGTAATTGAAAAATATTGCTCAAGCTGACACCTGGAATATACTTCAGTGCAAGAAGTATAGCAAATAAGGCAGATGAGCTGAGAGCACAGGTAGACACTTGGGAGTGTGATAGCTATTACAGATACATGGCTAAAATAGGGGCAAGTATGGCAGCTTAACATTCCTGGTTAAAGGATGTTCAGACTGGATCGACGGGGGGTAAAAAGGGAGGGGAGGTCACGGTATTGATTAAAGAAACTATTACAGAAGGTGAGGAGAGCTGATATGTTAGAGGGATCACAAAACGAGACCATATGGGTTGAACTGAAAAACAAAAAAGGGGCAATCACTCTACTGGGAGTGTACTTTCGACCCCCAAACAGAGAGAGGGAAATAGAAAAGCAAATATGAGGGCAAATTTCTAAGAAGTGCAAAAACTATAGGGCAGTAATAGTAGGGGATTTCAACTACAAGGGTATAGAGAGTACAGAATTCCTAAAATGCATTCAAGAGAACTTTTTTAGCCAGCATATTGCAAACCCAACAAGGGAGGGAGCAGTTCTGGATTTTGTTTTCAGGAATGAAGCTAGGCAGGTGAAAGGGGTATCTGTGGGAAAGCATTTAGGTGCTAGTGACCATAATTCAGTTAGATTTAAGGTAATTATGGAAAAGGAGAAGGTTAGACCAGGAATAAAAGTTCTAAATTGGGGAAAAGCTGAGAGGTGATTTAGCTATAGTGCACGGGAAACAGCTACTTGAAGGCAATCAGTGTCAGAGCAGTGGAAGGCATTCAAGGAGGCGATCCGGAGGGTTCAGGCCAAATATGTACCTTTAAAGAAAAAGGGTGGGACTAACAAATCTAGAGCCCCCTGGATGTCTATGCACATACAGGGTAGGATAAAGAAAAAAAGGGAAGCTTATGACAGATTCCAAGGGCTAAATACTGCAGAATCTCTCGAGGAGTATAGAAAATCCAGGGGTGAGATCAAAAGGGATATTAGGAAAGCAAAGAGAGAGCCTGAAAAATTCTTGGTAAGTAAAATCAAGGAAAACCTAAAGATGTTTTATAAATATATTAATAGCAAGAGGATAACTAAAGAAAGGGTAGGGCCTATTAGAGACCATGAGGGTAATCTGTATGTGGAGGTGGAAGATGTGGGTCTGGTTTGTAATGAATACTTTGCATCTGCTTTCACAAAAGAGAGGGGCAATGCAGACACTGCTATCGAGGAGGAGGAATGTGAAATATTAGATGAAATAAACATAGTGAGAGAGGAGGTATTAAGGGGTTTAGCAGCTTTGAAAGTGGATAAGTCCCCAGGCCTGGATGAAATGTATCCCAGGCTATTAAGCAAAGCAAAAAAGGAAATAGCAGAGGCTTTGACCATCATTTTCCAATTCTCTCTGGCTTCAGGTGTGGTGCCAGAGGATTGGAGGACTGCAAATGTGGTACTTTTGTTTAAGAAGGGAGAAAGGGATAAACTGAGTAATTACAGGCCAGTCAGCCTGTAATTATTCAAATTATTGGAAAAAATCCTGAAGGACAGGATAAATCTACATTTAGAAAGACCCGGGTTAATCAGGGACAGTCCGCATGAATTTTTTAAGGGAAAGTCGTGTCTGACTAACTTGATTGAACTTTTCGAGGAGATAACCAGGAGGGTCGATGAGGGTAGTGCGTATGATGTAGTGTATATGAATTTTAGCAAAGCTTTCGATAAGATCCCACATGGCAGAACTGGTCACGAAAGTAAAAGCTCATTGGAATCCAGGGCAAAGTGGTAAGTTGGATCCAAAATTGGCTCAGAGGTAGGAAGCAAAGGGTAATGGTTGATGAGTGTTTTTGTGACTGGAAGGATGTTTCTAGTGGGGTTCCGCAGGGCTCAGTACTAGGTCCCTTGCTTTTTGTGGTATACATCAATGATCTAGACTTGAATATAGGGGGTATGATTAAGAAGTTTGCAGATGATACAAAACTAGGCCGTGTGGCTGATAATGAAGAAAGCTGAAGATTGCAGGAAGATATCAATCAACTGGTCAGGTGGGCAGAACAGTGGCAAATGGAATTTAATCCAGAGAATTGTGAGGTAATGCATTTGGGGAGGTCTAACAAGGAAAGGGAATACACATGAAATGGTAGGACATTGAGAAGTGTAGAGGAACTAAGGGACCTGGGAGTGCATATCCACAGATCCCTGAAGGTAGCAGGCCAGGTGGATAAGGTGGTTAAGAAGGCATACGGAATGCTTGCCTTTATTAGCCGAGTCATAGAATATAAGAGCAGGAGGGTTATGCTTGAACTGTATGTAACACTGGTTAAGCCACAGCTAGGGTACTGCGTGCAGTTCTGGTCACCGCATTACAGGAAAAACATGATTGCACTGGAGAGGGTACAGAGGAGATTTATGAGGATGTTGCCGGGAGTGGAGAATCTTAGCCATGAGGACCCTTCGGTGCAGGCTCGAAGGGCCGAATGGCCTACTCCTGCACCTATTTTCTATGTTTCCTATTTTCTATGTTTCTAGGACAGATTGGATAGGCTGGGTCTGTTTTCCTTGGAACAGAGGAGGCTGAGGGGAGACCTCATTGAAGTGTATAAGATTATGAGGGGCCTAGATAGAAAGGGCCTGTTTCCCTTAGCAGAGGGGTAAACAACCAGGGTGCATAAATTTAAAGTAATTGGTAGAGGGTTTATAGAGGATTTGAGGGGAAATTTCTTCACACAGAGGGTTGTGGAGGTCTGGAACTCACTGCCTGGAAGGGTTGTTAGTGTTAGTGTTTTATCAGAAGAATCACTCAACACTCAGAGTCGGTTCCAACGCCAGTGCGGCCTTTATTGACGCCAGCGGGGAGGAAGTCACAGGACTGGATCCAGGCTTCTCTCCGACGAACAAAGAAACTCATCGATATTTATATGTTTTACAATAGTCCTTTACTACAGTTACATCAGCCCATTTCGGCTGGATACTATCCAATCATACTGATTATAGATTCAATTAGACCAATAGATAGAGTTAGTCTCTAAACGTAAAGTGGCTCATGTGTTGCCAAGAGATGTGTTGCTAAGGGGTGTGTTGCTAGGAATTACTCATGTATTTTGTAACATTGTCCAGGCCCCTTTATCTTGGGTGCTGTCTTTGGGTAGCCTCCTTATTAGAGTTACATATTCGGTTCTTGTCAGCTCGGGCTGATTCATGCCCTCGTTATGTGATGTAGGCCCCCCTTATCTCTATTTCTCGGGGCTCTGCTGTGTGGAGTTATAATGGTTTGTTATAGTTATCTTGTATCCAAGGCATTCCTGGCAGTGGGCCTCACAGGGTTATTGCTCGGTCAGCCTCAGTCAATAGTTCACAGCTTGACTACCTGATTTCCCATCATGCCTGGGCAGCCATTTTATGTGTGGCCACTTTAAACTTATATGAGTTTAGATATATTCAGCAGGTGCCTAATGTCTAGTGTTTTGATATATTCAGCAGGTGCCTAATGTCTAGTGTTTTGATATATTCAGCAGGTGCCTAATGCCTACAACAATTCCCTCCTTTCAGTAAAGGGACTAGTCCTAGTCCCCCTTTAACCGACCGCCCTACCTTTATTAGATTCTGTGCACGGCCCGGTACTCTCTGCCTCAACGTGCTGGCCAGTCACGCGGTTTCAGGAGTCCCAGTTGCTTAAATCAAATTGACAAAGGCCAAATCCTCCTGCCCCCTTATTAGACAGGCTTGTTTAGTATTTGGGGACCGGTCATGGGTCCCTCTTCATTGTGCTTGGTGCCTGCATGCCTGGCAGGCCATTATGCCCCATGTTATCGCTAAGATCAATTGTATCCCGACCAGTACGTGTGAAATTATTCGAGTCCAAGGATGGATGTTCACATTTATTCCGCAGTCCCAGACCTTCCTCCACCAACTCTGACTTTGTAAGTCTACATCGATATCTTCTTCCAGTACTTTGATTTTAGTTTGCAGTTGGTGGTAGAGCTTTACGGATTGACCCACTCTGAGCCTCAACTCTCGTAATAACCTGGGTGATATGCGCTTGCCCGATCGTGACAGGCCGTAGTGGCGTAAAGCAAAAGTTTGGCTGTGGTATAGGGCACTGCAGGTCATTATACTGGTATGAACGCTCTGTGGTAGAGACACAGTATCTTCCCTTCCCTCCGTAGCCTGCCCTCGCGAAGTGCATGTGTGCGGGCACTATTTCTAGTACACACCCGTCGGTTCGGTTAAACCCGCACTCGTCTAGCTCACCTCGGCCTACCGGCTGAGGGCATACTGTGATCTCCCCCATTTTCTTGCATTCTGTTTGGGAAATCCCGGTAAGTATGTTGTTTCGACGAACGGCGGAGGTGGTGGTCAGATAGTAACGTATGGAGACATTTTCCCATATTACTCCGATATTCTCTAGTTGGTATAGGGGGAACGGCCCTGAGTCCGGCGTGGCTATGGGGATCATCAGGACTATCCCTATCCCAGTAGTCCTACCCATCTGGCAATCTGGAATTGCTGGGTATACTCGGGTCAGTCCCTTCAGAGTACAATTATCCAGTGTCCCCCTCTGGTTAGCCAACTGAGCTAAATGTGAACTGTTCATCCAATCGGGTACTTCCCCGCATTGGATCTGGTCGAGATTGTGGCGGATCTGTCCCACCATCCACAGACCATAAGCGTGACAGAGTTGCCCCTGTCTTTGCTTTCCCGTATCTTCTTTTTCTCTATCAATGAGGTGGTTGATAGTTTTGGCGTGAGCCTCCAAGACTGAGATGCCATCCAACTGGATTTCGGCACCCTCCTTTCCTAGGTTGGCTTGGTCTTCCTGGTTTTGCTCCACCCTTTCTAATAACCCTTCATCACCCCTCTAAGCTGTTCCACCCTCTCATTTAACCCTTGTATATCTATCGAGTTTACTACAGAGGTCCCTGTATTGAAACCGGTAGCAACATCATTAACTATTCCCCTCTTTATCCTGGGGGCTTTACCCTGTCCTCGGAATCTACTGGCACCCATTGCATCAGCAGCCTGCTGCATTACAACTTTACTTAATACATTGTGCATTTTCCTTGACTGTTCCATACAGTATTCCGGCATCTGGATGCCTGAAGTATTGATCAGGACAGGCACAATTTCATGTTTAACATTATCATACAATAATTCCCCTTCGTTGTACATTACAATCTCATTTTCTGGTCCCTTAGTAGTTATGGGACAATGTAGTGGTTCTTATGGGGCGCGGTGTCGGAGGGGGTAAGAAGCATACATACAATGATATTGCAGCCGCCCCCACCTCCTCGTAGTACCCACACAGCCCCACTCCCTTTTTGCGGATGGCTGATTGCTGGGACTGTCCCGGAGGCGCGCAAATTATGCCGAAAGTACATTCATCGGGCCCTTTGAAATCCCTCCGTTTAATGCAGCTGCTCCTTATACCCGTGGAGCACTGTACACATACCCGGTCCTTATTAGGATTTACTTGTAACCATGCATTAAAATAAGTCCTGTCCTTGCTCCAATCTTTAGTCGCTGGGACACATACTCCGTCCGTCAAATTGAATAAAACTCCGTAGTTCATGTGATTGTTTATTTCCAGCGTGCTCTGCTGTCCGTCGGTGTTGTCCAGGGTACGTGCATGTCGCACGGCTATCCATATTACGAGTAGCGCTGTTCGTATTCCCATTCTGGTAGGTATTATCTGTAATTTTAAACAGACGGCCTGGTCGTCACCAGGGGTTAGGTTTTGCTCTACGAATATCCCTGTCACCCTGCGAAATCAGAAGCACAAGGTTATAATCGAACCATTTCGAGTTGAATCTGTGGGGTGTGCGCCCGTGTCTTTACCCACTTAAATATTACCCAAACTCCTATTATGACCAAGGCCAAAGCTATTCTTCCGAACATCGTTGTCTGCTTTACCATTAGGTTGGGTTTGTGGACTACATCTACCCACCGTGGGGTACATTGGCTCTATTGCCATAGGTGATGGTGCTATGGCTGTGCACTGCACTATCCGTCTAGTCCCGTTATCTCTTCCAGCCTGTTTATCTTAGCTTTTAACTCTTCAATTTGTTTTATTGAGTATCTATTTCTTTATTGTATCAGGCAAGTATTATTACATAAGCTAATTCTGTTTTTATTTTTGTTTCCTCTGTTAGGTGAGTCTTTTTTTTCTCTATTAAGAATGTTCAGTATCAAACGGCTGTCAATGGAAAGGGTTAACTCCTTTCTAGGTTTGTAAGAAGACCTGATGTCATTACGTGACTTCACGTAATCATCTGAAAAAAAAGTCTTTGTGCCTTCAAACTTGCTTAGAAATTAGGAATCCGTTAAAACGCCAATGTTTTCTTAACTTCTAATTCAAGTATTGCCAAAGAAATCTTTTTTTAAAAATTGATATAAAACGAGACCACACATTTTTAATAGCAATATTGTTTACTGAAATTCAATTTTTTTTTGAATTTCTCTCTTTCTCCTCGTTATATTCAAAACCCTCCTGCTTGTTTAGACTGTTCGGGACTTTTCTTGATAAACACTGTCCATTTTAGAAATCTTTTCAAACTGCATTGAAACTTTCTCATAATTTAAAATTCGAATCCATGTAGAGTGTTTTTTACCTCTTCCAATTTTTTTTCTTCTAATTAAACCAATATCTTTTTCACAGCAAACATCAACTAGTATTTAGTAAGTTATGTCTTTTTCCATCACAAACACATTTTTTTTTCAGCACTTATTTAGTCCATTACATCTTTTTTTTTTCTTTCTTCAAATTAGGTTTTGTATTTTACACGGAGGATTCGTAACTCCATAAAGTTGTTAATTTAAAATCATTTGTTTACTTTCAAAGTGGCGTCTTTATCTTTTTCTTTTTCTCCATAACTAGAATGGAGTCCAGCTTTGAGGGTTTGAGGGCTGCTTTTCGTTATCTCAAAATTTTCCAAAAGTTCCTTTTACACCTTCGCAGATAGCTCGCCACTCGCCCAGGAGTTTGACCTGATCAGATTTAATTTAATCTTTTTCTTTTTTGAATCCACCTCAGTATTTTCTGTGCCTTCTCTGAATATCTCAAAATCCCAATTCAAACTTTGTAATTTCAATCTTTATTTAAAACCTTTTTTTTTTGTTTTGAGCTAGAAGCTTTCTTAAAAGGCATTCTTTGTCTCATTCCGAGACTAAATTTATGTCTTTCAATCCAATGTAATCAATCATTGCATGTTTTCTTTCGACAAGTAAATTCTTTTTTTTTAACCACCGGGACCATGTATTTTTTATCTTTTGCTCAACAAACCTATCCTTTGTACATTTCCTAGCTCCGTAACTTATCATCTGAATCATCCGAATAAATCCACACCTGCATTTCTAACTTAAATGTCTTAAAACTTCCCACATACAGGACAACACTACAAAGGGTTAAAAAAGACTTTCACTCTGTTTCTAAAATAAACAGACACTTGCATTCCTCTTCCAACCAGGCTTTCGGAACATGAAAACATAAAAAATTCATTCCGCAGTCAAAAATCACACAGGCACTTCTCATTTAAAACAGACATTCACAAAAGTCTCTCTTCTTTCCTATTAATTGTTTTGGCCGGCTCTATTCCTCTTCCATACTTCACTTAAGACAATCACCGTCAGTTTATTTTCTTGATTAACTTCCTATGTTAATTTACATGGGCTCGCAGTATCAAGACCACAGCCTTTTTTTTCTTTTTGACTTTCCGTTCCTTCTCCCACCATTCCCGTTGGGCTGCTGGCAGATTCTGAGTATCCCACCCTGCTCTAATCATTTTCTCGATTAGTTTCTTTTGCTTTTCCGCCAGATGGCGGGTAATGGACCCTTCTGATCCCCACTCAAGGTTACTTGCTTTCATGGCCATTCCTGGGTAGGACTAGAACCGTTAGGAATCTACTCTCAGAGGTTTGCCTTTTACCTCGCACAACTTGTAGTAGACCATCTCTGGGCTGCTGTCAGGTCACAAGTCTGCTGTTACACAAACTTATACAATTCTTAAAACGCGTTTAAGCAATTCCCGCAGCGCTCTACGTATCCTTAACGACTACCTACCACCGCTCTGCCCGTTGGTCCGACCCTGTTCACAGGTTTGGATTCAGTTAGCCGCTGTACACTGCTTGGTTCTACCCCGGGGTATATTTCAAATTACTCTGCTGGGTCCGGAAGATGTCTTTCAGTATCACGATCCCACGGTCTAAGTGTGTTCCCTACGCCTACTTGGTTCCGTGGGACAAAAGTCCTCTTAATTCAGGCTCAGGCTAGGCGTTTGAGATATTAGACCATCTCCTCGTGTCGATCAACCAGCTTCCACCTTCCGCATCCTTTATAATTAAAAATCGTTTTTTATACTCACCCGGGTTTTTCCAAGGACGTCCAGCGACTCCGGGAAATCTTGCCGACTACGCCACTGTTAGTGTTAGTGTTTATCAGAAGAATCACTCAACACTCTAGAGTCGGTTCCAATGCCAGTGCGGCCTTTATTAACGCCAGCGGGGAGGAAGTCACAGGACTGGATCCAGGCTTCTCTCCGACGAACAAAGAAACTCATCGATATTTATATGTTTTACAATAGTTTTTTACTAC
This sequence comes from Pristiophorus japonicus, assembly GCF_044704955.1. Classification (NCBI taxonomy): domain Eukaryota; kingdom Metazoa; phylum Chordata; class Chondrichthyes; family Pristiophoridae; genus Pristiophorus; species Pristiophorus japonicus. The sequence goes on along the minus strand of NC_091979.1, from coordinate 154,719,711 downwards.
AGTTACATCAGCCCATTTCGGCTGGATACTATCCAATCATACTGATTATAGATTCAATTAGACCAATAGATAGAGTTAGTCTCTAAACGTAAAGTGGCTCATGTGTTGCCAAGAGGTGTGTTGCTAGGAATTACTCATGTATCTTGTAACATTGTCCAGGCCCCTTTATCTTGGGTGCTGTCTTTGGGTAGCCTCCTTATTAGAGTTACATATTCGGTTCTTGTCAGCTCGGGCTGATTCATGCCCTCGTTATGTGATGTAGGCCCCCCTTATCTCTATTTCTCGGGGCTCTGCTGTGTGGAGTTATAATGGTTTGTTATAGTTATCTTGTATCCAAGGCATTCCTGGCAGTGGGCCTCACAGGGTTATTGCTCAGTCAGCCTCAGTCAATAGTTCACAGCTTGACTACCTGATTTCCCATCATGCCTGGGCAGCCATTTTATGTGTGGCCACTTTAAACTTATATGAGTTTAGATATATTCAGCAGGTGCCTAATGCCTAGTGTTTTGATATATTCAGCAGGTGCCTAATGCCTACAACAGGGTGGTAGAGGCAGAAACCTTCACCACATTTAAAAAGTACCTGGATATGCACTTGAAATGCCATAACCTGCAGGGTTACTGACCTAGAGCTGGAAAATGGGATTAAGCTGGATAGCCTCTTGTTGGCCAGCGCGGACAAGATGGGCTGAAATGGCCTCCTTCCGTGCTGTAAACTTCTATGATTCTATGATTCTATGACAATGTGGTAGCTCATCGCTGTGGTACATTTTACATGGTGCTCACAAGTTACCTGGTCAGCCTTGTTTGGCAATACTTCTTAACCAGCCACAATCTGACCAGTATTCCAATTATGTTATCTTCAGTTGATTTTACTCAGAGAGTGGTGAGAATGTGGAACTCACTACCACATGGGGTAGTTGGGGCGACTAGCATAGATGCATTTTAGTGGAAGCTAGATAAGTACATGAGGGAAAAAGGAATGAAGGATATGTTGATAGGGTGAGATGAAATAAATTGAGAGAAGGCTTGCATGGAGCATAAATACCGGCATAGACCAGTTGGGCCGAATGGCCTATTTCTGTGCTGTAAAGTTCTATGTAATGCTATGTAATTTTGCCAGAGTGTAGTAACACGTAGGTTGATACTATTCCCCTCATGACAAATTAACTGATACAGGTTGTTGATAAAACTGGGTCAGGCACCAACCCACAGGGAGTGAGGGAGAGGAGTAGAGGGTGAGCCAGATCAAGTCACCCAGCCACAGCTCCATGTCTATCAGACCAAGAGCAGCGATGGCCAAGATCAGGAAGCATCTGGCCTCACAGGCAGGGAATGGTATGTGAATTGTGCACACCTAAACAGGGAACAAAAGTAAGATGTATGTCTTTAAAAAAAAACACATACTTTAAGACCTATACAAGGATACAGTTCTGGATAATTCACCACTTTCAAATTTGGCATCCCAAACTATTTTTCAAAAGTCCCAGTACTTTGAAAAAAGATTAAAAGATTAACACAATATTTTTACACAAGGTGCATTTTTAACTGATAGTCAAATAAAGCCTGCTAGAATGTTATTTGTTTTGTCAACTAAACAGAACTTTAAACCTTAAAAGACTTTAATCTCAACAGTATTTTACTTCAGGTTTGATGAGTAATTGCTTGATAGTCATCCTGCTAAAAAATATAGTACTATTTTATCGTAATATAGGTCACTTTGCCCTGACGGTTCGTCCTTAAACATTTGGAACTGTAAAAATACTGGTGCATGGAACAAATATTGGATTAGGCTTGATAGTGTACACAAGTAGCAATGAATCTTGCTGATCTCCTTGTTGTGCTGCAATACCCACACTTGACCACAATGGAAGTAGGGACCCACTACCAGATTCAGTGTCTGTCAACTGCAGAGGGCGGGGGGCAGGGGGAGGGATGGGGGGAGCAGAAATGAGCCATCGTTCCCACTCCTGATTATTGTCCAATGATCCCAGCTGTAAGTGTGCAGGTGTTAATGGCAGATGAGGACTGGATCTCGTTCAACCATGACGTCCCTCATGATAAGTTATCCTAACAACAGTTGTCGTCTATAGTCGCGCACGAATAATCACTTGGGTAGATTACCAGAGGGTGGCTGCTGTGCATGGAAACACCTCCCAACCAAAGTTGCCACCTTTGGGAGACATGGGGAAAGGAGAGAAAACCAAAAGGGAAAATTGGATGTGTTTATTTAATTGTTTCTTTTATTCAACTGCAGTGATGGTGGGACCAAAATTCACTTGCGCAAGAAAACTGGTGTAGCTCCCGATGTTTCGGGCCATTACTGTCGAAATTTCTTCGGTGGTGGCCCGATCGATTTTCACCTCAAAAAATGAAAAAATGTGTCCCAGTGCTACAGAGCCCTTCCAGAGTGTGGCAGTTGTCAATGTCTGGCATTGTGCTCAACCAAAGGGGTTGACAGCTTCAAAGAAGGAAGTAAAATCGATTTTATAATTTCAAACAAAACTGGGAGGAGTTAATTGCAGCTGAATTCCCACAGAGAAAGTCAGCACACTGGTAATGTGTTGCTAACAATCCAGCTGCTCCCTGGCGTTCTTAAAGACCAGGGTTTGCAGCTAGGCCCTGAGAAGGGGAAGGAGTTGAGTTTGATCATGGCTGCTCTGTCACGAGCAAGGAGGGCAAGCCGCTTCATGGATGTGGAGCTGGACACCCTGATGCAAGGTGTGGAAGACAGGAGAAGACTCCTGTATTCAGACGTTGGGAGACCAACAAGGGAAGTGCTCAATAATGGATGGAGCGAAAGAGCAGGGGGGGTCTCAAGCACCTACATCCATCAGAGGACTGCCATGCAGTGCAGGAAAAGGTTCCACGACATCATCTGTCTTATGAAAGTGAGTACCTGTTCCACCAACTGCTGACCTTGCCTCTCCTTCAACATTCTCTTATAGCCCATTCTCACTCTTCAGTCACTCAAGTAGCATTTCATTGTTCACGCCTCCATATATATATGTGTGTGTGTGTGTGTTCTCGCAATGGAGGCTCCCTTTCATCTCACACTTACAGCTGCATGTCAAGGACAAACACTTGTGCACTCATTTTTGATGCGTCATCACAGTGATACTCACCAACCATTCTTTCTTTTGCAGGTCAAACTGGCTCATATTATTATGGAGCAAAGGAGGACTGGTGGTGGTGAGGCAAAGTTACAGGTCCTCACACCCTTGGAGGAGAGGGTTGATGCGCTCGTGGGCAGTCAAGGTGCCTTCCCTGTGGCCCAGGGTACTGCTGACACCGATGTGGGGAAGTAAAGGCCCTCTGTTAATGCTCTCTACTTGAATACGTCAGTGCCTACTGTTCCTTTTATTCATGGAAGTCTGCTAGTTGCATCCTCCATGCCTTCATCCCCCACCTACCCCTCACGGCAGCCCTTCTCCCATTTATGCTTGCAGATGACGCACCCTCTGTTGGCTCCGGTACTGGCAACGCTGATGTGGGAAGCTTGAGTAAGTGAGGCCGTCCTTGAATGCGCTCTCTCCTTGAATGCGCCAGCACCTATGTGCCTTTCCTTATGGAAGTCTGCTATTTGAGGGTTCCATGCGTCAATCCCGCACCTCCCCCTTACAGCAGCCCTTCTCCCATTTATGCTTGCAGATGACAGACCGAGTGGCAGCACGGTTGCCAGTCATGACAGACATGCAGCTGAAGCCCTTTAGTTTAAAGTCGTAGCAGTGAGGAAATTGCAGGTTCAAGCCCTGCTGTGAGTATCCACAGCACTCTGACGTTTGGGGGTTCCACTGAGGAGAAAGAGGAAGAGGAGAACACTGATGATACCAATGCGTCGCTGCTTCCACCCACATGCGCCAGTTCAGATACTGGAAGTGCGCGGTCTGATATAGATGAGGTGGTACAGGGGTCTGCGCTGGGTGTTGCACTGGGGCCTAGCAGGCTGCAGTATGGTGATGGGGCTAGGCAAACTCATGTGCCATCTCTCCGGGGCGGTCGGCGGGGTGGGCGAGTCCGCTCTGGAGTTCTGCCGACGAGGACTCAGATGATTCCATCGATGTAGCGGCATACAAAAGAAGTGTGGAGGCCATGCATTCCCAGATGTTGGGGACACTGACAAGGGTGCCAGAGAGGCTGTCGGAAGTGGTGAGCAGTGTGGAGGAGTCTGCCTACCGTATTGTCGACAGCTCTGCTCACTCCATGGAGCCCATCATTGCCAGTGTGCAGGCAATGGTGGACTCCCAGAGTGACCGTGCGGATCCAGTTGTGATGCTGCAACCTGCAGGTGAGGTGGCAGCTGCCATTTCAGCACAGGCGCAAGGGAACGAGCTGGATTAGAGAGGATGGCCGCAGCCCTGGAGGCTCAGAATGCTCTTATGCATTTTGGGCAACAGGCCACGCAGCATCTTACTGCTGCCATGGAGTGTCAAACCGCTGCCATGTCTATTGGCTTTGAGACTCTGGCTGCTCTCATGCAGTCTCAGCTCGATGCCACAAGACACCTCAGGCCACAGGGGACCTTCCGGTGTCACGCCACAGCACTGACCTGACCTCCCTCAGCTTGGTGATAATGGTAATGTGCCGCTCCCGGTGAGTGACTCAAGCTCCTCGAACCAGGACACTGATGATGTGCTCCCTCAGGATCACAACATTCCTGGCCCCAGACCTAGCACTCCGCCATGTCTCCACACATGGCCTCACCCGAGCCAAGCCAGACTGCACCCTCCCAGGAGGGTGCTGCCCAATCTGCACCCGGCCCTTCCAGGCCCAAAGGTGTTCGAGGGCATCTGTAGCTCCGACACAACAACCACAGCAGCCTTCCCAGACCCATGATGCAGCCACACGGAAGACACTTAGGCATAGTGTTAGGGTAGGCACACGTAAGAGGTGTTCTAAAGAGATGCACAGGGGTAAAACATGATTATTTGTGGTAGTTGATGGTAGTCTTTTTAGTTTCTGTTGTGTTTTTGCACTGAATTGCATCATTTGATAAATCTTTATTTTTTGCACATATATCTGGCCAGATGTATTATTTGGGAGTGGGCAATTCTGTGTGAAGGCACTCATTGGGATGGCCATGGAATGTGGGAGCTGAAGGGTCATGTGTGGCTGAAATCAGACGTAGCTGCACTTTCCTTGCAGGGTTGCGATGGGGTCGATGCCTCCTGGCTGGGTGGCGACGGGGATCTTCCTCCTCCTCCTGCACCTCCTCCTCATCAGGTGGTACTGCTGGCTCGACCTCCAGCGGCTGGCCCCTCATGAGGGTCAGGTTGTGCAGCATGCAGCAGACCACCGCAAAAATGGAGACATGTTGAGGAGAGTACTGCAAGGCACCACCAGAATGGTCCAGGCAACGGAACCTCTGCTTGAGGATCCCAATGCAGTGCTCAATGATGCACCTGGCCGCTGTCCTGGGGTTGCGCAGTGGAGTGAGCAGCCAAGTAGACGGGATATCCCTTGTCGCCAAGCAGCAAACCACAATCTTGATTTGGGCCGGTGAAGAGGGGGGGGGCACACTGGTCTGGCGCAGAATAAACAAATCATGGCTGCTGCCTGGGTACCTGGCATCAACTGCCAGGATCCGACACTGGTGGTCACACACGAACTGCACACTGAGTGAGTGGAAGCCCTTACGGTTGACAAATATCTCAGGGTGGTGTTATGATGCCCTCAGCCCAATGTGTGTGATATGTCCTTACTATACAGTATAAATGCACACGAGGCCCATACTTGAGAGAAGGTCACTCTGTGACCAGTAACCTTTATTACCAAGACCTCAAGTGATCAAGATGGGTGGAGCTTCTCCTTTTATACCTGAAAGTCCAGGTTAGGAGTGCCTCCCACAAATGCACCCCTTGTGGTCAATGTTCTCAAGGTGTACAACTTAGGTCAACTTATACATGGGTTACAATGATAGTTGAATACATGACATCACCTCCCCCCCCAAAGTTTTATTGAGATCACAGGTTAAGTCTCTCTGGTGGTATACGCTCCCTTGTAGAGCACCTGAGTTGGGGCTCCGGTTGTTGAGCACTGGCCTGAGTGTCTGCTGTTAGTGGTGCCTCAGGCCTGTCCGGACTGCCCACAGCGACTGGGCTCTCCTCCACTTGGTTCCGGTGTTCAATCACCTGTGGTGGAGTAAACTCTACGTCGTGTTCTTTCTCTGCTTCTTCTATGGGGTTGCTGAACCTCCTTTTAGTTTGATCCACGTGTTTGCGGCAGATTTGTCCATTGGTAAGTTTAACTACCAAAACCCCATTCACCTCTTTGGCAATCACAGTGCCTGCAAACCATTTGGGCCCTGCAGCGTAATTAAGGACAAAAACAGGGTCATTGACATCGCGCCCTCGCATTCCTGTCATGGTAGTCACATTGTGACTGACGCCTGCTCTCAACAATTTCTTTTATAGTAGGGTGTATAAGGGATAACCTGGTTTTGAGCTTTCTGTTCATTAGCAGCTCTGCGGGTGGAACCCCTGTGAGCGAGTGTGGTCGCGATCTATTGGCCAACAGGAGGCGTGATAAGCGGCTTTGTAGGGAACCCCCTTGGATTCTGAGCATCCCCTGTTTGATTATCTGCACTGCTCGTTCCGCCTGGCCGTTTGAGGCCGGCTTGAACGGTGCCGTTCTGACATGGTTGATTCCATTGCCTGCCATGAAGTCCTGGAATTCAGTGCTTGTGAAGCACGGGCCATTGTCGCTGACCAAGACATCCGGTAGACCATGGACGGCGAACATTGTCCGTAGACTTTCTACCGTAACAGAGGATGTGCTTGAATTTAAAATGGCACAATCAATGCATTTGGAGTAGGCGTCTACTACAACCAAAAACATTTTTCCCATGAAAGGACCTGTGTAGTCCACATGGATGCGTGACCATGGCTTGGCGGGCCAGGACCAGGGGCTAAGGGGGGCTTCCCTGGGTGCGTTGCCCAGCTGAGCACACGTGTTGCACCTGCGAACACAAAGTTCCAGATCTATCCCTGGCCACCAAACGTGTGACCTGGCAATTGCCTTCATCATGTATGCGGGCCAATGCATTCGCATTTATGGCCTTGTTGTCAGCCAAAAGGGACTTTAGGGATTTGTGATCTGTCTCCAGCTCAAATTTCCTGCCAAACAGGTACTGGTGAATTTTTACCCCTTTCTGCCTGGGACAGACTCCTGGAGGCATAAGCTACCAGCATTCACATGCTGCAACACACACCCGACCCCATAGGACGATGCATCGCACGTTAAAACAAGTTTCTACACGGGTCATATAATGTTAACAGTTTGTTGGAGCATAACAAATTGTGTGCTCTATCAAAAGCCCATTCCTGGCTGTCCCCCAGACCCAATCGCGACCTTTGCGTAGGAGCATGTGTAGCGGCTCTAACAGCATGCTCAATTTGGGAAGAAAGTTACCAAAATCGTTCAGGAGCCCCAGGAACGAATGCAGCTCCGTCGTGTTACGGGGTCTGGGTGCTCCCTGGACCGCTTCCATTTTGGACGCAGTGGGTCTGATCCCGTCTGCTGCTACCCTCCTCCCTAGGAATTCTACCTCCGGAGCTAAGAAGACGCACTTCGCCTTTTTCAATCGCAGCCCTACCCCGGTCCAGTCTGCGTAGCACCTCCTAGAACATAAGAACGTAAGAATTAGGAACAGGAGTAGGCCATCTAGCCCCTCGAGCCTGCTCTGCCATTCAACAAGATCATGGTTGATCTGGCCGTGGACTCAGCTCCACTTACCCGCCCGCTCCCCATAACCCTTAATTCCCTTATTGGTTAAAAATCTATCTGTGATTTGAATACATTCAATGAGCTAGCCTCAACTGCTTCCTTGGGCAGAGAATTCCACAGATTCACAACCCTCTGGGAGAAGAAATTCCTTCTCAACTCGGTTTTAAATTGACTCCCCCATATTTTGAGGCTGTGCCCCCTAGTTCTAGTCTCCCCGACCAGTGGAAACAACCTCTCTGCCTCGATCTTGTCTATCCCTTTCATTATTTTAAATGTTTCTATAAGATCACCCCTCATCCTTCTGAACGCCAACGAGTAAAGACCCAGTCTACTCAATCTATCATCATAAGGTAACCCCCTCATCTCCGGAATCAGCCTAGTGAATCGTCTCTGTACCCCCTCCAAAGCTGGTTCCTTAAGTAAGGTGACCAAAACTGCACGCAGTACACCAGGTGCGGCCTCACCAATAACCTGTACAGTTGCGGCAGGACCTCCCTGCTTTTGTACGCCATCCCTCTCGCAATGAAGGCCAACATTCCATTCGCCTTTCGGATTACCTGCTGCACCTGCAAACTAACTTTTTGGGATTCATGCACAAGGACCCCCAGGTCCCACTGCACCTCAGCATGTTGTAATTTCTCCCCATTCAAATAATATTCCCTTTTACTGTTTTTTTTTCCAAGATGGATGATTTCACATTTTCCGACATTGTATTCCATCTGCCAAACCTTAGCCCATTCGTTTAATCTATCTAAATCTCTTTGCAGCCTCTCTGTGCCCTCTACTCAACCCACTTTCCCACTAATCTTTGTGTCATCTGCAAATTTTGTTCTCCAGGTTGTGGAGGTATTCTTCAGTATCGCGACCCGTGATGAGGATGGTGTCTTGAAAAACCACTGCCCTTGGAATCCGACTTGAGGAGGCATTCCATATTTCGCTGAAAGATCGCGGCGGCCGAACAAATCCCGGACGCACATTTATACTCAAACAGCCCCTTGTGTGTCATGATGGTGGTCAGCTTCTTCGACTCACTTGCCAGCTCCTGGTACATGTAAGCTGAGGTCAGGTCCAATTTTGAGAAAAGTTTGCCACCGGATAGCGTCGCAAAGAGGTCCTCTGCTCTCGGTAGCGGGTACTGGTCTTGGAGTGACACCCGATTGACGGTGACCTTGTAATCGCCACATATCCTGACCGTCCGATCCACCTTGAGCACCGCCACGATCGGGCTCGCCCAGTCACTGAATTCGACTGGCGAGATGATGCCTTCCCTCAGCAGGCAGTCCAATTCGCATTCTATCTTTTCCCGCATCACGTACGGCACTGCTCTGGCCTTGTGGTGTACTGGCCTGGCATCCGGGTTTATGTGAATCACTACCTTGGCCCACATGAAAGTGCCGATGCCGGGTTGAAATAATGAGTCAAATTTGTCCAGGACCTGTGAGCATGATACTCGCTCCACAGAAGAAATTGCATTGACATCGCCCCATTTCCAGTTCTTGTCAGCAAGCCAACTCCTCCCCAGTACTGCGGGATCGTCCCCCGGGACAATCCAGAGTGGCAACCTGTTCTCCGAATCTTTGTGGGTCACAACTAGCGTGGCGCTGCCTAATGCTGGAATGATCTCCTTTGTATATGTCCGTAGCTATGCGTCAATCGGCAATAATTTTGGCCTCCTGGCCTTGGATACCCACAACCTTTCGAACTGTTTGATACTCATCAGGGACTGGCTGGCTCCCGTGTCTAGCTCCATTAATACTGGGATGCCATTGAGGAGCACTTTCATCATTATCGGTGGCGTCCTGGTATATGAACTGTATATGTGCTCCACATGAACTCGCTGAACTTTAGCTTCCAGCGATTTCCCCCAGCATTCATTTGGCCTTGTAGGGCTTACATCGGGCCAGTCCTCCTCGTACATCAACCTGGCTGCAGGCTTCCTGCACATACGCGCCAAGTGACCGCTGACGTTGCAGTTTCTGCAGGTATATTGCTGATACCTTCAAGCTCTGGCTGGGTGTTTGCCTTCACACCTCCAGCATGAGCTGGAGGCCCTGTTGCTGGAAACAAAAGGTCCATTACCAGTCGATCGTCTCTGATTGTCTCTGTAACTGTCCTTAAGCGCACCATTAACAGGTGTTGATGGCCCCATTACTGGCCGCATTGTCCATTGCGATGGCATGAATCGCCTTTCAGCTAGCCATTGTCTCTGTTGAATATCCCCTCTGGGTTTGACTACATGCTGTGGCATGTCCGATTGCCCTTGTCTGCCTGGAGAACTGTGTGCCGCGTTAACAATGTTGACTCCCTGGTCGTTTGCCGCATTTGCGCCAAGATTTTTGTCATACATCATTCTGGTCTCTTCCTCCCCTGAGATAAATGTCTGGGCTATCAGAGACGCCGCTTCTAAAGTCAAGTCTTTGGTCTCAATCAGTTTCCTGAAAACCCCAGCATGCCCGATGCCCTCAATAAAAAAGTCTCACAGCATCTCCGCTCTGCATGCATCTGGGGACTTACATAGGCTTTCCAGTCGCCGGAGATCTGCCACGAAGTCTGGAACGCTTTGCCCTTCTCGCCGCCGGTGCGTGTAAAACCGCCATATGCATGCTGCTCGCCGGTTTAAGGTGTTCCCCAATCAACTTACTGAGGTCTTTGGATGTCTTGTCCGCTGGCTTCTTTGGCGCTAGAAGGTCTTTCATCAGGGAGTATGTTCTGGATCCACAAAACCATCAGGAGATGAGCCCTGCGTTTGTCGGCCGAATTCTGTCGCAACCATTCCTTAGTGACAAACTTTGCTGTAGTCTCTCGATAAAGTTGTCCCAATCATCACCAACACAGTACCTCTCTTCTGTGCTGCTAGTGGCCATGCTCACGTGGTTTAAATCTTAGTTTCTCGTCGCCAATGATATGTCCTTACTATAAAGCATAAATGCACACGAGGCCCATACTTGAAAGAAGGTCTCTCTGTGACCAGTTACCTTTATTACCAACACCTCAAGTGATGAAGGTGGGTGGAGCTTCCCCTTTTATACCTGAAAGTCCAGGTTAGGAGTGTCTCCCACAAGTTCACCCCCTTGTGGTCAATGTTCTCAAGGTGTACAACTTAGGTCAGCTTATACATGGGTTACAATGATAGTTGAATACATGACAGTGTGTGCAGTCAATCGCACCCTGCACCCTTGGGAACCCTTCAATTCGGGCAATTCTGCCCTGCTGCTCCACTGCTTGTCCCTCGTCATGGGGAATGATATGTTGTCCACCTTTCTACTGTAGAGTGCATCTGTCACCTGCCGGATGCAGCACTGTGCAGAGAACTGCAAAATGTTTCCGATGTCTGCAGTGGCAAACTGGAAAGACTCTGTGCCATAGAAGTACAAAGCTATGGTGACCTTGGTCTCAACTGTCAGGGCGGTCCTGAGCCTTGTGTGAGGCTTGAGATCTCGCCGCATCACATTGCAGAGCTCTGTCAATACATCCTTTCTGAATCTCAGCCTTCGCAGGCATTTTTCATCACTGAGCTGGAGGGAGGAGAACTGAGACTCTTTGAGGGTAGGGTCTCCTTTCCCCAGGTCTGCATTGGCCACCTCCCATAGCAGCTGGATGATGGCCATCTCCCTGTTCCTCCTCATGTTCTGGAGCCTCTGCAGGCTTTGCTGGCAAGGGTCCTGGCCCAGTATGTGGTGAGGGGGGGGGTCAGCGTACCTGACCCTCCTCTTGACGCCATCTCCCTCCTGGAGACCCTCTGTACATGCAGGTCTGCGCACGTCTGAAGGTCCTTGTGGATCTTGGGCAACCATGGCTGCTGTCTCCCTTGCCCGCTGCCTCCGCACGTTGCTGTGGGCGACGTCTTCTCCTGCGTGTTGCCCTGTATCTCACTAGGTGTACCAGGCGTTCCCCTGACAACACTGATCCCATTCTGTTGCATCCTGACAAGCAGGCCTCTTAGCACAGAATGAGGCCTACAGGCCTCCATTAATGTGTGAGAGCTGAAAGTCATCAAAACTCTTACAAAAACTACAGACAGTATTCAGCATGTTCAATGAAATGAAAAAAACTTCAACAAAACTTTTCTGCAAAAATACCCCGAATGCTACATTGACTTCTTCCAGCGGTGTCGCGTATCACAGCAAAGTGTACCGACACAAAAACCTGGCAGGGACACTGCTCAAAAAAGACCTGCCTTTTTATTGCTGAAAATGGGAGGGGTGTGGCCGTGTAGCAGCGGTGCGCACCCTGATGACATCACCATGACCTCAACACCTTTACCGCTGCATCAGACGTCTGATTCCGGAGGAAGTCCTCAGCACTGCAACCCCACCCCCTCCCAAGCTGAATATGCATCGGAGGGGCCAATAGAACACAATGCGTCAGCCAATCGATTTTTCAGATTGGCCGCCGAAAACCCGCGGTCATGGTCCCTCCCGGGACACTGAATTTCGGCCCCGGTGTGCTTTTATGTGTAAAGAAAGTCCTAACAGAATTCTTCTGTTTTAGTTTAGAGGAAATCAGAGGGAATCATGAATATTATGAAATTGCTATATCCCAACATAGAATTTGACGAGAGGAAATGTGCTATTTGCCCACTGATTTTACCCACTGCTGAGGAAAAGTTATATTTTTATACATACATATTCCCAAACATAATTTTCATAATTTACTAGCAAAAGATATAGGGGCTGAAATTGCCTCTTTTTTGCGCCCGCTAGCACGGCGAGGAGGCGCTAAAGGGGCGCAATTGCCTTTTTGCCCAGGGCAATTTGATGTCAGTAGCGTGCCCCGTGGTTTGCGACCCTGGATGTGAAGCTGGTGTGGGGAGTTGACATCTGCCCAGTGCACCCCTTAAAGGGGAGTCCGTGTGCGCCCCGTGCCGCCATTATTTTTTGTTGGCCTGGCAATGGCAGCCCTCGTCTTGACCGGGCCGCCATTATGAATCCCGGCATTCTTCTTTGGGTGCCAAGTTACTGGTCCCGTCAAGATTGTCCCTGGTAGCCCAGTGGTTGCCACCAAAGGGCCTGCAGAGTCCGCAGCGGTACCTCCCCTTTAACTGAAGGGGAGGGATGCTGTGGCGCGTCTACGCTACGCGGAGCTGGGAATGTAAGTTGAGAGGAGGATGCAAAGAGACTTCAAGGGGATAGATACGCTAAGTGAGTGGGCAAGAACATGGCAAATGGAATATAATGTGGAGAAATGTGAAGTTATCGACTTTGGTAGGAAAAATATAAATGTGGAGTATTTTTTAAATGGTGAGAGAATAGGAAATGTTGTTGTTCAGAGGAACCTGGGTGTCCTTGTACACGAATCACTGAAAGTTAACCTGCAGGTACAGCAAGTAATTAAGAAAGCAAATTATATGTTGGCCTTTTTTACAAGAGGATTTGAGAATAAGTGTAAAGATGCCTTACTGCAATCATATAAGGCCCTGGTGAGATCACATTGGATTTTCGAGGGGTTTGCGACCAGGTTTTCGTCACATTGTGACCCTCCTCGGTGAAAACACGGCCGTAAAGCCCGGGCGAGATCCTCGGCTCTTTGTTTGCAGCAGCAATGGGACGTACCGCCAGGGAGAGCTGCACTGAACGTGTAACGACGCGGATTGCATTACCGTTTTAAGTTTCGTCACTCACCCCACCCGTATACCGTGCCCAGAACAGCGACAGGTAAAACCTGTCAGTGCAGCCCTGCCAGCAGCGGTAAGTTAGAAAACCTGCAGAAAAGGTAAGTTAAAGTTTTAATTTTTTGTATTTTTTTGCATCGACTAGTTAGTTAAGGGTCTTGGTAATATTTTTGGAATGTTTTTTTGAATTTTTTTTCCGCCGTCCCAAGGCCTCTCTCGCACGCAAACAAGCCGCACTAAAGTTGGTGAAACTTGTGTTTTGCACCGCAAATAATCGTGGAACGCCTCCCTTTGCGATGACCCCAAAGGCTGAAGGTTCGGCCTAAAATCAGTAGCACAGCGAAAACAGTCATTTTCACGTATCGCTACCATTTTTGTCCAAAAACCCCAAAACCCGAAAATCCAGCTCCTGGAGTATTATGTACAGTTTTGTTCTCCTTACCTAAAGAAGGACATACTTGCCATGGAAGGAGTGCAATGAAGGTTCACCAGACTGATTTCAGGGATGGGGGGATTGTCTTATGAGGAGAGATTGAGCAGACTAGGCCTATATTCTCTAGGGTTTAGAAGGATGAGAGGTGATCTCTTTGAAACATACAAAATTCTGACAGGGCTTGACAGGGTAGCTGCAGGGAGGATGTTTCCTCTGGCTGGGGATTCTAGAACCAGGGATCACAGTCTCAGAATAAGGGGTCAGCCATTTAGGACTGAGATGAGGAGAAATCTCTTAACTCAGAGGGTGGTGAATCTTTGGAATTCTCTACCCCAGAGGGCTGTGGAGGCTCAGTCATTGAGTATATTCAAGACAGAGATCGATAGATATTTGGATATTAATGGAATCAAGAGATATGGGGATAGTGCAGGAAGGTGGAGTTGAGGTAGAAAATCAGCCATGATCTTACTGAATGGCAGAGCAGGCTCGGGCCAAATGGCCTACTCCTGCTCCTATTTCTTATGTTCTTCTGGACTCAGCACCAAAAGAGGTGGAACGCCTGAGACAGCTCTCATTTGAGGGCGTAAAGGGCAGTTCCATGCTGGGGGCAGGACTTATGGCCACGGCGATAACTGACCCAGGCCCAGAATGTTACCGCCCCCGAGCGGGATGCTGGGCAATTTTGGCCCTATAGTTGTCATTTAGTTGTCATATTGAAACTATGATTGACAAGTGATCTAAGTGAATGTGCAGGTGCATCAACAGGCATTAAACAAAAACATTTCTGGTGCACTAGCACATACAGCTTGATGGAATTTCCCCTGAAGGTTTACTCCTCTCCCACTTCCTCTAACCCTTTTTTTATTAATGATTCTTAATTAAGCAGCATGGTGACATAGTGCATTGGTACACCAGCATCTGGTACCCTGGAGTTAGGGGAAGCAAGCTCATTGCCTCAAACCTACAGGATTGTTATTGGAGAGCGAATGGCCAGGATGAATCTCAGACTCAGCACCAAGGAAGACACTCACAGATAGGAAGCTTTTTTTCAATAGCGAGCAAAAGATTGAGAGGTTACGCGATCCCGGTTTTAGACTGCTAGAAGTTTGGATAATGTAGATGCAGGCAGATTCTTTAACTTAGACTGCAGCTGTTGTGCCTGATGTCAAGAACAAAATTATACCTCAAGCATGACTAAAAAATAATTAAAACAATCTTCTTTTTCTCCCCAGGGTAATTGATTTGTAGACTATACTTACAACAAAACTAGTTAATGCAACATTGATTAACTCTTTATAATATCTAGTTTAAAACAAGAATGAAGACTCCAAGGAAATGTACCAACACAATTGCCCTGGTGCTGCATGTAACACAGTAGTTCTTATACTGCTGGTAACTATGGAGGTGATGTTGTGGTTGAGTGGTGTGTTGTGAGTTGTGGGATTGGATTGATGGTCCAGAGTTTTGCTCAGTTGCCTCCAGGATTCAGGGAGGAATTTCACAGAGTGTTATCTTCCAGACCTTATCTCTGGTTGTTCTATTCCTCAGAAGGTTGGATTCACTTGGGTAGAATCTACAATACAGCCATACTGCACGTGAACTATGGCAGCACCAGGCATAATAGTCTAAAATGGGCACAGCCACATTATTCTGATGAACCACCAACTGGTGGCAAAGTGCTTCTCCCAGTGCACTTGCACTTTAAGCCCCTTTTTATAGTTTCAGTTCTTAATAAAGTCTCTGACATTGCACTGACAACCTCATAAAAAGAACATTAAAATTCCTTCTAGAATAAAGAGTAGTAAGTCAAGCAATAATATTCCAGATTAGTGACCATGTCCAATAGGAACATAGGAACAGAGTAGATGATTCAACTCCTTGAGCCTCATCCGCCAATCAATTAGATCATGGCTAATCTGTACCTTAATTCTACCTACCCGCCTTGGTTCCGCAACCCTTAATACCCTTGCTTAATAAAAATCGAACAATCTCAGTTTTTAAATTTTCAATTGACCTAGCTTCAACATTTGTTTTTGGGGAAAGAGTTCCAGAGTTCCACTAATCTTTTATGTGAAAAAGTACTTCCTGACATCACCCCTGAACAGCGTAACTGCATGGTTGCACCCAGGCTATCCCATAACTCTCTCTATATGCTTATGGAGGGAGTCAGAGCATGCAGGGAGGTCCTTTTAACTTCCAATGGGCGGAAGAGACCTCCCCAGGAGACCAACGCAGTCTGGTTGCACATTGCACAAGAGGACACAGGCACTCCTTAATCTTCTATACTCAAGAGACTACAAGCCTCATCTATGCAACCAGTCCTCATAATCTAACCCTTTTAGCCGCGGTTTTATGCTGGTGAATTTGCGATGCACCCACTCCAAGGCCAATATATTTTTCATGAGGTACAGTGGCCGGAACTGAAAGAAGTACTCCAGATGCGGTCTAAACAGAGCTTTATATAACTAACATAACTTCCACGCCTTGTATTCCAGCCTCTTTGAGATAAAGGCCAACATTCCATTTACCTTTTAAATTATTTTTTGCAGCTGTCCAATAGCTTTTAGTGATTTTTGTACATGGACCCCTAAATCTCTCTGCTCCTCCACAGTTCCTAGCTTCTCACCATTTACAAAGTTCTCAGATCTACCTTTCTTGGGTGGAAAGTGGATGACCTCACAATTCCCCACACTGAACTCCATTTGCCACAGTTTTGTCCACTCACTTAACCTATCAATGTCCCTTGCAACTTTCTGCTCCCATCAAAATATTTGTGCATATGAAGGTTCATTACAGTGGTCATGTGCACTCAAGTCCCATCCTTTTCCTGTTTCCCCTCCACACTAATTAACCCTTCTCACCTGGAGCTGTAAGTTCTGAAGTTGGCCGTCGTCAGTTCAATGGTAGATGGGATCTGCTCCAGCTGAGAACTGGGGAGAAACCACAGCTTCTTCAAAAAAAATTTGAAATCTTTTTTTTTGGCAGGCGAAAGGAATTTTTGAATGTGAGCCAACCAATATTCAACACAAGTCTGATAACATTGACTAATTTGTAAGAAATACATCCAGTTGATCTGTTAGCCTTTTAATTTCCTACAGAAATTAAGTATGTTAAACGAAGAATTCTTCACTATCCTGGCCGGTGGGTTTAAATACAAACTAATGAAGCTTGTGAAATTTACAGCAATTTGAAAATACTGAAATATTTATCTTTATTCCATTACATACCTGAGTTTTTGTTGATAGAAAATATTTTAAACATCTCTGCTAGAAAGCTTTATGCCAGGCAAAATCTGGAGTAGGTAAATACAGTTTAATTGTATTAAACAACCCCCTTCAAAGAAAACAGTAGGGGACAATGTTGCAGCGACATTATCTCAGCCACATTTTGCTATAAAAAATAAATTGGGTATGCAACAGAATTGAAAGCATTGACTATTAATAGTGTAAGCAAACCTTGAAATCATAAAGCTCTCAATAATCATGGAATAGCAGATTTTGTCATTAAATTTAAAGCTAGGAAATATTGTGTACCTGTACCTGGCAATAAAAATTTGCTGTTAGAATATTATGTAGAGTGCACCACTGGAGGACGCTGAACATCTGGGCATTTCTTCTTCCCATCATCTTCTTAAACATATGGACGTAGTTACGTCAAATTGTTTAGTTAATAAATGGTTTAAACATATGAATCATGTACAGTCAGCTGAAGAACACTATCTGTATACTTTTCAGTTTGTTGTGTGGATGTACTCCTGATAAATCTTTAAACTACACAAGAGGTACATTTTTATTTAAACCTCGCATATCACTGATTTTTTTTGTCAACATAAAGCTCCATGTGGAGTTTTACAGCCTTTGCTTTTAAGTATGTTAATTTTAGATTTAATTACAGTTCTACAGTAAAGTAGTGTTTTGAAACGTTTTTGGCTATCTGAGAAAACCTAGATAATAATTACTTTTTGCTGTTACAGTGTTGTTTAAATTACTATGGCTGGCATTGGTATATTTCTGTCTTTCAAATATTTAACTTTTAAGTCTGGGAGGTCATAAAATGCACTTTTAAACATTTCTTGATTGATAGGGGGCATTTAATTGTGTGACTAATTTAAGGTTTAATTCTACCAAATGAAAATCAATAGTTTTTTTTCATTTTTGATTACCATCCAAGTATTGTAAATGTTGTAATATATGCCAGCACTATACTTCAAAATTGCTATTTTTGCACTGCAAGTACTCACTTACGCAGCATTTTAAAATGTGTTTAAATTATTCAATTAGCAAACATTTGTTCAAATGAAGGTATAGACATCTGTAAGTAGAACAATTCTGATATTAAATCGGAAAATAAACAAAAACAGGAGTGAGAAAGAGAGAGCAGATAAAAGAAAATGTCCGGATCTATTAAAGTTTTATGACATTTACCTTTCAGACAAGTGCTGTGGCCATGCAGCAAAATCTGATGCCATTCAGATTTTTTTTAAATGGCCATAAATGTTCAGGTAACAATCTGCCTGCACATACATTTGTTTGTACAATTTTTCAAACCAGTTCTTCCAACTAAAATGAGTACTGTTGTTGTTTTAGGACAATTGTCATGTCATCTGAAAATAAGTTTGTCAATAAGTGACCATCAGTAGTTGACACGCAGCCCAAGTGCAAAATTGAGACAGAAATTCAACGGCAGTGTAAGCTAAGCTTTTTAAAATGGTGAATATAAGCCAGGAGTTCATTTCTGCCGCTTTCCTCATGAATTATGTTTTTCAGAAGCCCCCCCTCAGAAGAATGTACTTAGAAACAACTTACTTTTATGCAGACATTTCTATTTTACTACAGTATGCAAGTTATTTTTGAACAATGCCTACAGATTCTGTCCTCCTGAAAAGTACTTAGTAAACACAGCCAGCCTTAACACATTTGAAAGCACATCATTACTTTTCGGCATATTTACTGCAGTGTGCTCTTTTATTACAATAATTTCAAAGTTTTATTACTTTATTTGAAATTATTTGCCTTGCCTACTGATTGGTATTTAATAGCACTTGCTTTGTCCCTTTACCAGCAGGGCAACTACTGAATTGCTGCTCTTTTTGATGGAAATAAAGAGAAGAAAATTGACCTTGGAAAATTACCCGTTGTGGAATGACTAATGAGAAAAAAACAAAACTGCAATCTGCAGTGCTCGTAGCTTTTTTATGGTTGGATTATTTTTCTTGTGTGGCTGCAGTTTGTCTCTTACAGATAAATTAGTTGAATCTTTCTGTTCTGGTTCCCCGCAAGATATTAAAATGCAACAAGTTTACTCATAAAACGCTACATAGAATTTGAGGAACCTTTTTTAAAAAAGAAAACAAACAAAATGCCATTATCCCCGAACATTTCCACTCTGATTCAAAATATTAAAAAGTTATAAGGAAAATGATCAACCAGTGCCATACATGTTTGTGTGCTGTGCAGGTTAATCCTTCGATTCAGTGACTTAAAAATGGACCAAATATGCAACTTAGGTCAAATTTTCAATGAGTTTTAAAGAGAATACTGACTTCATGAATAAATGTTTACCACGCTTTTGTGACTGTTGCTCTTTTTTAAATTTAAGGAGGGAGAACAGCCGGAAGAAACATCATCGTTTTTGCCACAATAAATGTCATGCATGACTTTACTTCACCACATCATCAGGTCTGTAAAGATACAACAAAACAATTTACTAAGCATGCATTTGTTTATAGAAAGTAGTATTTTATTAATTTCACAACCCATTGTAACTTTTAATGGTAAATAACTCCACACATTGACCCAGAATAATATAAATGAATGCATCACATCAGATTTATGCTAAATTAGAGTTCAACCTAATTTTAAGAAGGGGAGTTTTTGAATTTTAATTAGAAGTAAGTTAACTTTAGCATTAAATTGGATAAATCACAATATTCTACAGTTTGTTCTGTTTGTCAGTGCAGTGACCTAATAAAGCTACATTGCTGATAGATCTTCAAACCATTTTCCAAGAGGCCACTTTTATGTCATGGTGGGGATCAGTTGCAGATGGCCTAATTCATCTCGCTACTATGGCATGGCTACACTCAGTCTGTGGTTCCCTGTGCCTTTCTGAAAATGTATAAAATAGAGGTAGTGATAGCAAGAGCTTCATTACAGAAATACTTAGCACAACATAAACCTAAAATGAATAATTTACACAGGGTGGGATAGTAATATGGGAATTAGATTCCAATTGCACATTGATGACATTCTAATAAACTTTTACAAATCTCTAAAATAAAACTTTTAGATTTATGAATATTTAAATTACATCTTAAGAATTAATAGATTGTTTTTCTTGATACTTTGTATAAAATATCCACAATAATTTTCTTCAGATATTAGTAGAACTATTATTTGTCCTGGATGTGATGGGGTTTTTTTATTTTTATCATCGGAATCAGACATTTATTGAACTTTTCATTTTAAATAAACAAGTTACTCATACAATCAATATTCATTTTGCAGTGAAATATATTATCAGAATTTTATTTACATTAGGTTTCATCAAAAATCTTTAACCAGTCAATTAGAGTTGTTTAGATATGTTACCAGTGGATCATTATTTGAATAATACAAATAATAATAAATTATTTTTCTTAATATTCCAATTTGACACTTTTTTAGCATTTGCTCCTCAAAATTCATGTGCATACCTGTTAAAGTTTTTAAAAAGTAAACAATTTAAACTTTCTGATTTGCATAGAAATCAAAGTAATGTGATAGGACCTGAAAACATACATGTCTGCAGTCTGTAGACTTCCTGCCCTGATGGGGCAGAGCATTAAACATCGACATGATTACACTGCTGGGCAAAGTTTGCTCTATGCTGCCACCAAGAGGACAGTGAAGGAAGTGTCCGCATCTAATCAGCATTCCATCAATTTCTACTTGTTTGTGGCATTAAAAATGCTCTCACAAAGGGGACTACAGGCAATATGCTGTGCCTAACTGTCATGCTAATTTACACAACCTGATAAACCGTTCTGTCACCCAGCTGTTGCCTACATCAGAACTCCATTAGTTGAAACCAAACAACATGGCAAGTCTGCTATTTTGAGTAAATGTATGCACAAACAACATTTAAATGCTTTTAGTCTCAAATTCTATTACAGTGCAACGTGAGAGAACTAGTGTGCATTGATGAGTTACAAAATAAAGTCTTAAGTAGGTAGAAGTTCACAAAAGTAGAAAGTGGAGTCACTGACTTGGTGTGGACAACTCTACCAGCTCATCTGCAGCTGCTACTGGTTCGAATATTATGCAAGTCGAAGATTCCTTTTGAGAAGCTTCTAACATCAGTAAAATCATCTGCACTGTGCCTAATCACAGACTGAAATAAGAATAGAAGGTATAATATCTGCGTATTACATTTTATAATAAATACTGGTGAGGCACAGAGAATCCTGCAACAATGACAGTTCATGCCAATTTAGAATCACATTTTTAGAATACAGAGGAGACCATTCGGTCCATTGTTCCTGTGCCAGCTCTCTGAAATAGCTAGCCACTTAATTCCACTTCCCTGCTTTTTCCCTGCCTCCTTTTTAATGCTCCTTTTTCAAATATCACTTCCCTTTTAAAAGCTATTATGGATTATGCTCCCACCATTGTTTCTGATAGGCCCATCCATGTCCTAACAATAACCTGTGTAAAATATTTCTCCTAACCTTTCACTTTATTTCTTTGGTGAAGGTGTTGAATTTATCTCCTTTGGTTACTAACTCACTAACCAACGGAAATCGTTTTTCTGAATTTACCTCATCCAAACCCCTAATAATTTTCAACACCATTAGCAGATCTCCTCTTAACCTTCTCTGTTCTAGTGAAAAGAGCCTCAGTTTCTCTAGTCTCTCATAACTAACGCTTCTATGGTACCATCTTAATCATTCTCTTTTACACCCTTTCCACGGTCTTGATATCTTTTCTAAAGCACAGCACCCAAAAGTGTACTCAATATTCGAACTGCAGCTTTAATTAATGGTTTCTATAGGTTTAGCATTACCTCTTTACTTTTGTACTTTACACCCGTAATCAACCCATGTGTTTTCTTTAACAGCTTTATCAACTTATTCTCCCATGTGTAAAGATCAAAACTATTAGGTCTCTCTGCTCTTCTACTCCATTTAAATTTTTATAATTTAGTGTATATTTGTACCATGAATCTTTCAACATATCAAATGTTACACTCTCTGGGCAGGCGTTTCTGTGCCGGGGCTAGTGGATTGCTTGGGTACAGTAAATACAGGGCAATTGGGCAGAGTTGTCCAATTTTCAATCTATTTCAATCAACGGGCATTAAAGTTGGCCAGCTATGTTAGGGGACATGTGCTCCTTCCCACCCAGTTTTTCTGTGTTCACTATACAGGCAATCAAATAGTCCCCAGACACGGGAACAGGGAAATCTCTCCTTCACAATTTGCTGCAGGATGAAATACTTTTCTAGCTCCACACTATGACTTCTACATAATCACTTAAAGAATAATTGATGTGTTTCACCAATTATTGCTTCCAAAGCATCTTAGTCAGTGATCACAAGAAACCCAATTTATGAATCAACAGTACACTGTAGATATTTGTCTTAACAAATTATAATGACTTATTATTAAATAGCACGATATATATATATATATATATAATTATGAAACATATATATATTATCCTTCTCATCGCCACAGCACCAAGCTTGACTTTAAAATGGGTCTGCAGGTGGCCAAACACAAGATATGTAGGAATGTCACTGCTTATATATATATTGATGCTAATTCTTCTGATTATTTTTCTTTCTGCTAGTTCTACCTATTCTATTACTTACGAATTAATGTTATCTGCAGGACCTGGAACAAGTCATTTTCTTTGCTGCTGATTTCCACCCACTGTTTATCTTTCCTGAAACATTGCATATTTCAGCACATAGATTTCTTATAACAAAAATGACCATGAAAAACCACAGACATGAAATTATTTCAGAACACAGTATACATTGTCAACTTCCCTTTGAAAACGTTCTAATGGTCACCCCAGAGTTGTTAATCATTCCTAGTACTATTGACAGCTGTTCGTTGATGACTAGATTCTAGACAAATGTTTAATTCTTCCAAAATCTGGGTCTCTGTTTAGCTGCAATTATCAAATAACAACACTAATTGAAGGAATATATAGCTTCTAGTTACCTTACAACGTATATCACAAGAAATGTCAGTCTTGTGGTGCTTTGATGGTGGTTGGTATGGATTTTGCCAAACCTTGACAGCATCCCCAGGGCTTTCTGTATTTTCACTAAAACAATCATGTTGATGTTTTCTGTAGACAAGGGGGAGGTGGTTACCAATGTTTAATTTTCCTTCACCAGTCATTTAAAAATGTAAACACTGATTGTGACCGTATTGTGTTTTCCTTTTGCTAAAAAAAAATATCTGTAACAGATTACAGATGTATATTTTGCATTACATGACTGAGCTAAGTTTGAGCACAGAGCTATACCTGTGCTTTGGTAATAAATGCATAGCTAAATTTGCGAAGGAATGTTATTAACTTTCTTTCGCTGAACTTGACTATCGGCAGTATAAATGCATCCCCGAGGGTCCACTCTCGGTCCCCATGTGCCCCAAGTATAACATCTCTACAGCCTGTAACCACTTGTAATAATACCAGTCAGCAAGGTGCTATTTGGATGAAGTAGAGGAGAAGCAGCAATGGGGCGCCAGGGGGCAGCAGAGGTGTTCAAAGCCTAGTACCTGCATACCCACATCTATAGGGATGCTCAGATCTCACTGTGGCAGGGGATTCGTGCATGCAGGCGCACCTATTATCAAAGGAAGCTGGAGCAGCAAACCAGATGGCACAAACGAGTTATGCAAATGCCTGACTAACCATTGTAGTATATGTAGGCACCTTTAGTAATGACTCCATGAGGCAGGGTATGATACTTAAACTGTATAGACCTGTAGTCCTTTATTAGCAGCTCCTGAGTGAGGACAACAAGCTGTGAGTTCCTTTTTATACTAGGTTAC
Organism: Pristiophorus japonicus; assembly: GCF_044704955.1. Taxonomy (NCBI): domain Eukaryota; kingdom Metazoa; phylum Chordata; class Chondrichthyes; family Pristiophoridae; genus Pristiophorus; species Pristiophorus japonicus. The sequence goes on along the minus strand of NC_091979.1, from coordinate 154,695,892 downwards.
CTGCAGTGTGCAGGTAACCCTTAGGTCTCCAGCAGCAGCACCCTCTGGTGTACAGGTAAGGTGTGTACAGTATAAGGGTACATTCAGTGTGGCATAACAGTGTTACAGACATCACACAGTAAGCAGGCGTGCATATACAACAATACTCCCCCCATAGCATTTTTCATATCCTTATTGTCATGACCAAGGGAGGTGATCAGTGGTGGGCTATGGGAGGGTTGAGGGTTGTGTAGTTGCCAGGTGTGACCCCTGTGCTTGAGGCTGGCCTCATCCATTTCCCCTCCCTCACACACAGACCAAGTGGGTGTCGCTGTTGTGGGATCCCTCAGAGAGGTAGCCACGGCAGCAGTGGGTGGTGTGTATACACTGTGATGTGGGTAATTGTGGGGTGGTGTACAGGGCCACAAGACTGGGTGGGCTCCTTGTCTACCAATTGGGATGAGGGTCAGGTTATCCCAGGATTTGCCATGGAAGCTGGAGGGTATTGGCCTCATGCTCCTGGTGTTGGCCCTGGTGGCCAGGGGTTGTAGGGCTGGTCTTGTGCAGGTTACCATTGGTGGTGGCTGGGCTGCCCATTGACCACTGTCTGCTCCCACTGCCTGTGTGTGTGTCCTGCAAGGGGCATCACATTCGTTCCAAAGGTCCAGACTACATGGTCAGGTAGCCTGCTGGACCTGGGGATCTCCCACAGAGAGATTCCATTGGCATCAGCATGGTCCCTGTAGAACCCAATGTCCTTTGGTAGTGTCCTACCGGTATACATGACACCTTGGCTCTGATCACATATAGTCGAGCCTGCATTATACATTCTAGCATTTGAATCACTTTTGGGTGTCCTGGTTTCAACAGACATGGTTACATTAGGCATTTCACATTCTCTATCATTATTGTTAAGCATAATAAACTTGTTCTTAACCTTACTGACACCTGCATTCATTTCATTAGTGACATTAGTTAGACCAGCATCACAATTCATTGTTACATTGCATACATTTTAATACTGGCACCCTTTAATCGCATCTTTAGCTTTAAAGTCCGTGTACTCAAATAGTTGAAACTTCCCCTTTAAATTTCTTTGGTTACTGGTCTCCTTTAAGGGAGCCTTCAAATTCAATCGCTCGGTGTCACGTGATGCTCCTCCATGCTCACTCTTGGTATGGCGGTGGCTATTTTGATTACATGTTTTTCTCCTTGTGCTGCTGGTTTTGCAGCCATTTCCTGGCTTTCCTGCAGGAGGGCTGTGGTGGTCTTTTCTTCCACAGAGCCACTTTGCCTGATGTGGACCGGGTTCATCCAATTCCTGCCCAGCAGCGTGGGACCGTCGCTGGCTACAATCCACAGGGGGAGTTTGTTCAACATGCCACCCTGGGAGACCTGGACGTCTACGCTGCCAACGATTTGGATTTTACCTTTGGTATAGGTGAGCAGCTTCGCCTGGACAGGAGACAGTTTTGGTCGAGTGGCAGGATTCATCCAAATTGTTTCAAAGGTCATTTGGCTCATCACAGACTGGCTCGCCCCTGCGAGACTAGGACCCCATCGATGTCCACTTCCATCATCCACGGAGAACTTTCAGTGGAGCAGGTAAAGATTCCATACTCTTCTTCCAGGGTTTGAGCAACTTCCTCTTCATCTGTGTCGGAGCCCGGTTGATCAGCCAGCTCATTAGAGACACGGTGAGTAAAGCGTTTTCTGCACATTCTCTGAAGGTGCCCTTTCTCTTTGCAGCCTTTGCATGCATAGTCTTTGTAGCGGCACTGGTGGGCCCTGTGGTTTCCTCCACAGTGCCAGCACGGGGCCATCCGGTTTGCCCCATGTGGCAGACTCAGGGTTGTGGGACTCGGGGCAGCATTTCTGCCTTTAGAAGTATCCATGCGGTGCACTGCGCTCGCCGGTTTAGAGTCCTGGGTCAGTATTTGCCTGGAGTCGCCGGCCGAAACCATGTAGGCCTGGCTCACTTAGATTGCTTTCTGCAGGGTGACCGTAATGTCAGCCGAGAGCAATTTGTGTAGGAGGCCTTCGTGGCCGATTCCAATGACAAATATGTCCCTTAGTGCTTCATTAAGGTGGTCGCCAAAATCACACGGTGCAGTTAGTCTTCTTAAGTGTGCAGCATACTTGGCAATTTCTTGGCCCTCAGGTCGCCGGTAAGTATAGAACCGGTGCCTGGCTGTGATGATGCTTTCTTTCAGCTTTAGTTGTTCCTGTATGATTGTTACAAGTTGCTCATAGCTCTTGGTGGTTGTCTTCTCTGGGGCCAGTAAGTCCCTGACGAGACAATAGATGGTAGGCCCACAACTGCTAAGCAGGATGGTCCTGCGTTTGTTCGGTAGTGTAGCCGGTGTGTCCCCGTCCAGGTCGTTGTCTATAAAGAAATGTTCCAATCTTTCCACAAAAGCATCCCAATCTTCCCCCTCTGTAAATTGCTGGAAGTTGCTGAAGTTAGACATGTTGAGCGTGTAGTTCGTGACCTCGTATTCCCGTCGCCAGTTGTAGTGTGTGTAGGCACCTTTAGTAATGACTCCGTGAGGCAGGGTATGATACTGTGTAAACCTGTAGTCCTTTATTAGCAGCTCCTGAGTGAGGACAACAAGCTGCGAGTTCCTTTTTATACTGGGTTACCTGCAGTGTGCAGGTAACCGTTAGGTCTCCAGCAGCAGCAATCAATCACGTTTTGTCATACTCTCAGTAGCACTGCATGGGTAATGCCAGGGTAATCAACAGCAAGCAGAGCCCAATTAGCCATACATGCAGGATGCCACCAGCCATATATGCAGGCATTGTTGCAACTACCTGGCAACAACCACGGGACATTGAGTACTAACATCAAACTTAGCTTTGGAGAGCTTTAAGAACATAAGAACATAAGAACATAATAACATTAGAAATAGGAGCAGGAGTAGGCCATTTGACCCCTCGTGCCTGCTCCGCCATTTAATAAAATCATGGCTGATCTGATCATGGACTCAGTTGCACTTCGCTGCCTGTTCCCCAGAATCCTTTATTCCCTTATCACTCAAAAATCTGTCTATCTCCGCTTTAAATATATTCAATGACCCAGCCTCCACAGCTCTCTGGGGCAGAGAATTCCATAGATTTACAACCCTGTGAGAGAAGAAATTTCTCCTCATCTCAGTTATAAATGGGTGGCCTCTTATTCTGAGTCTATGCCCCCTAGTTTTGTTTCCCCTATGAGTGAAAATATCCTCTCTGCATCCAATTTGTCGACCCCTCTCATTATCTTGTATGTTTCAATAAGATCACATCTCATTCTTCTGAACTCCAATGAGTATAGGCTCAACCTACTCAACATAAGTCAACATCCTCACCTCCGGAATCAACCTAGTGAACCTTCTCTGAACAGCCGCCAATGCAAGTAGATCCCTCCTTAAATACGGAGGCCAAAATACCCTGTACAGTTGTAGCAGGACTTCTCTGCTTTTATACTCTATCCCCTTTGCAATAAAGGCCAAAATTCCATTTGCCTTCCGATTATTTGCTGCACCTGCATACAAACCTTTTGTGCCTCAGGCACAAGGACCCCCAGGTCCCTCTGCACGTTGCAATTGTTCTCCATTTAAAATATAATTTGCTTTTCTATTTTTTTCTGCCAAAGTGGATAACCTCACATTTTCCTACATTTTACTCCTGCCAAATTTTTGTCCAGTCACTTAGCCTGTCTATATCCCTTTGCAGATTTTTTGTGTCCTCCTCACAATTTGCTTTTTCATCCAGCTTTGTATCATCAGCAAACTTGGCTACATTACACTTGGTCCCTTCATCCAAGTCATTAATATAGATTGTAAATAGTTGAGGACCCAGCACCAATCTCTGCGGCACCCAACTAGTTACTGTTTGCCAACTGGAAAATGTGTCATTCATCCTAACTCTCTGTTTTCTGTTAGTTAGCCAATTCTCAATCCATGCTAATATATTACCCCCAACCTCGTGAACTTTTATCTTGGGCAGTAACCTTTTGGCCCCAAGTTTCGACATGATTTGCTCCTGATTTTTAGGAGCAACTGGTGTAGAACGGAGTATCTTAGAAATCGGAATTCTCGCCATTTAGTTTGCTCCAGTCAGTTCGAACGGTTTCACTTTGGAACAGAATTTTTTTTTCAAAAGGGGGCGTGTCCGGCCTCTTACGCCTGTTTTCAAAGTTTCGTCAGTGAAAACTTACTCCAAACTAACTTAGAATGGAGTAAGTGAAGATTTTTGTACACTCGAAAAAACCTTGTCTACACTTTAGAAAATCAGGCGTAGGTTACAAATTAGGCGTAGGAAACGAGTTGGGGGGGGGTGGGAGGGGGTGAAGGGAAGTCTTTAAATTCTACAATCAATCCTTAGTTATACTTATACAAATATTATACAAATAAATCAAACCTGAATCAAAATGTATAAGCAAAGAAAATATTAAATAAACCATCTTCCTACCTGTGTGAAACAGCAGCAGCATTCGAGCTGCTGTGCTTCAGGCAGGCCTTTCATGTTGGAGACAGGCAGGGGTGTGGCGTCAGTGTCTCGACGGCAGCGGTAGGCAGGAAGCAGCCTTCGAGCTGAGCTGCGGTGCTTGAGGCAGGCCTTCATTCCCCGCGAAGATGCAGCACCCGGACGGACCTGAGGCCATTCGGCCATGGGATTGCAGCAGCGTCAGTGGCTGGCCGGGAGCCAAAGAATGAACACAGGACACACGCAGCTGATTTAAGATTCTTTAGGCCGTTCGGCCATGCTTATGGGGCGGCGTCAGTGGCTCAAAGGCAGCCGAAGAATCAAGAGATCAAGAGCGGAAGGACGGACGTGAGGCCATTCGGCCATGAGATAGCAGCGACGTCAGTGGCTGGCCGGGAGCCGAAGAAAGAACACAGGACACATGCAGCTGATTAAGATTCTTTAGGCCGTTCGGCCACGCTTATGGGGCGGCGTCAGTGGGTCCAAGAAACAAATCTTCACTTTTTCTGCAGTCCTTTTAAAAATGGCCGAGTGCCAATGTTTGTTTGAGACTGCGCATGCGCGCACGCTCCAACGCGCACGCGCAGGGTTGCCGGCACCACGAAGGCTAATTTAAATTGTACCCGCCCCCTGCTACTTAGAAAATCGGTGCGAGTGTTAGGCTCCGCCCCCTGCTGCGAAGAGCGCGCCGCGCCAAGCAGACATCGAGCTCCAAAGAGCTCGAGAATATCGGATTTTTTTTTAAGCGCAGTTTTCGGCGCGAAAAACAGGCGCCCAGCTCGGAGGTGCGCCGTTTTCGCCGCGGGACGAAACTTGGGGCCTTTATGTGGCACCTTATCGAGTGCCTTCTGAAAATCCAAATATACCACATCCACTGGTTTCACCTTATCCACCCTGCTCATTACATCCTCAAAGAACTCCAACAAATTTGTTAAACATGGTTTCTCATTCATAAAAACATGTTGACTCTGCTTGATTGAATCATGCTTTTCCAAATGTCCTGCTGCTGCTTCCTTAAAAATGGACTCCAGCATTTTCCCAACAACAGATGTTAGGCTAACCGGTCTATAGTTTCCTGCTTTCTGTCTGCCTCCTTTTTCAAATAGGGGCATTACATTTGCGGTTTTCCAATCCGCTGGGACCTCCTCAAAATCCAGGGAATTTTGGTAGATTATAACCAATACATCCACTATCTCTGCAGCCATTTCTTTTAGGACCCTAGGATGCAAGCCATCAGGTCCAGGGGACTTGTCCGCCTTTAGTCGCATTATTTTACCGAGTACTACTTCTTTAGTGATAGTGATTGTATTAAGTTCCCCCCTCCCTATAACCCCTTGATTATCCACTATTGGGATGTTTTTAGTGTCTTCTACCGTGAAGACTGATACAAAATATTTGTTCAAAGTCTCTGCCATTTCCCTGTTTCCCATTATTAATTCCCCAGTCTCATCCTCTAAGGGACCAATATTTACTTTAGCCACTCTCTTCCTTTTTATATACCTGTAGAAACTCTTACTATCTGTTTTTATATTTTGTGCTAGTTTACTTTCATGATCTATCTTCCCTCTTTTTATTTTTTTTTAGTTGTTCTTTGCTGGCTTTTAAAAGTTTCCCAATCCTCTGGCCTCCCACTAGTCTTGGCCACATTGTATGCCCTTGTTTTCAATTTGATACCATCCCTTATTTCCTAAGTTAGCCACGGATGGTTATCCCTTCTCTTACAGTCTTTCCTTCTCATTGGGATATATTTTTGTTGAGAGTTATGAAATATCTCCTTAAATGTCTGCCACTGCTCATCAACCGTCCCACACTTTAATCTATTTTCCCAGTCCACTTTAGTCAACTCTGCCTTCATACCTTTGTAATCTCCTTTATTTAAGCTTAGGACACTGGTTTGAGATCCAGCTTTCTCACCCCCCAACTGAATTTGAAATTCAACCATTTTATGGTCACTCATTCCTCGAGGATCCTTTACTAAGAGATCATTTATTAATCCTGTCTCATTACATAGTACCAGATCTAAGATAGCCTGCTCTCTGGTTGGTTCCACAATGTACTGTTCAAGGAAACTCTTCGGATACATGCTATGACCTCTTCCTCAAGGCTACCCTGCCCAATTTGCTTTGTCCAATCAATATGAAGATTAAAATCGGCACCATGATTATTGCTGTTCCTTTTTTACAAGCCTTCATTATTTCTTGATTTATACTCTGTCCAACAGTGTATCTACTGTTAGGGGGCCTATAGACTACGCCTACCGGTGACTTTTTCCTCTTATTAGTCCTTATCTCCACCCAAACTAATTGAACATCTTGATCTTCTGAGCCAATATCGTTTCTCACTAACGCACTGATCTCATCCTTTATTAACAGAGGTACCTCACCTCCTTTTCCTTTCTGTCTGTCCTTCTGAAGTGTCCCTGAATATTTAGTTGCCAGCCTTGGTCGCCTTGCAACCACGTCTCTGTAATGGCTCTCAGATCATACCCATTTGTATCTATTTGTGCCGTCAACTCATCTATTTTGTTATGAATGCTACGTGCATTCAGATAAAGAGCTTTTAAATTTGTTTTTTTACCATTTTTTTCCTGCGTTGACCCCACTTTCTGATTCACTTTTATGTTTATGTCACGCTCTGGTTTTCATTTCCCCCAGTGCTACCCTGCTCTATTGCCTACTCCTTATTCTTTGACTTTTTAAATTTTCGCTCACCTGAACTCTCCCCCCCCACTAATTAGTTTAAAGCTCTAATTATTCGATTCGCCAGGAAGCTAGTCCCAGCACGGTCTAAGTGGAGCCTGTCTCAACGGAACAGCTCCCTCTTACCTCTTACCCTAGTTCTGGTGCCAGTGTCCCATGAACCAAAACCCATTTCTCCTGCACCAGTCTTTGAGCCACGTGTTGAACTCTCTGATCATATTGACCCTATGTAAATTTGCTCATGGCTCAGATAATAATCTGGAGTATTACCTTTGTGGTTCTGCTTTTTAATTTGGCCCCTAACTGCTCATATTCCCTTAGCAGAACCTCTTTCTTAGTCCTATTTATGTCGTTGGTACCCACGTGGACCACGGCAAATGGATCTTCCCCCTCCCACTCCAAGTTCCTTTCCAGCCCAGAGGAGATGTCCTTAACCATGGCACCAGGCAGGCAACACAGCCTTCGAGACTCACGCTCTCGATTGCAGAGAACCTTACCTATCCCCCTAATGATACTGTCCACTACCACTACAATGTTTCTTTTTACACCCCCCACTTGAATGGCCCCCTGTACCACGGTGCTGTGGTCAGTTTGTTCATCCTCTCTTCAATCCCTGCCCTTGTCCACACAGGGAGTAAGAGCCTCGAACCTGTTGGACAAGAACAACGGCTGATGCTCCTCCATCACTCCATCCTGCGTCCCCATACCTACCTCGCTTGTAGTCACACCCTCCTGTCCCTGACCACGGATCAAATTTGAATGAATTAATCTAATTGGTGTGACTGCCTCCTGGAACGCGGCGTCCAGGTAACTCTTCTCCTCCCTGATGTGTTGCAGTGTCTGCAGCTTGGACTGCAGCTCATCAACACGGAGCCAAAGTTCCTCGAGCTGCAGACACTTGCTGCAGATGTGGTCGCTGTGGACCTCAATGGAGTCAACCAGCTCCCTCATGCTGCAGCAGAAACACATCGCCAGTCCTGCCACCCCTAATATATTTAATTAATTAAGTTTTCAAGTTTTGTTTTTAATCCCAGCTCTTAATTCAAACCAATGCCCCAGAAAAGAGAGAAAAACTCACAACCAATCACTTCCCTTCTTTCCTGTGACATCACACTTTGATTTTGGTTCACTTTGGTGTTTGGGCCATGGGCTCTCCCTCTCACACTGCTTGGTATGTTCCTGGGCCCTCCCTCTCACACTGCTTGGTATGTTCCTGGGCTCTCCCTCTCGCACTGCTTGGTATGTCCCTGGGCTCTCTCTCTCAAACTGCTTGGTATGTCCCTGGGCTCTCCTCTCACACCGCTTGGTGTGTCCCTGGGCTCTCCCTCTCACACTGCTTGGTATGTCTCTGGGCTCTCCCTCTCACACTGCTTGGTATGTCCCTGGGCTCTCCCTCTCACACCGTTTGGTATGTCTCTGGGCTCTCCCTCTCACATCGCTTGGTATGTCCCTGGGCTCTCCCTCTCACACTGCTTGGTATGTCCCTGGGCTCTCCCTCTCACACTGCAGGGTGTGTCCCTCCCTCTCTCTCTCTCATACTGCGAGGTGTGTCCCTTCTTCTCCCTCTCACACTGCTCAGTGTGGGCTCTCCCTCTCATACTGCTTGGTATGTCCCTAGGCTCTCCTTCTCACACCGCTTGGTGTGTCCCTCCCTCTCCCTCTCACACCGCTTGGTATATCCCTCCCTCTCCCTCTCACACTGCTCAGTGTGGGCTCTCCCTCTCACACTGCTTGGCGTGACCCTGGGCTCTCATTCCCGCGCTGTTTAAAGGCTGCTGCTCCCGCTCTGGTCTTGCGCTGCTTTACACCCATTTCAAGCCATTCGTTGTAAACTGCATCAATACCATAAAACCAATCCTAGTACAGTTGAACCTCCTTTATCCAGAACTCCCATATCCGGAACCACCCCTCGTCCAGAACCATTCCCGGCCACCAGGTGGCACATGCGCAGAACTCCAACATGAACAAATTGCAGTCCTTCCTCGCTGCCGACTCCCGCAATCGCTGACATGACCCCGCGATCCACCGGCCCTCCCCCCACCCCATGATCTCTCTGCCGCACTCCCAGCCCCAAGTCAGCCAGCCCCGATATCCTCTTGCTCAGTACCTGTACCATCCAATTTAACGTGACCACCCCTCATCCGGAAAAATCCCTTATCTAGAACAGGCCAGGTCCCGAGGGTTCCGGATAAGGGAGATTCAACTTGTAATCCTTCATGGTCTGACAGCAAGATAATGCTAGCTGCCTGAGTTCATTCAAAACCTTAGGACACAAAACAAAACGTCACTTTGGCTGACAGTTGGCCTATTTAGGTCCATTTATGAAATTGTTTAGTATTATTAAGGCAATGATAATGGTAACATATATGCACCTATTTTTAATTACACAACTAGATCATTTTGAAATAAAAACAGAAAATGCTGGAAATACTCAGCAGGCCAGGCAGCATCTGTGGAGAGAGAAACAGAGTTAATGTTTCAGGTCGATGACCTTTTATCAAAACACTGAAACATTAACTCCATTTTTCTCTCTCCATAGAGGTTGCCTGACCCGCTGAATGTTTCCAGCATTTTCTATTTTTATTTCATATTTCCAGGAGCCGCAGTATTTTGCTTTTGTTTTAAGATAATTGTGAGAGTGCGTACAAGTGAGACAAATTGCTGATTCAATGGATAACTCAAAAGACTATCCGCAGAACTGTATTTGTACTCTATATATTAGAAGCGTATTATCCTCGCTGGGGTGAAATTCCGTGTGGATTCTCCCGCTCGTCTGCTGTAACTTTGGCAGCTCAGCCGTGGAAACCCCCAAAATTATTTAGCCTGTCTCTGATTTTCCTTCTCTGGTCTAAAGGGAAGAGTCTAACCTCCACTTTACGGCTGTCTCAATGGTATAACCAGATTTCTGCATTGCTCCAACTCTGGCCTCTTGCGCATACCCGATTTTAATCGCCCCACCATTGGCAGCCGTGCCTTCAGCTGTCTAGGCGTGGCTCAGTAGGTAGCACTATCACCTCTGAGTTAGAAGGTTGTGGGTTCAAGTCCCAGTCCAGAGACTTGAGCACATAAATCTAGGCTGACACTCCAGTGCAGTGCTGAGAGGGTGCTGCACTGTCGGGGATGCTGTCTTTCAGATGAGACGCTAAACCGAGGCCCTGTCTGCCCTCTCAAGTGGATGTAAAAGATTCCATGGCATTATTTCGAAGAAGAGCATGGGAGTTATCCCCGGTGTCCTGGCCAACATTTATCCCTCACTCAACATAACAAAAACAGATTATCTGCTCATTATCACATTGCTGTTTGTGGGACCTTGCTGTGCGCAAATGACTGCCCCATTTCTTACATTACAAGAGTGACTACACTTCAAAAGTGGTCAGGAAAGATGCTATATAAATCCAAGTCTTTCTTTCTACGCCATAAGCTCTGGAATTCCCTCGCTAAACCTCTCCACGTCTCGTCCTTTAAACCTCTCCTTAAAACCTACCTCTTGGACCGAGCTTTTGGTCATCTCTCCTAATATCTCATTTGGCTCGGTGTCAAATTTTGTCTGATATCGCTCCTTTGAAGTGCCTTGGGATCTTTTTACCACATTAAAAGTGCTAATTAAGTGCCAGTTGTTGTTATAACCATGATCAGAAGTTCACTGTGTGAAGAGCCACAGATGTGAAGCTGCGACATGAATATATGCTGTGATTAGATTACACCACTCTATAGATCGGTCTCTTGTATGACATGCAGGATTGGATTCTCCTCCTGTTGATGCGTTAGTGGTGGGGCAAGGCTTCCACCCACATACATGACTCTGCCACTAACCCACTCAAACTTCTTAAGAAGGGCCTCATTAAATATGTGGGGGCAGGGTGGCAGCTGTAAAACCACTGGTAAGTGGTTTACCACCACTCGGAAAGATGGAATTTGAGTTCTGCTTCAGTGTTTAAAACCTGCAGCTGATTAAAAGGGGAACACATTAGTGTGTTCTTACAGCCGTTGAAGAGAAAAAGATTGACTGAGGAACTCTGAGATTTTCCAATTCGTTTGCTGCAGTGTTGCTAGCAGAAATGAAGGAGATCGAGGCATGACCCATCTCCTTCCCTCTCATACTCTATCAGTGTCATTACCTGGGCGACAAAAATTTGACCTATTCACAGTAACCTCTGCAAACAATAATGGTCTCACCCCTCCCTATCTCTGTAACCTCCTCCAGCCCTACAACCCTCTGAGATATCTGCCCTCCTCCAATTCTGGCCTCTTGCGCAGCACCAATTTTCATCACTCCAACATTGATGGCCGTGCTTTCAGCTGCCTAGATCCTAAGCTCTGGAATTCCCTCCCTAAACCTCTTCACCTCTCTATCTCTCTCCTCCTTTAAGACACTCCTAAAAACCTACTTCTTTGATCAAGCTTTTGGTCACCTGCTCTAATATCTCATTTGGCTCAGTGTCAAATTTTGTCTGATAACGTTCATGTGAAGCGCCTTGGGATGTTTTACAATGTTAAAGGCACTATATAAATGCAAGCTGTTGTTGTTAATGCAAACCACTGTGGGAACTCACATGACTTGTCACAATGGGTTTTGCTAGCCTTGAATAAGAAGGGGCCAAAATTGCCCCATTTCTATAAGGCCCGTGGCCAGCTGAAAGCAGCGTCCACGGGTTGGAGCAGAATGGCCGCCGAGTCATGGTGGATTGGCTGACGCTCGTAGCATTGCCCTGATGGATATTTCCAGCAGTGTAGGTAGCTGCCCCGTTCCCCCACTTTCACCCCGCTCCTGCGTATGCGTCGTTAACGACGTCATCAGATCGTGCACCACCTCGGAACCGCCCCAGAAGCTACATTGCCCTTAAATCATCTTACGGCCGCCTGTTAGTGCCAATGACAAGTTTTTGGGTCAGTACACACTACTTGCTGAAGACCGCCAGCAGCAGTTAAAGGTGTGTTGCATCTCCCACCAATCTTGTCGGCCACATTATTTTGGACGCTTTAAACCATTGAGAGTTGTCTTCTAGACACCGGAATTGAGCAATAGTGGGCCAGCCTCTTATTACTCAGCAACATTGAGCCCTGATTGAGGATCCTGGGCTTGAGGAGGATTATTAATGGGGTTAGTGCTGGCAGCAGAACGCCTCCTACACATTGTGTACGGCAGGGAGACATGCAAGAGAAGGCGGCGCTGGCTACAACAGTTGGAGAGGTAGTGGGTAAGGGACACAGCTCACATTGCTGAGGAAGATGTAGAAGCCATAGCGATGGCGACAGAGCTGAACCCAGAGAAGGGCACTAGGAAGGACCTCAGGAAGGGCCTGCCGTCAGGGAGTTCAGATACGCAGACCCCCAGCACCACATAGTAGCCCAGATGGATAGGAGGCAGCATGCACAGGAGGCAGATGCTTGCCAACAGCAGCAGGAGGGAGAAGGCAATGAGGCAGCTATGGGCTCAATTTTGGCCGAGCCCATTTTTCGGCGCACTTACCGGAGTTGCGCCGCTTATTTACGTTCCAAGATGCACCGAAAAAAAAATGTGGAACTTTGGCCACTGTCTGGCCTCTTCACTGCAGTCGCACAACGTGACCAGTCGACTCGGGGGGGTGGAGCATGCGTTCTGCACTGGAAAATGTGCCGGGACATCTGCACATGTGCAGTGGAGTATGGTGATGTCCGCGCATGAGCAGTAGCGTTGCTGCGATTTGGCAATCAGCCATTTTTCAAGAGCTAGGCTGCTTGTGTTTTCTTGCCAGAAGGAATGCTGTGATAGGAAAATCACTGCTGAATTCAAGAAGCTGTGCTCTGTTTGGTAAAGTCAGTGCTGCATGCCAGCAGAAGTGCCAAAAGAAGTGCTTGTCATATATTCAACTATCATTGTAACCCATGTATAAGCTGACCTAAGTTGTACACCTTGAGAACATTGACTACAAGGGGATGAACTTGTGGGAGACACTCCTAACCTGGGCTTTCAGGTATAAAAGGGGAAGCTCCACCCACCTTCATCTCTTGAGGTCTTGGTAATAAAGGTAACTGGTCACAGAGAGACCTTCTCTCAAGTATGGGCCATGTGTGCATTTATATTGTATAGTAAAGACGTATCAATGGCGACGAGAAACTGGGATTTAAACCACGCGAGCATGGCCACTAGCAGCACAGAAGAGAGGTACTGTGTTGGTGATGATTGGGACGACTTTATTGAGAGACTACAGCAAAGTTTTGTCACTAAGGAATGGTTGGGACAGGATTCGGCCAACAAACGCAGGGCTCATCTCCTGACGGTTTGTGGATCCAGAACGTACTCCCTGTTGAAGGACCTTCTAGCGCCAAAGAAGCTGGCGGACAAGACGTTCGAAGACCTCAGTAAGTTGATCGGGGAACACCTTAAACCAGCAAGCAGCATGCACATGGCGAGACACCGGTTTTACACGCACCGGCGGCGAGAAGGGCAAAGCGTTCCTGACTTCGTGGCAGATCTCCGGCGACTGGCAAGCCTATATAAGTTCACAGATGCATGCAGAGTGGAGATGCTGCAAGACTTTTTTATTGAGAGCATTGGGCACGCTGGGGCTTTCAGGAAACTGATTGAGACCAAAGACTTGACCTTGGAAGCGGTGGCTCTGATAGCCCAGACATTTATCTCAGGGGAGGAAGAGACCAGAATGATGTATGACAAAAATCTTGGCTCAAATGCGGCAAACGACCAGGGAGTCAACATTGTTAACGCGGCACACAGTTCTCCAGGCAGACAAGTGTAATCGGACATGCCCCAGCATGCAGTCGAACGCAAAGGGAGAATTCAACAGAGACAATGTCTAGCTGAACGGCATTCATGCCATCGCAATGGACAATGTGGCCAGTAATGGGGCCATCAACACCTGTTAATGGTGTGCTTAAGGACAGTTACAGAGACAGTCAGAGACAATCGATTGGTAATGGACCTTTTGTTTCCAACAACGGGGCCTCCAGCTCATGCTGGAGGTGTGGAGGAAAACACCCAGCCAGAGCTTGCAGCTATCAGCAATATACCTGCAGAAACTGCAACGTCAGCGGTCACTTGGCGCGTATGTGCAGGAAGCCAGCAGCCAGGTTGATATACGAGGAGGACGGGCCCGATGTAAGCCCTAAGAGGCCAAATGAATACTGGGGGAAATCGCTGGAAGCTGAAGTTCAGCGAGTTCATGTGGATCACATACACAGTTCATAAACCAGGACGCCACCAATAATGATGAAAGTGCTCCTCAATGGCATCCCAGTATTAATGGAGCTAGACACGGGGGCCATCCAGTCCCTGATGAGTATCAAACAGTTTGAAAGGTTGTGGATGTCCAAGGCCAGGAGGCACAGCTGCAGACATATACAAAGGAGATCATTCCGGTGCTAGGCAGCGCCACGGTAGTCGTGACCCACAAAGATTTGGAGAACAGGTTGCCACTCTGGATTGTCTCGGGGACGGTCCCGCACTACTGGGGAGGAGTTGGCTTGCTGTCATGAACTGGAAATGGGGCGATGTCAATGCAGTTTCTTCTGTGGAGCGAGTATCATGCTCACAGGTCCTGGACAAATTTGACTCATTATTTCAACCCGGCATCGGCACTTTCATTGGGGCCAAGGTAGTGATTCACATAAACCCGGACGCAAGGCCAGAACGGTGCCGTACGTGATGCGGGAAAAGATAGAATGCGAATTGGACCGCCTGCTGAGGGAAGGCATCATCTTGCCAGTCGAATTCAGTGACTGGGCGAGCCCGATCGTGCCGGTGCTCAAGGCGGATGGGTCGGTCAGAATATTTGGCGATTACAAGGCCACCATCAATCGGGTGTCACTCCAAGACCCGAGAGCGGAGGACCTCTTTGCGACGCTATCCGGTGGCAAACTTTTTTCAAAATTGGACCTGACCTCAGCTTACATGACCCAGGAGCTGGTGAGTGAATCGAAGAAACAGACCACCATCACGACACACAAGGGGTTGTTTGAGTATAACAGATGTCCGTTCGGGATTCGTTCGGCCGCCGCGATCTTTCAGCGAAATATGGAAAGCCTTCTCAAGTTGATTCCAGGGACGGTGGTTTTTCAATACGACATCCTCATCACGGGTCGCGATACTGAAGAACACCTCCACAACCTGGAGGAGGTGCTACGCAGACTAGACCGGGTAGGGCTGCGACTGAAAAAGGCGAAGTGCGTCATCTTAGCTCCAGAGGTAGAATTCCTGGGGAGGAGGATAGCAGCAGACGGGATCAGACCCACTGTGTCCAAAACGGAAGCGATCCAGAGAGCACCCAAACCCCGTAACACGACGGAGCTGCGTTCATTCCTGGGGCTCCTGAACTATTTTGGTAACTTTCTTCCCAAATTGAGCACGCTGTTAGAGCCGCTACATGTGCTCCTACGCAAAGGTCACGATTGGGTCTGGGGGGACAGCCAGGAAAGGGCTTTTGATAAAGCACGCAACTTGTTATGCTCCAACAAACTGTTAACGTTATATGACCCGTGTAAGAAACTTATTTTAACGTGCGATGCGTTGTCCTATGGGGTCAGGTGTGTGTTGCAGCATGTGAATGCCAATGGTCAGTTACAGCCGGTAGCTTATGCCTCCAGAAGTCTGTCCCAGGCAGAAAGGGGCTATGGGTTGGTAGAAAAGAAAGCGCTAGCATGTGTGTATGCAGTAAAAAAAATGCACCAGTACCTGTTTGGCAGGAAATTTGAGCTGGAGACAGATCACAAATCCCTAACGTCCCTTTTGGCTGACAACAAGGCCATAAATGCGAATGCATCAGCCCGCATACAGAGGTGGGCACTTACGTTAGCTGCCTATGACTACACAATTCGACACAGACAGGGCACTGAAAACTGCGCCGATGCACTCAGCAGGCTCCCACTAGCCACCACTGAGGGGACAACTGACCATGATGCTGAGATAGTCATGGCTGTTGAAGCTTTCAAAAGCGAAGGCTCACCTGTTACAGCCCGTCAGATTAAAGTCTGGACAAATAAAGACCAACTACTGTCTTTAGTTAAGAAATGTGTCCTGAATGGGGACTGGGCAGGCATGTACGGGGCATGCCCTGAGGAATTTAAACCGTTTAATAGGCGCCAGGATGAACTCTCAATTCAGGCCGATTGCCTACTGTGGGGAAACCGAGTAGTCATGCCCCAGAGGGGCAGAGAGGTGTTTATCAAACAACTTCACAACGAGCACCCGGGCATTGTCATGATGAAGGCAATTGCCAGGTCACACGTTTGGTGATTAGGGATAGATGCAGACCTGGAACTTTGTGTTCACAGGTGCAACACGTGTGCTCAGCTGGGCAACACACCCAGGGAAGCCCCCCTTAGCCCCTGGTCCTGGCCCGCCAAGCCATGGTCACGCATCCATGTGGAATACACAGGTCCTTTCATGGGAAAAATGTTTTGGTTGTAGTAGATGCCTACTCCAAATGCATTGAGTGTGCCATTTTAAATTCAAGCACATCCTCTGTCACGGTAGAAAGTCTACGGGCAATGTTCGCCATCCATGGTCTACCGGATGTCTTGGTCAGCAACAATGGCTCATACTTCACAAGCACTGAATTCCAGGACTTCATGGCAGGCAATGGAATCAACCCTGTCAGAACGGCACTATTCAAGCCGGCCTCAAATGGCCAGACGGAACGAGCAGTGCAGATAATCAAACAGGGGATGCTCAGAATCCAAGGTGCTTCCCTACAAAGCCGCTTATCACGCTTCCTGTTGGCCAATAGATCGCGACCACACTCACTCACAGGGGTTCCACCCACAGAGCTGCTAATGAAAAGGACGCTCAAAACCAGGTTATCCCTCATACACCCTGCTATGAAAGAAATTGTTGAGAGCAGGCATCAGCCACAATGTGACTACCATGACAGGAATGCAAGGGTGCGATGTATTGATGTCAATGACCCTGTTTTTGTCCTTAATTATGCTGCAGGGCCCAAATGGCTTGCAGGCACTGTGATTGCCTAAGAGGGGAATAGGGTTTTGGTAGTTAAACTTACCAATGGACAAATCTGCCGCAAACACGTGGATCAAACTAAAAGGAGGTTCAGCAACCCCATAGAAGAAGCAGAGGAAGAACACGATGTAGAGTTTACTCCACCACAGGTGACCGAACACCGGAACCAAGTGGAGGAGAGCCCAGTCACTGTGGGCAGTCCGGACAGGCCTGAGGCACCGCAAACAGCAGACACTCAGGCCAGCGCCCAACAACCGAAGCCCCAACTCAGGTGCTCTACAAGGGAGCATAAACCACCAGAGAGACTTAACCTGTGATCCCAATAAAACTTTGGGGGGAAGTGATGTCATGTATTCAACTATCATTGTAACCCATGTATAAGCTGATCTAAGTTGTACACCTTGAGAACATTAACCACAATGGGGTGAACAGATGGGAGACACTCCTAACCTGAACTTTCAGGTATAAAAGGGGAAGCTCCACCCACCTTCTGTCTCTTGAGGTCTTGGTAATAAAGGTAACTGGTCACAGAGTGACTTTCTCTCAAGTATGGGCCTCGTGTGCATTTATACTGTATAGTAAGGACGTATCAGTGCTGTATTTGGAAAAATCACTGCTGCATGCAAAACAAGGACAGTGTGTTTGGAAAAATCACTGTGTGTCTAATTGCTGTGAGTGTCTCAGAGCAGCTGCAGCAATAAAGCAATGCAGCAACGTGGACCAAGGACAAAGAATTTCTTGCATGACGAAATGGAGATACTAGTTAATGTCATTGAGACCAGATGGCAGGAGCTGGATACCAGCAGAGGTTGCACAAAAGTGCCACCCAAAGAAATGAAGAAACGCTGGAATCAAGTTGCAGAAGATTACTGCGCATTGGTGAACACCAAGAGATCTGGAAGCCAGTGTAAAAAGAAATGGCAGGACCTTTGTCAAGTAGTTAGTGTATGTAATATTTTCATTTATTCAATGCAATGGCAATTGTAAATGTGACCAGCTGTATATGTCCCATCCAGCAAAAAGACACCCTCTCTAAAAAGTTGCATTTTCATCTTTGCAGAAGAAATTGTCTCACAACAAAAGGGAAAGAACTCGAACAGGAGGAGGCCCGGCAAATCTGTAAGCACTGACACCCTTGGAAGAGAGGATCGCTGCTTTGATGGGTCCTGCCTGGAGAAAAACAATCAGTACTGCACAAGCTGGGCCCACACTCGAGGGAGAGGGTAAGTCCTGAAAATTCATCGTGGTCCTTCAAATCAATCCGCTGCCTGGTCTGCTATGTGTGAGCCTACTCATGCCACCTATCCTGCCCCCTCCTCTGCTGCTAACCATTTGACTGTTCTGTTATATTTTGCAGAACCTGATGCCAATCCTGAAGATCCAGAAGAAAATTCAGACGCGGACGAGCCTGAGCAGGTGTCCCTATTCGTCGCCATCTGCTGCATGCTTCACAACCTGGCAATCGTGAGGGCACAACCATTGTAGGGTGAGACAGCAGTAGCACCTGAGGAGGAGGACCAGGAGGAGGAGGTGCAGGATGAGGAAGAGGAGGAGGCACAGGAGGAGGAGCAGGATGCGGGTCAACGGCCTTGCAGGAGGCGGCATCGCCATCTGGATCCTGCAAGGGACGTCCTAAACTGTCTACTGCATACTTTAGCCTTCATCTGTGCACCTCCATGACCAAAACAATGAGCCCTTTCACACATCAATCCCCACAGTGAAATTAGAAACCTACATATATTCAAATCCAAAATAAAGATTTATTATACAACAAATTTTGGTGCAACAAAACATACACATTATCAATTCTCACCCTTGTGCATTTTGTTATAACCCCTCCTATGCCTATCTATTTTGGAACTACGCTGCAGTGTCTCCCCTGTGGCTACATCTTGGCTCTAGGAAGGCTGCTGTGTTTCAGGTGTAGAACCTACAGATGTCCTTCTAGGATGCCCTCGACCAGCTCTGGCCCTGGAAGGGCCCGCTGCAGACTAGGCCACATCCTCCTCGGTGCCTTCAGTCAGAATTGGCTGGGGAGAAGCCATGGTTGGCAGCAATAGTGGAGTGGGAGGTCTCAGCTCAGGACTGCTGTGATCCTGAGAGACCACGTCAGGATCCTGATCCGAGGACCCGGCGCCACTCCCCCGGGGCAGCACCGCACCATCCCCATCAATCTGCTGGAGCACAGGTTGGTGGGGTGGCATGACACCAGAAGGTCCCCGGTGGACCGTGGTGGATCCAACCATGATGGCATCAGTCAGAGCTCGTGTGACATCCAGCTGAGACTGTATGAGAGCAGACAGAGTCTCAATGCCACCAGACACAACAGAAGTAAGACACTCCGTGGCCTGTTGCTGAGAGCGCATGAGAGCATTCTAAGCTTCCAGGGCAGCGACCATCCTCTCCAATGCAGCACTGAAATGTTGGTTCCCTTACGCCTGTGCTGTAATGGCAGCTGCCACATCGCCCACAACACGCATCATCACATCTGATCCGCATGGTCACTCTGGGAGTCCACCATCATCTGCACACTGGCAATGATGGGCTCCATGGTTTGTGCAAAGCTGTCCACAATGCGGGAGGCAGAATCCTTCCCGCTCCTGACCACTTGCGACAGGCACCCTTGCCATTGCCCCCAACGTAGGCGCAGTCGAAACTTTAGAGCGTGGTGGTTTCCTGCGCGCATGCGCAGATGACCCGGCTCACTTTTGAAACTTCTGGAGAGGTGGCGCAACAAGAGGGCAGGTAGCGTGTCAAAAGATTCTCTGCAGAGGCTGCTGAGGCCTTAGTGTAGGCCATTGAAAGGAAGTGGTCTGGACTCCAAATGCCCAACATTTTTAAGAGAATCTGGCAGGAGATCACACAGGAAGTGTCAGCGGCAGACACAGTGGCCAGAACTGGCACACAATGCAAGAAGTTCAACAACCTCACGAGGTTCATCAGGGTAAGTATCCTTCACATTTATGTAGGCCTGCCATGCTTCCAAGATCAATGTCTCACACAATGTTAAGTCTTTGATGGAACTGCCCCTTCTCAATGTGTTGCAGGTCATGGTGCAGAATGCAGCAGAAAACTCAAGGCTCACTTCTCCAGCCATTGCCTCTGCATTCAGGATGAACATACCCTCTTGTACCCTAATCATTGTCAAGCCTCCTCGCACTCCACTCCCACTGCTGATATGTGTTTCTTTAACATCACCCTGAGTCGCTATTCTACCTGCTTCACACCTACTCCCAATTTTTGTGTGAAGACATTTGCACATCCACAGAGTGGCAGCTATTGAACTATGGAAGGCATATGTGGCACAACAGGAGGTGGACTCTTACTGAACTCTTCTTATTGTTTTTATTACAGGCCAAGCTCTCCCACAACAGACGGAAGCAACTTCGTACTGGAGCTGGATAGCCTGAGCTGCTGGAGCTCACTGATGTGGAGCAGCAAGTCTTGGCCCTCATGCGCATCCCAGTTCGGATGTGGCCGGGAGCGATACTGAGCCCCCTTCAGGTAGTGAGGGTATGTAAATAGAACACACAACTGATATGACTTCATTGACCCCTAATATGAAGTGGCCGAGCCCCTTTACATGTACATGTCCAAGGCTACCTTCCTGTTATCACCCTGCCCCTCCCCTGCTGCTAACCACACGTCTGTTGTTTTCTGCTTGCAGATGATCAGCCACAAGCACGACAGCCTTCTCGGGAGCCATCTACATTTGGCCACGGGGGAGACAATGAGGGAGGGGATGAAAGTGTGCTGCCTGAATCTCACAGCCTAGCAATCGCCCCGTCTGCCGACACTACATCTGGGGACGAAGCCGATTTCCCGGGGTTTGAGGACACCGAGACTCCTGGCCCCAGCGGTCTACAGCAACACCGAGCGGGAGGGGAAGCTCGGAGGCCAGCTCCCTGAAGGGTGAGGTGGCACAATAGTCCTGCTGAAGAACAGGCAGACGTGGACCTGGACTTGGTGGCAATGTCCAGGGAGAGCACTGCGAGCTCATGGGTGCATTGGGTAGGATCCCCGAGAGCGTAGACAAACTTCTGTGAGTGCTCCGGAGGCTGCATCATGCATTGTCCGTGCATCTCAGGACTCCAGAGAGGCCATCCTTGTCAATTGACAGAGGCAGGTGGCCTCCAGCAGTGACAGTGGCGTGCCAGAGTGTGTGGCAGGTGCCATGGATAACATCGCATCAGCGATCGCATCGCAGACACAAGCTACGCTGCAGCTTGGTGATGTCATGTGGTCGCTGACTGGTGCCATCCTCTTTGTCTTCCCCACTGTCCAACGGGGAAGTGACGGTGCCAAAGCAGGCCAGCAAGTTGTGGTGACACATCGTGCTCTGGATGCCGAGGCCCAGCCCCGTCTGAGTGTTAGTGGTTTCCTGGAAATGGAATGTGCTGTCCTTCCTCAGGGTGACAGCATTCCTGTTCCCATCATTGACTCTCCCACCCGACCCATCAGAGACTGCTTCCGCCGATGCTGAGGATAGCAGTCCGTAGCTGGGCCTTCCAGACCCAGAGCTGGTCCAGGGCATCACCATACGCCATCTGCACTGTCTGCCTTCCTAACACAGCAGCTTCAAGCAGCCTTGCTGTAGGCACTTAGGCCTCATTGAGGAGGAGCAACAGGTGTAGAAGGGAGATGAAGGGAAGTGCGGGGGTGGGGGAAGAAATCTCAGGGCAAATCTTATTAAGGGGTGAGACAATCTTGTGCAGAGGTGTTGCTATATTATGAGTATGCCTGTAAATAGTTGTTTTATAAAAATGCACTTGTTGTTCAGTTACTTGCAGCATAATGCTGTTTATTGTATCATTTGGTTTTGTTGGGGGGGGATTGATTGTTACTTGTTATGATAAAAATGCCACTTTGACCCTTTGCCGTTGGTGTCGTGTGTACCATTCTAAAGCTCGGCGTAGATGTGCCTTTATGGTGGCATAGCGTGGCCAGTATGAGATGCATTCCTTCTCTTCCTCCATTCAAGCAAAGCAGTCCATTATGAGCTGGCGACGTGCGGCTCTTGCTCCAGCAGCATCTCCACACTGCCCCCCCTTCCCCGTGGATGGGGTGGCTGTGCAATAGGTACCTTGCCAGGCTCCTCTTTATCGTCGTCCTCCTCCTCCTGAGGTGGACCTGCAATCCCCACTGGCAATGCCTGGCTCCTCATGATGGCCAAGTTGTGTGCAGCGCACCACAATGAATTCGGAGACCTGTTGAGGGGAATATTGAAGACTGCCTCCAGAGTGGTCCAGGCTTCTGAAGCGCTGCTTGAGCACCCCAATTGTCTGTTCGATAATGTTGCGGGTGGCTGCATGGCTCTCATTGTAGCATTGCTCTGCTCCTGTGGTGGGGTTGCAGAGGAGGGGGTCATGAGCCAGGTGGCTAGGCCATATCCTTTGTCCACGACCAGCCATTCATGAGACACTGCTCTCACGTAAGATGAAAGCATCACGTGCACTCCCTGGATAGCGGGCATTAACTGTGAGGATGCACTGCGTGTGGTTGCACACCAGCTGGACATTTAGGGAGTGGTGTCCCTTTCGGTTTCTCAATAACTTTGCATTGTGGAATGGTGCTCGCAAGGCCATGTGTGTGCAGTCAATGACTCCTTGATCCCTCAGGAAACATGCCATTCTGCCAAATCCACCTGCCCACTCATTCTGGCTCTCCCTGCTCATTAGGAACTTTATGAAGTCCATTCTGCCTTTGTGAAGTGGTGAATGCATCGATGTGCAGCGTATGTTGAGAGATGCTGCATATGTCCCCTGCTGCTGCCTGAAAGGAGCTGGCAGCATAGAAGGCCAGTGCCACAATCATCTTCACTACGATGGGAAGCACAGTTCTGTTGGCATTGGAAGGCTGTAGGTCTGTAGGAGATGTCATATCTCTGTCAGCACTTCCTTCCAAAACACAGCCTTCTCCTCAGAGAGCTGGAGGTATGAGCGTTGGTGCCTGTAAACCCATGGGGGGTAAGCCCACCTCCCCAGATGTCTTTGGTCTCTCCTCCTCCGTGGCCTGACATGGCCAGCAGCCCTTTTTCTAGCTTGCTGCCGCCTGGCAATAGCATGCAGCATGATACACTGGTGAATGAGTATTGCCCCCATTAAATTCTCTCACTGACCTTATAAGGACATTGTAATGGCAGATAAAAGTGCTGTTTGCAAATCGGAGCATCACGCAGCGTGATGTGTGCAACCGTTGCAGTCGATGTGACCTGCGATGTAAAATCCTCCTCTCTCCATTTAAATACGCCACCAAAACCATCTGCTGCACCTTGGGAATGCCTGTTTTTTCAGACATTTCCTGGGGCGGGCATTTACTGAGGCATTAGGGCCTAATTTTGCATGCGGGGTGCCAGCGGATTTTGCATGATGATTGACAACATGATCTCAGTGAAACTCGAGGGCAGGGCAGTTAGTTTTTGTACCGCCGCAAATCATGAGCAGAATTTGCCCGCCGGGCAGTAAAAGCTGGGCGCCTGTCGTTACACCTAGAAACACCATTTACCACCCCTCTGGGGCACAAACAGAGGCGCAAACGAGCCTAAAATTGAGTGCACATAAAATTGAAGTTTTGCAGCTCCTAGGAAGACAAACAGGAAAGGCTCTAGGAGATGGAAAAGTTGGACATGGATAAGGAGGAAGCAATATCAGGTTCTTAAAGGCAGAGAAAGGGGGAACACAGGATGTTTAAGCTTTCTGTGGATTGTCAAAGTGTAACGGTGATCATGCATTCAACTGCTTTTTCTTGAAGCAGTCACGTAAGTGTTTACACAGCTAAACATGCTTTTGTGCTATTGAACTCCTAGGGGATGTACTAGAGGATGAGGTCAGCTATTCAGTTAAGCAGCCAGACACATCAAGACCTACAACCTTTACTTATCCTCACCACCTCAGTTGTGGCATCTTACCTGCCCCAGCACCAGCCTAGATAAACCCACTCGGGAGGAGTGAGTCAGAAGAATTTTGATTGAGTAGGGCATTGAATGCCAGTGAGCACCAGGACCTGGAAGTGGAAGAGAGGGAGCATGCTATTCCACCACAGAGGTTGGAGAAATGAACTTTACATTGGGAAATAAAAATTGTTTTACCACATACATTTCAGAGTTCATTTCGATAGATGATTGAGTGTGTAATTGCCATATCAAGGAGGCAAGGTAGAGCAATCATTGGGAATGCAGGTCTTTGTGTGTCATTTGGGGTTGGGGGAGCTACAGGACTGGGTAGTTTTACTCAATTTCCCAATTTTTGTTCACTGAAAGTACTCTCTGGCTGCAAGTTGATGAGAGTCTTGCTCCACCTCTCCTTCCTGGGCACTCTCCTCCTGATGTGCGATGGAGGACCCTCTCTAATTTCCTCACCATCATCATGGCCTTCAGCTTCTTCAAGTAGCAATCCTTCCCGCATAAAGATATTATACTGGGCACAGCAAGTTACAATGGTTCTGGAGACACTTACTAGCCTGTACTGAAGGGTTGATTTATCAGGCACCTAAAACAAGATTTCAAAATACCTAGAGACTGCTCTATTAAAATTCTTGTAGTCCCATGGGCCTCATTAAACCTGTTCTCTGCAGATGCCTTACTGGAGTCAGAAGTCATGACTGCAGGGGATTTCCCTAATCACCAATGAACCATCATGATACATGATACAAGGCTGTTATGATGAATTGTCACATGATAAAGATATCATGACAGCTTCCTGGGGAGCAGGTATTAACATACATGGTAAGATGATTGGTGTTTATTGAGTGAAAGACTTTAATGAAATTGAGGGGGTTCTCATATGGGGCCTTCAATGGCATCCGTTCCATCAATAGTTCCTTGCTCCTGAGGGAATTCTGCCAATATACAGAATTGGACTGCTCACTCACTCTCTTTGTTTTGCAGAGATTGTGAGGCCTGATAAAACAGAACATCAGTGACTTTCTCTATACAATGGTGTGCTGCTGTCTGACTAATGTGACACAGGTCACCCGAGATTGCTTTGAAACTGGCAAAATAATTCAAGGCAGTGGTCACTGTATAGACGGTGCTCTTTCCCCAGTGGAAATGAACCAAGATGGCTTCAACCATGTGGCATCTTCCTCAGGGATACCGTTGTGCTGCTCAAAGCCTGCCCTGCTGTTTAAAGTGTCAGTTCTCTGCATATCAGATATGGGGCAGAAGTTGGAGGAAATAGGACAGGAACACTGGTCACACCCTCCCATCTCCACCTACTTGCAGCGGGGCGGCAAAATTGCATCATTGGTTAGTTTTCAGCTGCAGAACAGAATCCCCAACCAAACAATTGTTCGTGTATTCCAGAATTCCTGGCCCTATATGGAAGGAAATACGATATATCAATCACGTGTCAACAATAGACCTCAATGACAGCCCTCAATAAATAAGAAAATTTGAGGTACTGGTTCAAATGAAATAATATGTAGTATTAAAGAAGTAAACACATTTGTTTCCCATTTTTTTAGATGAAGCGCAGTGAGTGAAGAGAGGCACAACAACATTTGGAGCAAGTAGCAAGAGGTAGGGACACTGCATTTAAATTTTGTCTTGACAGGACAAAAGGTATTTATAGACGGACAAACCAAGGTATACAATTCAGTTTCAAAACCCCAGCAGCTGCTTAACAGCAAGAAAGAGATTACTGATTACTAATGGCAGGAACAAGGCTGGAGATGTGATACTTGGAGACCACCCAAAGGCACCGGTCCTGACCCCTGGTAAGAGTCACTCTTGCTAACCATCACTGAAACCCTTTGCTAAATAAAATGTATTTTAATGTCTGTCCCAATTGAATAATCATTCCATTCTTTATTTCATAGACAAAAGTCTATCTGCGAGCAACTATTTGAATAGATGTAGTCACTGCATACTGAACCAATAACATTTTTAGAACAGGAGAGCCAATTGATTTATTTAGCATTATATTTGCAAATATTTATGATCTAGGTAGTTTCTTTCTGGATTTCTCTCAGCTGTATTTAACATTTTGCTGCTTCACTGTTTATTTTGAAGACTGCAACATATAAGGACTGATCAGACTGAACGTTATTTAAAGGAGGATATGGGGAATCAATTTTAGTCCGAATATCTTGAATATAAATACTGTGTGCTCCCCAATCTCTATATATTTATGGATATCATATGTCCGATATGTCAATGTCTGGGAGGAAGAGGAAGGAGGAGGAATCAAAGTACCTATTGTCATAGACTTTTAAAAATCCAGTGACACCCCCAGACAAAGTACGAGAGCCATGGTCACCAACACCCCTTCGCACTCCTGCCGGTTACTGCCACGAAGACACGTTGATTCTGAAACATGTAATACTAAAATATAGAGCTATGTTGTACATATAAATAATCCTGTTAGAATTAATATAATCATGGTAACCATGATAATATAGATAATTATGTTAGAATTAATATTATCACGGTAACTTAGAAATAGAGTTCATGTGATTGGCAAGAAAGTGAGGAAAACCACTCCCTATATGGGAAGCAGTGGGTGAAAACGAGTATAAAATTAGGGACAAAAGGTCAAGTGGTGAGGAGTGAGGAAAAAGAACAAGAGCCAAGGTCTTCACCTCTTCCCAAAGGATCGGGTAATAATGCATTCTCGTTTTCTCTGTAACTGTTGCTTAAATCTTAAATAGATTATATTCCGTGATTCAATAAACAATACTTGTTATCCACAAACCAACTGGTCTCTCTGCCCCGCCCCCTGATTTTCTTACAATGCCAACAGATTCACTGCATCAATATTTTTGTAAATCCCTGTTAATCAAAATGTACAACTACACCAGATATAAATTAGTATAAAACTCTATTCTTTAAAAAACTTTTAAAAGCTCTTCTAAAAGAGCCTGGCTTGGGTGTATTCCTCAATCAAATTAGGGGATAAGTTATCCAGAAAGGAATGAATTTGGATAGTTGCTACCTGACTCAAACAAAAGATAACTGCTCACAGAAACTTGAATGTAAATGGCCATTCTCCACTAGGTAAATATTATGAACCGCTGTGTGAGTAGCAATCACTGCTAATCCTAATGTGGGGATGGAGATGCTGCCCATTGATGGAAGTGCAATTAGTGGCCTGGGTAAGACATCTCAAATGCTAGCCAAGTTCAGTGCTTTAAAGTGGCATAGACATAACCCAGGAGACCCATCTGGTGGGGCAGGAACCAGACAAGCTGTGATGAGGGAAAGTGAAACAGATCCCATTAGTCTCTTCTAATTCTACAACTTGGGAAGTTTTTCCTTCTATTCAGAAAAAATGCAATCCTGGAGATAATATCAGGGCATAAGGTCAGTTTTTTTTCCGCTAGAAGGTTTCGTGGCAAAAGACCTGTTTAGATCAGATCACTGAGGGCTAGAGGATGGAGTTAGATGAGGCATCTGCACAGTTACATGAAAGGAATGACAAGATGGGACTTGAAGGTTCATGGATAATGTTGCACTTAGACTTGTGTCTTGGTCCCAAATATTTAGATGCCAGGACCAATAAGATTTTTACATTGAAATCCTTTGTCCCAAGCGTCATTAAATCCAGAATTTATATTACTCACTCTTTCAAATTAGTTCCCTGAAGGGGCACAATTGCTGATTCACTTGTGATAGTGACTTAATAAGCCTCTGTTCCAAAATGAGGTACTCGTATAATTGTCAAAGAAGAAAAATTAAAGACTATCTCAGTTTTAATGGTATCCCAAAAGTACATGTGGAATGTACATAAAGCATACAACAGAGATCATACTGTTTCTTAAGTTTCCCTACAAGAAACACAAAAGGCAAGGGGAAACCATTATACTAGAACTACAACAACAACTTGCTTTTGTAAAGCACGTATAATGTAGTTAAATGTCCCAAGGCACTTCACAGGAGTGTTATCAGACAAAACTGGGCATCAATCCAAATAAGGAGATATTAGGACAGGCTTGGTCACAGAGGTAGGTCTCAAGAAGCGCTTTAAAGGAGGAGAGAGAGACGGAAAGGTTTAGGGTGGAAATTCCAGAGTTTGGGACCTAGACAGCTAAAAGCACAGCCGAGGAGTGAAGGAAATCAGGGATGCAGAAGAGACCAGAATTAGTCAAAAGGAGAGTTCTTGAAGGGCTGGAGGAGGTTACAGAGATGGGGAGGGGGCAAGGCCATGAAGGGATTTGAACACAAAGATGATAAAGGTAAATTTGAGGCATTTCTGGACCAGGAGTCAAAGTAGGTCAGCAAGCACAGGGGTGATGGGTGAATGGGACTCGAGACTAAGCCCTGAAAGTACTGTTGGTGATATTAGTGGAGGACCGATTAACATGTTTCTATGAAGTTCCTCATTTCATAATTCTAACACAGGTAGTTAACCTGTTTATTTCGAATGGGGTAATGTCTCTCCTAAAGTAGTAGGCAAATGAATGTCATATGAACATGCTAAGCATCTGTTCGCTAATATATTCAGCAATTATTTCTAGGTTTAAAGCTCACGGGCAGATTTATGAGGGAAAGATGTTGGACCTAAAAGCAAGTATCCTGGTGTGGGAAATACTGGAGTTCATATTTCTTCAGCTGTAGACAAGGGATTCCACTGGCAATGTCAGGTTGTGCCTCAATCGGGTAGTTGCGCTGGTGGGTCAGTATTACTTGTCAACACAGCTAAAGCTTTCAATAGAATGGAATGGCCGCAACAGTTATCACTGTACAAGTTTTTGAATTTGCTGACAACTTTAATAAAACAAATTGCCATAAATCATGGGTTGGTTCTGATTTGAGACATTTAACTGAGGTATAAGTGCCGAAAAGTGTACCCAAGTCTCTGCTAACATTTGTGCCATCTCTGCAGGCTTGTACCAGGACCTGTGATGACACTTGGGGAGCAGAAAGTGAGTAACCGAGAATATAAAACCTCCCTGCCATGAAGATGATATTCTCCCCAGCACAATCCCAGCTCTGTTGATTTTGCCATACCTTTAGGTTAAGAGCAGAATTGGGATAAATTGTTATCCACTAGAAAGTGTTTCATTCTTCTAAATGAACCTGAAAGGATGTGCAGTATCTCCCAACCTAATCAAGGTCATGGCTCCTGTAATAAAAGTGAAAGTTTATACGAGTTGAATAAATGGTGTCACCGTAGTATTTTGCCTCCCATTCACACTTTCCATTCATGTTGCACCAATGGAGAATGACAGTTCAACAAAAACATTGCAAAACAGCAATATTTTTGATTGCAGCTAAAGTTAATTTGGAGAACCGGAGTTTTACCACAAAATTAGTGGTGCTAGTGGTATTGCAAAACAAGCAGACACTGCATCCTTATTGTTACTCTACAGGATTGCTGTGCTCTAATATAAAGGTTCTCAGAATACCTGGCATCCATTAGGGCACAAGCTGTTACTCATACATCACAATCATGGGAACAGTAGCATAGTGGTTATGTTACTGGACTAGTGAACCAGAAACGTGAGTTCAAATCCCACTACGGCAACTGGGGAATTTGAATTCAGTTAATTAAATAAATCTGAAATAAAAAGCTAGTATCAGCAATGGTGACCATGAAATTATCAGATTATCATAAAAACCCATCAGGTTCACTAATCTGCTGTCCTTACCTGGACTGACCTATATGTGATTCCAGACCCACAGCAATGTGGTTGACTCTTAACTCTAAAATGGCCTAAGCCACTCAATTGTAACAAACCATTACAAGAAACAATTAAAATAAAACCAGACGGACCACCCAGCATCGACCTTGGCACTGGCTAAGGACACAACAATGGCATACCCAGCCCAATCGAACCTGCAACGTCCTTCTCACGAACATCTGTGGATGTGTGCCAAACAGCGAGAGCTGTCCCACAGACTAGTCAAGCAACAGCCTGACATAATCATACCTTTCAGCCAATGTCCCAGACTCCTCCATCACCATCCCTGGGTATGTCCTGACCCATTGTCCTGGCACAATGGTATACAGTAGGGAGGGAGTGGCCCTGGGAGTCCTCAAAATTGACTCTCAATCCCATGAAGTCTCATGGATTCTAGTCAAGCACGGGAAAGGAAACCTCTTGCTGATTACCACCTACCACCCTACCTCAGCTGGTGATCTTATTGAGGCATATAAGATAATGAGGGGGCTCGGCAAGGTAGATGCAGAGAGGATGTTTCCACTCATGGGGGAATCTAGAACTGGGGGGGACATAGTTTTAGAATAAGGGGTCGCCCAATTAAAACTGTGATGAGGAGGAATTTCTTCTCTCAGAGGGTTGTAAATCTGTGGAATTCTCTGCCCCGGAGGCTGGGTCATTGAATATATTTAAGGCGGAGATAGACAGAATTTTGTGCAATAAAGGGTTATGGGGAGTGGGCAGGGAAGTGGCGCTGAGCCCATGATCAGATCAGCCATGATCTTATTGAATGGCGGAGCAGGCTCGAGGGGCCAAATGGCTTACTCCTGCTCCTATTTCTTATGTTCTTATGAATTAGTACTCCTCCATGTTGAACACCACTTGGAAGAAGCACTGAGAGTAGCAAGGGCACAGAACGTACTCTGGGTGGGGGACTTCAATGTCCGTCGCCAAGATTGGCTCAGTAGCTAGCCAAGTCCTGAAGGACATAGCTGCCAGACAGGGTGAGAGAACCAACACGAGGGAAAAACCTACTTGACCTCTTCTTCATCAATTTACCTGTCGCAGATGCATCTGGCCATGACAGCATTGGTAGCAGTGACCTCTGCACGGTCATCGTGGAGACGAAGTCACATCTTCACTCTGAGGACAACATCCATCGTGTTGTGTGGCACTACCACCATGCTAAATGGGATAGATTCAGAACAAATCTAGCAGCTCAAAATTGGACATCCACGATGGGCCATCAACAGCAGCATATTTGTATTCCACTACAATCGTAACCTCATGGCCTGGCAAAACTCTCACTCTACCATTACCATCAAGCCAGGGGACCAACCCTGGTTCAATAAGGAGTGCAGAAGAGCATGCAAGGAGCAGCACCAGGCGTACTTAAAAATGAGGTACCGACCTGGGGAAGCTGCAACACAGGTCAACATGCATGCTTAAACAGCTGAAGCAGCATTTATAGACAGAGCTAAGCGATCTTGCAATCAACGGATCAGATCAAGGCTCTGCAGTCCTGCCACATCTAGTCGTGAATGGTGGTAGACCATTAAACAACTAACGGGAGGAGGAGGCTCCATGAATATCGCCAACCTCAATAATGGCGGAGCCCAGCACGTGAGTGCAAAAGACAAGGCTGAAGCATTTGCAACCATCTTCAGCCAGAAGTGCCAAGTAAATGATCCATATCAGCCTCCTTCTGAGGTCCCCACCATCACAGAAACCAGTCTTCAGCCAATTCAATTAACTCCATGTGATATCAAGAAATGGCTGAGCACACTGGATAAAGCAAAGGCTATGGGCCCCAGCAACATCCCAGCTGCCCTGCTGAATACTTGTGCTCCAGAACTAGCCTCACCTCTAGCCAAGCTGTTCCAGTACAACTACAACACTAGCATCTACCCGACAATGTGGAAAACTGCCCAGGTATGTCCTGTCCACAAAAAACAGGACAAATCCAATCCGTCCAATTACCGCCCCATCAGTCTACTCTCAATCATCAGCAAAGTGATGGAAGTTGTCACCGACAATGCTATCAAGCGGCACTTACTCACCAATAACCTGCTCGCCAATGCTCAGTTTGGGTTCCGCCAGGACCACTCGGCTCCAGACCTCATTACAGTCTTGGTCCAAACATGGACAAAAGAGCTGAATTTCAGAGGTGAGGTGAGATTGATTGTCCTTGACATCAATGACAAAGTGTGGCATCAAGGAGCGCTAGTAAAACTGAAGTCAATGGGAATCAGGGGGAAAATTCTCCACTGGCTGGAGTCATACCTAGCCCAAAGGAAGATGGTTGTGGTTGTTGGAGGTCAATCAACACAGCCCCAGGACATCGCTGCAGGAGTTCCTCAGGAGAGTGTCCTAGGCCCAACCATCTTCAGCTGCTTTATCAATGACCTTCACTCCATCATAAGGTCAGTGATGACTGCACAGTGTTCAGTGCCATTTACAACTCCTTAGATATTGAAGCAGTCCATACCCGCATGCAGCCAGACCTGGATGATATTCAAGCTTGGGCTGATAAGTGGCAAGTAACATTCATGGCACACGTGCCAGGCAATGACTATCTCCAATAAGCGAGAGTCTAACCACCACCCATTGACATTCAATGGCATTATCATCGCTGCATCCCCCACCATCAACATCCTGGGGGCACCATTTACCAGAAGCTTAACTGGACCAGCCACATAAATACTGTGGCTACAAAAGCCAGTCAGACTTCCCAAAGCCTTTCCACCATCTACAAGGCACAAGTCAGGAGTGTGATGGAATACTCACCACTTGCCTGGATGAGTGCAGCTCCAACAACATTCAAGAAGCTCGACAGCATCCAGAACAGAGCTGCCCGCTTGATTGGCATTACATACACCACCTTAAACATGGAAGGACAAGGGCAGCAGGTACAAGGGAACACCATCACCTGCAAGTTCCCCTCCAAGTTACACACCATCCCGATTTGGAAGTATATCACTGTTCCTTCATCATCGCTGGGTCAAAATTCTGGAACTCCCTCCCTAACAGCACTGTGGGAGTACCTTCACTGCACGGACTGTTCACCACCACCTTCTTGATGGGAAATTAAGGATGGCAATAAATGCTGGCCTTGCCAGCGACGCCCACATCACATGAACAAATAAAAAAAATATGATAGATACAGATGGGGAAAGTCATTCAGCCCATCTTAGCTCATCCATCCAGTATTTTTTCAAACAAACATACTTACATTCCCCCTATTGTGTAATCTACTGCCTCTTGAATTAATCTAAGGTTTTTGTTCCATTTCAAGCATTGTTCACTCTTCTGCACAGTACATTTTTCTGACATTGTGGCTAAATGTAGCTCATATGCTTCAGTGCCAGAAAGTTAAGGGTTCAAATGCCACTCCAGAGGTTTGAGCACAAAATCTAGGCTGACACTCCAGTGCAGTACTGAGGGAGTGCTGCACTGTCAGAGTGCCATCTTCCAAGTGATATATTAAACCAAGGCCCTGACTGCCATTTCAGGTGGATGTAAATGATTTTATGGTACTGTTCTAAGATGAGCAGAGGAGTTCTCCTGGGTGTCCTGACCAATATTTATCCCTCAACTAACATCACTATAACAGCTTATTTGGTCATTATGTCTTTGTTGTATGTGGGACCTTGCCATGCGCAAACTGCTGTGTTTCCTATATTACAACAGTGAATACACTTCAAATGTGTCTCATTGGTTGTAAACAGCTTTAGGACGTCCTTAGGTTGTGAAAGGCTATGTATAAATGCAAGTTCTTTCTTTTGTTTTATAACCACTAGGCCACCACACCCATGCTTGCCCTTTTAAATTGATTTCCACCTTCACAATAATCTCTAGGAACTCTGGACACCAGTTTTATGCTGGAGTGATTACAAAAGAGTGTAAATGAAGTGAAAATGATGGAAAAAGGTCTGTGACAGAAACTCCAGGTTTAGTTATCCTAACCATGTGGATCGGATATTCTGTTTATTCAGTAGGGTAAAGGATAATATTTACACAAACTCAACAAAATCTTTAAATCAGAAACAAAATTGAATATTTCTTTGCAGAAAATATGCCCAAATTAAAGGCTGCAATATTTATTGGGGGTAATTTTAACCTAACTCGCCCAGCAGCAAACTAATAGGATCGGATCGGCCATCTGTTTTATACCCTGCTCGATTTTACTTTCGATCGATTTGGGCAATTAATCTGATCCCATCAGTGTCCCACTGGACGAGATTGGTAAAATGACCCCCAGTGAGTATCAGTAACTTATTCGGTGATTCAATGATTAGAAATCAAGTATCTTTGTAATTTATTGTATTGGCCCAGAATTTGAAGTTGTAATGACGCGAAGCAGTCAGCGCTCGCCGTCATTACTCTGTAAAACTGACAGCAACTTCTGGTGTCCGCACATGCAGTTAAATGCAGAAATCCGGAAGTTGCTGTCAATGATACCCTGCTTCTCCACAGGGTGTGCTGTTGCAGTCCTCACAGATGGAATCAATTGGAAATCACTTGATTTGATGTGAACTTCAACTTTTTATGCACTATTCCCGCTGTAAGTACAAAAGTACTTCATTGGCTGTAAAGCTGGTCATGAAAGGTGCTCTATAAATCCAAGTCTTTCTTTTTTCTTTCTTAAAAACCCTTGAAAAATATAGGGCCTGTTGAATGAGCTGTAACTGAGTTTTTAACTGCATACTAAGTCATAATTACAGCTGACCAACCTCTCTGGCTCTGAAAAACTAATTTTATATTTTGGAATCTCATTTCTTCCATTTCATGATAAAAAAAATTCCATAGATTTTAAAAATAATTAAAAATTAGTTTTTATTATTTTTAAAGTTTGTT
Source organism: Pristiophorus japonicus (assembly GCF_044704955.1). Classification (NCBI taxonomy): domain Eukaryota; kingdom Metazoa; phylum Chordata; class Chondrichthyes; family Pristiophoridae; genus Pristiophorus; species Pristiophorus japonicus. The sequence goes on along the minus strand of NC_091979.1, from coordinate 154,661,335 downwards.
TATGATATTTCAGCTTCTACCTTAATCCCATTTGTACATCCCAATCTTTATTTCATTTTCTGTAAAATTATTAAAAAGTGAATGAAAAACCTACTCTTTGCTTCCTGGTTTGTTGTCTGTGAGAATTCTTCAATGTGATTGTTTGCTTGATGACATCACTGTTGCTGGATGCCAGAGATCCCCTATAGATGGTGCCGGAATGAAACTGATATAGGAAAAGGTGAAATCGACACTACAGAACCCACTAAAACTTTGTGGGCAGCTTTCTTCGAGGTCAGCAGCAAGCGCCGTCCCTTCGCGGCTGACCACAAAATCCTGACCAATATTTTCTTGCCCTTTTTTCCCTCCGATAATCTCTGTGCACTGCTTTCCCTATCCCTGGCTATTCTTGTTCCAATTGTCTTTTTCTCACAGTACACACGCATTTGCCATCCTCTTGATGGATCATTACTTGAGGAATTTTGGTCACTCTCCTCAATTTTTAAAAATATAATTTATCTCTGGAAGCTGGAAATTATCATTGCCGATAACAGACTAACACTTAATGGTGAGAACTTTCAAATTTGGCAAGGGCATAAAATGGGCGATATCAGATCGGAGCAGCCGCTCGTTATACACCCAGATATGTAACGGACAACCAATCCGATATCGTCCCTGCTGAATTTGAAGGTTGCGCCAATGTGTTTAATTTATATTCAACCAAGGTGTTCACCCATTTATTTCAAATGGATCAATATCTCAGTCAAAATGTTGGACAGAAGATTGTCAGCAATAAATGCTGGCCTTGCCAGCGACGCCCACATCCCATGAGTGAATAAATACAAACTCATAAAATATTTGTCACTGTTACCACCAACTAATTTCTAACCTCTTGTGCTTAAGACTGCAGCCGCTTCCAAGTCTGTATGTGGGTTTTTAGAAGCCATGCTCTGTAGATTTGGGAAAAAATTCTTATGACTAAATACTGATATGAATGTAAAAGCAGCAGCACCTATGCATTACTTATAGTACAGACACTTAGAGATAACAATGACGTCACATGTTGACATTATACAGTAAAGTATCTATTATTACAGTAGTAGAAGAATAATGCCACTGTTTCCACTCCCAGTACAGGCAGTGTATACAAATTGCAGGTGAGAAATACTGGCACCGCAATGAATCATGAAAAAGTTTTTAAATGCCTTCACATCAGATTATAGCCTCTAATATATTTGATGAACAGATAACTTCTCTCAGTGACAGTTACAGATTTACTACCAAGTGGGTGCATGTGATGTGATTTCCCACCTAATGCACCTTGGAGCCCCAAAGCTTATACATCTTCCTGACTAACTTCACAGTAAAGCATGTTTCTCATTCATTTTTCCCAGCTGATTATAATACTCACCAATTACCTCAACAACCATCATTGTTAATATTTCCACCTTCACGGCATTTTCTATTTTCTAAATCTTCAGTGCATATGGTGAAAATAGTTAATTAAGATGAATTCAATATGCATTGTAATTTTTTTATGCAGTGAATAAAGAACTGGATAGTGCTAATTTGCTGATAGTTTTTTAATTGTCTTTATTGAAATTAAAACTTCAACTCCTAAATAGCACAAGCACTAGTTTCAAGTTATACGTTTACTCGACTTAGGTGGCATCTTGATATTCTCAATCCGAATGAATCAATTTTCTATGCGTGTTGTAGTGCAGCTGCCTTTGCAACAGCATACTAGAGTTACTTTGCACATCGTTCACATAATCCAGATCTGCAGTCACCCAGTTTGAAATGAATTAGTGTTTATATTAGAAACTCCGTTTAATAAATTAGGTCTGTTCTATGCACTGTCAGTGCTCTGATGTGTTGTGAGTCACATATAACAGATGCCTTTTCCATGTTTGCTTGCCAAAAGAAGACTGATGTGATTACTTCCTCTTTGTTATTACTAAGTTATTTAGGTTTAGTTGTCTACTGTCTACTGAGAATTAAAAGCAATTTAGCAGGCATATAGTGTAAAGAACTGTTTGGACTACAACCTTTCTATTAACAATAAATTTCTGTTTGGATCACAGTGTTAGTCAATAATTGGCACTTATTTAAAAATACATAATTCTGGAACATTTCTGTTTTCAAAAATGAGCCTGAGTTACAAGAATTTTCCAATGCAGCAATACAGAATACTTTTAACTTATTGACATGTCTGGACTTTAAAGGTTTCCTTTTTGTAAGTTCTGAACTGTTGTTGTTGCAATCTTCTATTTCTTCAATATCAGAGTCACTGCAGCTTTAAGTCAGAACTAAAAGATGCTTTAAGCATGGTCAACATTTTTTTTTTGTCAGCCATTTAAGTTTATTCACATTGTTATGATGCAAATTCTTTCACATCCCTACACCACAAGCCAATCCCCTCAGGATGAATATTTGACAAATATATTTTTCAAGCAAATCCAGGGTAAGCATTATGAATGGTTATTGCCAGAAGGATGCTCAGCTTTATCGTGAAAATAGAAGAGGTGTAAAAGAAAGAAAAAAGATTTGCATTTCTACAGCGCATTTTACGACCTCAGGATGTCCCAAAGTGCTTATTAGCCAATGAACTACTTTTGAAATGTAGTCCCTATGGTAATGTAGGCAATGGAGGATCCCATAGATGTAAAAAAATGATTTGTTGAGACTCCCCCGCTACTTATAGGAGGAAAAGGCATGGGTTGACTCAAGAGATTTCATTGCAAGAGTAAAAAAGGGACATGAGAGGCACCCAATATAACAAGTAAACAACTGTGTCATAACTGTGTGGATAGTTGTGCAATGCAATGGCAAAACACCATGCCACTGCTTTACATAAGATCATAAAAACATAAGAAATGGGAGCAGGAGTAGGCCATTTGGCCCTTCGAGCCTGCTCCGTCATTTAATAATATCATGGCTGATCTGATCATGGACTCAGCTCCACTTCACTGCTTGCTCCCCATAACCCTTTACTCTCTTATCACTCAAAAATCTGTCTATCTCCGCCTTAAATATAGTCAATGACCCAGTCTCCAAGGCTCTCTGGTGCAGAGAATTCCACACATTTACAACCCTCTGAGAAGAAATTCCTCCTCATCTCAGTTTTAAATGGGCGGCCCCTTAATCTGAGTCTATGCCCCCTAGTTTTAATTTCCCCTATGAATGGAAATATCCTCCCTGCATCCACATTGTCGAGCCCTCTCATTATCTGCTAAGCTTCACTAAGACCACCTCTCATTCTTCTAAACTCCTATGAGTACAGGCACAACCTACTCAACCTATCTTCATAAGTCAAAATCAAAAAGGGCCACATTACAACATACTTCTAAAAGGGCAAAGAGTGTTAAAAAAACAAGCCTGAAGGCTCTGTGCCTCAATGCAAGGAGCATTCGTAATAAGGTGGATGAATTAACTGCGCAGATAGCTATTAACGGATATGATGTAATTGGGATTACGGAGACATGGCTCCAGGGTGACCAAGGCTGGGAACTCAACTTCCAGGGGTATTCAATATTCAGGAAGGATAGACCGAAAGGAAAAGGTGGTGGGGTAGCGTTGCTGGTTAAAGAGGAGATAAATGCAATAGTAAGGGAGGACATTAGCGTGGATGATGTGGAATCTGTATGGGTAGAGCTGCGGAACACCAAAGGGCAGAAAACGCTAGTGGGAGTTGTGTACAGACCACCAAACAGTCATAGTGAGGTTGAGGATGGCATCAAACAGGAAATTAGGCATGCGTGCAATAAAGGTAAAGCAGTTATCATGGACGACTTTAATCTACATATAGATTGGGCTAAACAAACTGGTAACAATACGGCGGGGGAGGATTTCCTGGAGTGTATAAGGGATGGTTTTCTAGACCAATATGTCGAGGAACCAACTAGAGAGCTGGCCATCCTAGACTGGGTGTTGTGTAATGAGAGCGGATTAATTAGCAATCTTGTTGTGCGAGGCACCTTGGGGAAGAGTGACCATAATATGGTAGATTTCTTCATTAAGATGGAGAGTGACACAGTTAATTCAGAGACTAGAGTCCTGAACTTAAAGAAAGGTAACTTCGATGGTATGAGACGTGAATTGGCTAGGATAGACTGGTGAATGATACTTAAAGGGTTGACAGTCGATAGGCAATGGCAAACATTTAAAGATCACATGGATGAACTTCAACAATTGTACATCCCTGTCTGGCATAAAAATAAAATGGGGAAGGTGGCTCAACCATGGCTTACAAGGGAAATTAGGGATAGTGTTAAATCCAAGGAAGAGGCATATAAATTGGCCAAAAAAAGCAGCAAACCTGAGGACTGGGAGAAATTTAGAATTCAGCAAAGGAGGACAAAGGGTTTAATTAGGAGGGGGGAAATAGAATATGAGAGTAAGCTTGCAGGGAACATAAAAACTGACTGCAAAAGCTTCCACAGATACGTGAAGAGAAAAAGATTAGTGAAGACTAATGTAGGTCCCTTACAGTCAGAATCAGGTGAATTTATAATGGGGAACAAAGAAATGGCAGACCAATTGAACAAATACTTTGGTTCTGTCTTCACTAAGGAAGACACAAATAACCTTCTGGAAATACTACGGGACCGAGGGTCTAGCGAGAAGGAAGAACTAAAGGAAATCCTTATTAGTCATCAAATGGTGTTAGGAAAATTGATGGGATTGAAGGCCAATAAATCCCTGGGGCCTGATAATCTGCATCCCAGAGTACTAGAAATCGTGGATGCATTGGTGGTCATTTTCCAACATTCTACAGACTCTGGATCAGTTCCTATGGAGTGGAGGGTAGCTAATGTAACCCCACTTTTTAAAAAAGGAGGGAGAGAGAAAACAGGGAATTATAGACCGGTCAGCCTGACATCGGTGGTGGGGAAAATGTTGGAATCAATTATTAAAGATGTAATAGCAGAGTATTTGGAAAGCAGTGACAGGATCGGTCCAAGTCAGCATGGATTTATGAAAGGGAAATCATGCTTGACAAATCTTCTCGAATTTTTTGATGATTTAACAAGTAAAGTGGACAACGGGGAGCCAGTGGATGTGGTGTATTTAGACTGTCAAAAGGCTTTTGACAAGGTCCCACACAAGAGACTAGTGTGCAAAATTAAAGCACCTGATATTGGGGGTAATGTACTGATGTGGATAGATAACTGGTTGGCGGACAGGAAGCAAAGAGTAGGAATAAACAGGTCCTTTTCAGAATGGCAGGCAATAACTAGTGGGGCACCGCAAGGTTCAGTGCTGGGACCCCAGCTCTTTACAATATACATTAATGATTTAGACAAAGGAATTGAATGTAATATCTCCAAGTTTGCAGATGACACTGAGCTGGGTGGCAGTGTGAGCTGTGAGGAGGATGCTAAGAGGCTTCAGGGTGACTTGGACAGGTTAGGTGAATGGGCAAATACATGGCAGATGCGGTATAATGTAGATAAATGTGAGGATTTTCCACTTTGATGGTAAAAGCAGTAAGGCAGATTATTATCTGAATGGTGATAGATTGGTAAAAGGGGAGGTGCAACAAGACCTGGGTGTCATGGTACATCAGTCTTTGAAAGGTGGCATACAGTTACAGCAGGCAATGAAGAAGGCAAATGGCATGTTGGCCTTCATAGTGAGAGGATTTGAGTATAGAAACATAGAAACATAGAAAAATAGGTGCAGGAGTAGGCCATTCGGCCCTTCTAGCCTGCACCGCCATTCAATGAGTTCATGGCTGAACATGCAACTTCAGTACTCCCTTCCTGCTTTCTCGTCATACCCCTTTATCCCCCTTGTATTAAGGACTTCATCTAACTCCCTTTTGAATATATTTAGTGAATTGGCCTCAACTACTTTCTGTGGTAGAGAATTCCACAGGTTCACCACTCTCTGGGTGAAGAAGTTTCTCCTCATCTCGGTCCTAAATGGCTTACCCCTTATCCTTAGACTGTGACCCCTGGTTCTGGACTACCCCAACATTGGGAACATTCTTCCTGCATCTAACCTGTCAAAACCCATCAGAATTTTAAACATTTCCATGAGGTCCCCTCTCATTCTTCTGAACTCCAGTGAATACAAGCCCAGTTGATCCAGTCTTTCTTGATAGGTCAGTCCCACCATCCCGGGAATTAGTCTGGTGAATCTTCGCTGCACTCCCTCAATAGCAAGAATGTCCTTCCTCAAGTTAGGAGACCAAAACTGTATACTATACTCCAGGTGTGGCCTCACCAAGGCCCTGTACAACTGTAGCAACACCTCCCTGCCCCTGTACTCAAATCCCCTCGCTATGAAGGCCAAAATGCCATTTGCTTTCTTAACCGCCTGCTGTACCTGCATGCCAACCTTCAATGACTGATGTACCATGACACCCAGGTCTCATTACACCTCTCCTTTTCCTAATCTGTCATCATTCAGATAATAGTCTGTCTCTCTGTTTTTACCACCAAAGTGGATAACCTCACATTTATCCACATTATACTTCATCTGCCATGCATTTGCCCACTCACCTAACTTATCCAAGTCACTCTGCAGCCTCATAGCATCCTCCTCGCAGCTCACACTGCCACCCAACTTAGTGTCAGCCGCAAATTTGGAGATACTACATTTAATCCCCTCGTCTAAATCATTAATGTACAGTGTAAACAGCTGAGGCCCCAGCACAAAACCTTGCGGTTCCCCACTAGTCACTGCCTGCCATTCTGAAAAGTACCCATTTACTCCTACTCTTTGCTTCCTGTCTGACAACCAGTTCTCAATCCACGTCAGCACACTACCCCCAATCCCATGTGCTTTAACTTTGCACATTAATCTCTTGTGTGGGACCTTGTCGAAAGCCTTCTGAAAGTCCAAATATACCACATCAACTGGTTCTCCCTTGTCCACTCTACTGGAAACATCCTCAAAAAATTCCAGAAGATTTGTCAAGCATGATTTCCCTTTCACAAATCCATGCTGACTTGGACCTATCATGTCACCTCTTTCCAAATGCGCTGCTATGACATCCTTAATAATTGATTCCATCATTTTACCCACTACTGAGGACAGGCTGACCGGTCTATAATTCCCTGTTTTCTCTCTCCCTCCTTTTTTAAAAAGTGGGGTTACATTGGCTACCCTCCACTCGATAGGAACTGATCCAGAGTCAATGGAATGTTGGAAAATGACTGTCAATGCATCCACTATTTCCAAGGCCACCTCCTTAAGTACTCTGGGATGCAGTCCATCAGGCCCTGGGGATTTATCGGCCTTCAATCCCATCAATTTCCCCAGTATAGGAGCAGGGTGGTCTTACTACAGTTGTACAGGGCCTTGGTGAGGCCAAACCTTGAATATTGTGTACAGTTTTGGTCTCCTAATCTGAGGAAGGACATTCTTGCTATTGAGGGAATGCAGCGAAGGTTCACCAGACTGATTCCCGGGATGACAGGACTGACATATGAGGAAAGACTGGATCGACTAGGCTTATATTCAAAGGAATTTAGAAGAAAGAGAGGGGATCTCATAGAAACATATAAAATTCTGACAGGATTGGACAGGTTAGATGCAGGAAGAATGTTCCCGCTGTTGGGGAAGTCCAGAACCAGGGATCACAGTCTAAGGATAAGGAGTAAGCCATTTAAGACCAAGATGAGGAGAAACTTCTTCACTCAGAGAGTTGTGAGCACATGGAATTCTCGACCACAGAAAGTTGTTAAGGCTAGTTTGTTAGATATATTCAAAAGGGAGTTAGATGTGGCCCTTAGGGCTAAAGGGATCAAGGGGTATGGAGAGAAAGCAGGAATCGGGTACTGAAGTGCATGATCAGCCATGATCATATTGAATGGTGGTGCAGACTCGAAGGGCCGAGTGTCCTACTCCTGCACCTATTTTCTATGTTTCTATGTTTCTAACGCCCTCATCTCCGGAATCATCCTAGTGAACCTTCTCTGAACAGCCTCCAATGCAAGTATATCCTTCCTTAAATATGGAGATCAAAACTGGAGGCAGTATTCTAGTTGTGGTCTCACCAATACCCTGTACAGTTGTCGAAGGACTTCTCTGCTTTTATACTCCATCCCCCTTGCAATAAAGGCCAACATTCCATTTGTCTTCCTGATTAATTGCTGTACCTGCATGCTAACTTCTTGTGTTTCATGCACAAGGACCCCCAGGTCCCTCTGTACTGCAGCACTTTGCAATTTTTCTCCATTTAAATTATAATTGGCTTTTCTATTTTTTCTGCCAAAGTGGATAACCTCACATTTTCCCATATTATACTCCATCTGCCAAACGTTTGCCCATTCACTTGGCCTGTCTATGTCGCTTTGCAAATTTCTTGTGTCCTCCTCACAATTTGCTCTCCCATCTATCTTTATATCATCAGCAAACTTGGCTACATTACACTCGGTCCCTTCATCCAAGTCATTAATATAGATTGTAAATAGTTGAGGCCCCAGCATCGATTGCTGCGGCACCCCACTAGTTACTGTTTGTCCACTGAAAAATTACCCATTTATTCTGACTCTCCGTTTTCTGATATTTATCCAATCCTCCATCCATGCTAATATATCAACCCCAACCCCGTAAAGTTTTATCTTGTGCAGTATCCTTTTATGTGGCTCCTTATCGAATGTCTTCTGGCAATCCAAATACACCACATCCACTGGTTTCTCCTTATCCACTCTGCTTGTTACATCCTCAAAGAACTCCAGCAAATTTGTCAAAAATGATGTCCCTTTCATAAAGCCATGTTGACTCTGCTTGATTGAATCATGCTTTTCCAAATGTCCTGCTGCTGCTTCCTTAATAATGGACTCCAGCATTTTCCCAACAACAGATGCTAGGCTAACTGGTCTGTAGTTTCCTGCTTTCTGTAGGCCTCCTTTTTTTAAGAGAGGCATTACATTTGCTGTTTTACAATCCGCTGCTCCACACCAGAATCCATGGAATTTTTGTAGATTGCAATCAATGCAGCCACTATCTCTGCAGCCACTTCTTTTAAGAACCGAGGATGCAAGCCATCAGGTCCAGGGGACTTGTTCGCCTTTAGTCCCATTATTTTACAGAGTATTACTTTTTTAGTGATAGTTTTTAGTTCTTCCCTCCCTGTAGTCAGTTGATTATCCACTATTGGGATGTTTTTACTGTCTTCAACCGTGAAGACCGATACAAAATATTTGTTCAAAGTCTCTGCCATTTCCTTGTTCCCCATTATTAATTCCCCAGTCTCATCCTCGAAGGGACCAACATTTACTTTAGCCACTCTTTTCCTTTTTATGTAGCTGTAGAAACTCTGACTATCTGTTTTTATGTTTCATGTTAGTTTGGTTTCATAATCTATCTTCCCTCTCTTTACTTTTTTTTTAGTTGTTCTTTGCTGGCTTTTAAAAGTTTCCCAATCCTCTGGCCTCCCACTAGTCTTGGCCACATTGTATGCCCTTGTTTTCAATTTGATACCATCCCTTATTTTCTTAGTTAGCCACAGATGGTTATCCCTTCTCTTATAGTCTTTCCTTCTCATTGGGATATATTTTTGTTGAGAGTTATGAAATATCTCCTTAAATGTCTGCCACTGCTCATCAACGGTCCCACACTTTAATCTATTTTCCCAGTCCACTTTAGCCAATTCTGCCTTCTTACCTTTGTAGTCTCCTTTGTTTAAGCTCAAGGCACTGGTTTGAGATCCAACTTTCTCACCCTCCAACTGAATTTGAAATTCAACCATACTATGGTCACTCATTCCTCAAGGCTCCTTTACGATGGGATCATTTATTAATCCTATCTCATAACACAGTACCAGATCTAAGATAGCCTGTTCCCTGGTTGGTTCCACAATGTACTGTTCAAGGAAACTGTTGTGTATTCAATAACTGTTAGACTGAGTACTGTTTAACTCCAAGAGGTATGACCTTGGCTCTGCTTTATTAAGGCCCAAAGTGACTAATATACAAAATGGCTGGCCTTTTATATTTGGACTGCACACACGTGCGTGCAGCCCAATGGCCTCCAACAGTGACATAAGAACATAAGAATTAGGAACAGGAGTAGGCCATCTAGCCCCTCGAGCCTGCTCCGCCACTCAACAAGATCATGGCTGATCTGGCCGTGGACTCAGCTCCATTTGCCCGCCCGTTCCACATAACCCTTAATTCCCTTATTGGTTAAAAATCTATCGATCTGTGATTTGAATACATTCAATGAGCTAGCCTCAACTGCTTCCCTGGGAAGAGAATTCCACAGATTCACAACCCTCTGGGAGAAGAAATTCCTTCTCAACTCGGTTTTAAATTGGCTCCCCCGTATTTTGAGGCTGTGCCCCCTAGTTCAAGTCTCCCCGACCAGTGGAAACAACCTTTCTGCCCCTATCTTGTCTATCCCTTTCATTATTTTAAATGTTTCTATAAGATCACCCCTCATCCTTCTGAACTCTAACGAGTAAAGACCCAGCCTACTTACTCTATCATCATAAGGTAACCCCCTCATCTCCGGAATCAGCCTAGTGAATCATCTCTGTACCCCCTCCAAAGCTAGTATATCCTTCCTTAAGTGAGGTGACCAAAACTGCACGCAGTACTCCGGTGCGGCCTCACCAATACCCTGTACAGTTGCAGCAGGACCTCCCTGCTTTTGTACTCCATCCTTCTCGCAATGAAGGCCAACATTCCATTCGCCTTCCTGATTACCTGCTGCATCTGCAAACTAACTGTTTGGGATTCATGCACAAGGACCCCCAGGTCCCTCTGCACTGCAGCATGTTGTAATTTCTCCCCATTCAAATAATATTCCCTTTTACTGTTTTTTTTTCCAAGGTTGATGACCTCACATTTTCTGACATTGTATTTCATCTGCCAAACCTTAGCCCATTCGCTTAACCTATCTCTAAATCTCTTTGCAGCCTCTCTGTGTCCTCTACACAACCCGCTTTCCCACTAATCTTTGTGTCATCTGCAAATTTTGTTACACTACACTCTGTCTCCTCTTCCAGGTCATCTATGTATATTGTAAACAGTTGTGGTCCCAGCACCGATCCCTGTGGCACACCACTAACCACCGATTTCCAACCCGAAAAGGACCCATTTATCCCGACTTTCTGCTTTCTGTTAGCCAGCCAATTCTCGATCCATGCTAATACATTTCCTCTGACACCGCGTACCTTTATCTTCTGCAGTAACCTTTTGTGTGGCACCTTGCCTTTTGGAAATCTAAATACACCACATCCATCGGTACACCTCTATCCACCATGCTCGTTATATCCTCAAAGAATTCCAGTAAATTAGTTAAACATGATTTCCCCTTCATGAATCCATGTTGCGTCTGCTTGATTGCACTATTCCTATCTGGATGTCCCGCTATTTCTTCCTGAATGATAGCTTCAAGCATTTTCCCCACTACAGATGTTAAACTAACTGGCTATAGTTACCTGCCTTTTGTCTGCCCCCTTTTTTAAACAGAGGCGTTACATTAGCTGCTTTCCAATCCGCTGGTACCTCCCCAGAGCCCAGAGAATTTTGGTAGATTATAACGAATGCATCTGCTATAACTTCCGCCATCTCTTTTAATACCCTGGGATGCATTTCATCAGGACCAGGGGACTTGTCTACCTTGAGTCCCAGATGCGATTGGAACGACATCAAGGCCAGCCCTAATGTTCTTGTGCTGAAAAGTGATGGCACAGTCAGGATCTGTGGAGACTACAAGCCTTGTAGTCTCCACAGATCCTGACTGTGCCATCACTTTTCAGCACAGGAACAATAGGGCTGGCCCATTCATTAAATTCAACAGGTGATATGATCCCTTCACGCTGGAGTCTGTCCAGTTCGATTTCGACCTTCTCCCTCATCATTTACGGAACTGCCCAAAATTTATGATGGATGGGTCTTGCATCCGAGTCCACGTGGATCTGTATCTTGGCTCCCGTGAAGTTGCCGATGCCTGGTTCGAACAGCGAGAGGAACTTGCTCAGTACTTGGGCACATGTATCTTTCTCCGATGATAACGCCTTGATGTCGTTCCAATCGCATCTGATTTTTTCAAGCCAGTTCCTACCGAACAACGTTGGGCCATTGCCTGGGACAATCCATAGCAGTAACTCATGAACCGCACCATCATACGACACTTTAATTGTGGCACTGCCAATCACCGTTATGGGTTCTTTGGTGTACTTGCGCAACTTGGCATTGACTGGACTCAGCATGGGCCTCATAGCCTTAGTATCCCACAGCTTGTCAAATGCCCTCTGGCTCATTATCAATTGACTCGCCCCCGTGTCCAGTTCCAATAATGCCGGCACCCCAGTAAATTTCACGTTGATCATTATCGGTTTGGTCTTAGTTAGGAATGAATACAGTCCATACACTTCCTCCTCTGGTATCTCGGATTGCATATCCGAATTCGCGCTAGTCTGACCATCATCCTCCACGTGGTGTGTCGCAGCTCACTTGCTCATCTGCGGACACTTGCGCTGGAGATGCCCCACTCTCAGACAGCCTTTGCAACTATATTGCTTAAATCGGCACTGCTGGTGCCGGTGATTTCCCCCACAACGCCAACATGGAGAAATCAGATGCATTCCTGCTGGCAGACTTTGGGCAGCCACAGGTTTCGCGTACGCAATCGGGTAGGCCCTGCCATGTGCCGCTCTGCCGAACGGCGAATCAATCATATTTACAGTACCTGCTGAGTTTCGATTCTTCACTGATATCTGCTTTAGACTTCTATCCATCATCATGCATGAATGAGCGATCGTGATTGCCCTCTTCAAGTCCAACGTCTCCACCGCCAGCAGTTTACGCAGGATCACCTCATGGTTGATGCCGATTACAAAGACGTCCCGCAGCATGTCTGCCAACACAGCCCCGAACTTACACGGTCCCACTAGACGTTTCAGGTCGGGAATGAATTCCACCGCATTCTGGCCCTCTGAGCGAACGTGCGTGTAAAATCTGTATCTCGAGATGATGATGCCTTCGTCTGGCTTAAGGTGATCCTGTACCAGTGTACACAATTCTTCATACATCTTCTCTGTTGGACTCACAGGCAGGAGTAGATTCTTTATCAGACCATAAATTTTTGGACCGCAAACCGTGAGGAACACCGCCCGGCGCTGATCTGTGTCGCCGACTTCCATTTTATTGGCCACGAAGAACTGACTCAAACAGCTTACAATGTCTGCCCAATCTTCTCCTTCAATGAATCGCTCCAACAATCCAATTGTGCTCATTTTTCCATGCAAAGGTTCTTGTTGCCTCATCGCCAAATGTTGTGTATGCAACAACTGTTAGACTGAGTACTGTTTAACTCCAAGAGGTATGGCCTTGGCTCTGCTTTATTAAGGCTAATATACAAAATCGCTGGCCTTTTATACTTGGGCTGCACACACTTGGGCTCCAACAGTGACGCCATCTAGTGGCTAGTGATCCCAAAAGTACATACATGACAGAAAATATCCCGGATACACTCTATGAACTCTTCCTCAGGGCTACCTTGACCAATTTTCTTTGTCCAATCAATATGAAGGTTGAAATCGCCCATGATTATTGCCATTCCTTTTTTACAAGCCTCCATTATTTCTTGATTTATACTCCGTCCAACAGTGTAGCTATTGTTAGGGGGCCTAAAGACTACGCCCACCAGTGACTTTTTCCCTTATTATCCCTTATCTCCACCCAAACTGATTCAACATCTTGATCTTCTGAGCCAATATCATTTCTCACTAATGCACAGATCTCATCCTTTATTAAGAGAGCTACCCCACCTACTTTTCTTTTCTGTCTGTCCTTCTGAATTGTCAAATACCCCTGAATATTTAGTTCCCAGCCTTGGTCACCTTGCAACCACGTCTCTAATGGCTATCAGATCATACCCATTTGTATCTATTTGTGCTGTCAACTCATCTATTTTGTTATGAATGCTGCATGCATTCAGATAATGAGCTTTTAAATTAATTTTTTTACCATCTTTCCCTGCTTTGACCCCACTTTCTGATACATTTTTATGTTTATACATTCTGTCCATTTCTATCATGCTCTGGTTTACATGTAATTGTAACGTCCAAAAACATGAATAGGATTTTGAAATACATGAAGTTTTATTACATCTTTAGCATGAAATAGCGATTACTGCTGGCTCAAAGAGTCACTCAGGCCGGAATCTTATTGGGGCTGCGAGTGCGAGTTTGGAGGCGGGCTCAGTATCAAAATGGTTGTGATTGACAACAGGATGGAAGTCCACTCTGAATCTGCCTCCATGTGAATTTCATAAGTGCCGGATCTGCCTGCGGATTGCAGACTCAGCATTAAGCGACATATCAGGCAATTAAGGTAGTTGAAAAGCTGCTTAAAGCTATTTAAATAGCATTTTACCAAGTCCTAACAATTTTCCAAGTTTTTTACGAGGTTCCCGTCCCTCGGGGATCACGTCAGATAAATGTGTCTGGTTCTCAACAACTCTGGATTGGTTTGAATAGTTGACAGCTGCAAAAGTAGTATAAAAGCTCCTATTTCACAACTGTTCAATTTCCAAACTTAGAAGCTGGAGCCTTCAGGATTTGGAATGCACTTTTCAGCTTTATGGAGGTTTGAAGTGTTTGCAGTGAACTCTCTATCCAGTGTCACCTCCTTGGAGCAATCTCTCTCACTATTGACAGATTACTTCTATCATCTCAAATTCAGCTGCCATCTATTCCATCAGTATCGGTGCCATTGAAAATTTTTTACCTTGGTCCTCAGAATCCAACCACGATCAGCCCCAACAGCAACATCACCAGGCATACTGGCATCACCAACAACAGTGCCAACGTTCTCCACAAGCACCTGATGCTGCACTGGACACAGGGTATCAGTACCCGACCACATTGCTGCCCGGGACACCAGGGATGACCTCACCATGGCCAGATTTACTTCACTTGACTCTGTACATCCTGGCTGCCACATGATGCAGCAGGTTGGCACCACCCCACACAAAGTCCATAAAGCATCCCTACAATGCCCAAGCCATTCCTTTCACACTCATCACCATTGGGGGAGGTATTGTTATGTCTCACCATTCACAGCAACACACTAAGCCGCTTCCAAAGGTGCACACAGATCTGTCCAAGAAGGTAAAGTGTTTAAAATGAAGATTTCAATGTTTGACAACACTTTGGCAGAAACTTTACTTGAACATTGGTGATAACACCCAAGTGCCTACCCTTGTCTGTTGTTAGTTGGTATTATTGGACAAGGATGAGGCTGAGTGTGAGGGGTGGCTAGTGAGATGGGGAAGTGACAATAAAAGAAAGAAGGACTTGAATTTATATAGTGCCTTTTACAATCACCGGACGTCTCAAAGCGCTTTACAGCCAATGAAGTACCTTTTGGAGTGTAGTCACTGTTGAAATGTGGGAAACGTGGCAGCCAATTTGTGCACAAGCAAGCTCCCACAGACAGCAATGTAATAATGACCTGATAATTTGGGTTTTTTGTTATATTGATTGAGGGATAAATATTGGTCAGGACACCAGGGATAACTCCCCTGCTCTTCTTCAAAATAGTGCCATGGGATCTTTTACATTCACTTGAGAGAGCAGACGGGGCCTCAGTTTAACGTCTCTTCTGAAAGATGGCACCTCCAACAGTGCAGCGTTCCCTCAGTACTGCACTGGAGTGTCAGCCTAGATTTTTTGTGCTCAAGTCCCTGGAGTAGGCCTTGAACCCACAACAATGTAGATAAAGAGAGAGGGATGGGTGGAGGTGTAAGGTAAGTTGTTGTGAGTAAGGATGTGCAGGAGTAGGATAGGGAAGGCAGAGTGATGGGGATGTGATGAGTGACACAGCAGGATGAGGTTGAGTGTGGCTTTGCAGTAATGTTTCGTGATCCACTGAGATCTACTGAAAGGTTTGCGCCACTGCAGCCAGGTCCTCTTGACGACATCCCAGCTTGTGCCCTCCTGTACAATGTGCAACCAGGTTGCGTTGGTGTCCTGGGGAGGTCTGTTCCGCCCATTGGAAGGGAAGAGAACCTCCCTGCATGCTGTGACTCCCTCTATAAGCATATCCTTCCTAAAGTGTAGTGCCCAGAATTGGATACAATACTCCGGGTGAGATCGAACCAGTGTTTTATAAAGGTTCATCATAACTTCCTTGCTTTTGTACTCTATTTATGAAGCCCAGGATCCCTTATGCTTTTTTAGCCGTTTTCTCCAATCTGCCCTGCCACCTTCAACAATTTGTGCACATGTATCCCCAGGTCCCTCTATTCCTACACCCGCTTTAGAATTGTACCCTTTAGATAATATTGCCTCTCCTCGTTCTTCATAGCAAAATGTATCACTTTGCACTTTTCTGCGTTAAATTTCATCTATCATGTGTCCACCCATTCCACCAGCCTGTCCATGTCCTCTTGAAGTCTATCACTATCCTCCTCAATGTTCACTATACTTCCAAGTTTTGTGTCATCTGCAAATTTTGAAATTGTGCCCTGTACACCCATGTCCAAGTCATTAATATATATCAAGAAAAGAAATGTCCTAGTACTGTCCCCTGGGGAACACCACTGTATACCTTCCACCAGTCTAAAAAACAACCGTTCACCACTACTCTCTGTTTCCTGTCACTTAGCCAGTTTCATATCCATGCTGCCACTGTCCTTTTTATTCCATGGGATTCAACTTTGCTGGCAAGCCTATTATGTGGCATTTTATCAAATGTCTTTGGTAGTCCATGTGCACCACGTCAATTGCCTTGCCCTCATCGTCCCTCTCTGTGATCTCATCAAAAAACTTGATCAAGTTAGTTAAACACGATTTGCCTTGAAATAAATCAGTACTGGCTTTCCTTAATTAATCCACACTTATCCATGTGACTGATTATCGTCTCTAAAAGCCTCCCCACTACCGAGGTTAAACTGACTGGGCTGTAGTTTATCCTTACACCCTTTTTTGAACAAGGCTGTAGCATCTCCACCATCTCTGTATCTAAAGAGGATTGGAAGATATGGGCCAGTACCTCTGTGATTTCCACCTTAACTTCCCTCAGCATCTTAGGATGCATCCCATCCTGTCCTGGTGACATCTATTTTAAATACAACCAGCCTTTCTAGTACCTCCTCTTTATATCAATTTATATCCCATCCAGTATCTCCACTACCTCCTCCGTCACTACAATTTTGGCTGCATCTTTTTCCTTGTTGAAGATAGCTGCGAAGTACTCATTTAGTACCTTAGCCATGCCCTCTGCCTGCATGCGTAGGTCTCCTTTTTGCTCCCTAATCGGCCCCATCCCTTTTCTTACTACCCGTTTATTACTTATATGCCAATAGAAGACTTTTAAATTCTCTTTTATGTTAGCTGCCAATCTATTCTCATGCTCTCTCTTTGCCTCTCTTATTTTCTTTTTCACTTCCCCTCTGAACTTTCTATATTCAGCCTGATTCTCAACCTGACATCTGTCATACACACACGTTTTATGCTTCATCTTGCTCTCTATCTCTTTCGTCATCCAGGGAGCTCTGACTTTGATTGTCCTACTTTTGCCCCTTGTGGGAATGTACCGCGACTGTCCCCAAACCATTTCCTCTTTAAAGGCAGCCCTTTGTTCGATTACAGTTTTGCATGTCAATCTTCAATTCTAATTTACCCGGGTCACATCTTTTCCCAACCCACTGAAGTTTGCCTTCCTCCAATTAAGTATTTTTTACACTAGATTGCTCCCTGTCCCTTTCCATAGCTAATCTAAACCTTATGATACTATGATCACTGTTCCCTAAATGTTCCCCCACTGAATCTTGCTCCACTTGACTCACCTCATTCTCCAGAACCAGATCCAGCAATGCCTCCTTCCATGTTGGACTGGAAACGTACTGATCAAGTAAGTTGCCCTGAACACACTTCAGAAATTCTTACCCCTCTCTGCCCTTTACACTATTATTATCCTAGTCTATATTAGGATAGTTGGAGTCTCCCATTATCATTACTCTTGCATTTCTCTGTAATTTCTCTGCAAATTTGTTCCTCTATATTCTTCACACTAGTTGGTGGCCTAAAGAATACACCTGGTAGCTAAATGGTACCTTTATTATTTCTTAACTCTAACCAAATAGATTCTGTCCTTTATCCCTCCATGACATCCTCTCTCTCCAGCACTGTAACATTCTCTTTAACCAATACTGCTACACCACCTCCTATCTTTCATTCCCTATCTTTCCTGAATACCTTATATCCAGAAATATTTAATACCCAATCCTGCCCTTTTTTGAGCCAGGTCTCCATTATCGCCACAACATAATTTTCTCATATAAAAACAGAAAATGCTGGAAATCTCAGCAGGTCAGGCAGCATCTGTGGAGAGAAACAGAGTTAACGTTTCGGGTCTGTGACCCTTTGTCAGAACTGGAAAAGCTCTGCTTTTGTATCATATTAATAATTTTGCAGTAAAGGGACCTTTAGCGAAGAGTGACCATAATATGCTAGAATTTTATATTGAGTTTGAAAGTGATGTAGTTAAATCTGAAACTAGGGTCTTTAATCTAAACAAAAGAAACTACATAGGTATGATGGTAGACAAGTAATGGCAAGCATTTAAAGATTTAATACATAATTTACAAAAAACATATTTTCCTTTAAGCAACAAATACCCCACAGAAAAAGTAGTCCAATTGTGGCTAAAAAGAGAAGTTAAATAGATCAAAGGAAGAGGCTTATACTGGTGCCACAAAGAGGATTGGGAAGATTTTAGAATTCAGCAAAGGAGGACCCAAGAAATTAATAAAGAAAGGGAAAATAGAATGAGAGTAAACTAGCGCGATACATAAAAACAGATGGTAAAAGCTTCTATAGCATGTAAAAAGGAAAAGATCAGCGAAAGTAAATATGGGTCCCTTATAGGCTGAGACAGGAGAAATTATAATGGGAAATAAAGAAATGGCAGACCAATTAAACAAATATTTAGTATCTGTCTTCATGGAAAAAGACACAAATGGGGCCAAAGTTGCCCCTCCCGACAAGGCTTCTGGCCACCTGAAAGCAGAGGCCATGGGGCAAGGTGGAATGGCCACTGATGCGCCGTGGAGGGGCCGCTATTTTGCAAATTGCCCTACATTAGGGTGGAGTGGTGTAGGGGACCGCTATGCTCATTTCCCCGCCACGGCGTGCATGCGGCAACTGCTTCCCGAAATTGTCCCGCGAGAAATATTCATTTTGTGGAATTAACCAACAGGAGCAGCGCCACCAACAGCTTTTTATGTCGGTGCTCTCCTTGTTGGTTCTTTTTGGTTCACGGCACGGCCGCCCTCAAAGGGGAGGTGGCGCTGCCGGCGACGCCTGACAATTATGCCTCCGGGTTCGGCCGGGCTACCAACAGGCAGCCTGGCACCCTCTCTTAGGTGCCAGGCCACTGGCACTCTCTCTTAGGTGCCAGGCCACTGGCCGGCCAAAACCCTCCCTGGTGGCCCAGTAGACCTAATCTAAAAATATGCAGAACTCGCAGCAGCTCTCCCCTTTATCTGAACGGGAGAGACATTGGGACGGGTCAGAGTGACACGGCACGTCCGCGTTGCGCTGACATCATTAGCGCGCTGATGTGTGATCGGGGCGGCCGAGCTGCTGCAAGGACACTTCCGCCCCTCAACCGCGACTACATCAGCCCCATGCGGTGGAGGAGAACTACATAAAATGGAAGGTTGGACCGCAGGTAGATTTCTATCCAAAAAAAACTCCCAGAAATAGTGCCGTACCAAGGGTCTAGCGAGAATGAAGAACTGAAAGAAATTAGTATTAGTAAAAAAATAGTACTGAGAAAATAATGGGACAGAAAGACAATAAATCCCATGGACTTGATGGCCTACATCCTAGGGTTTTGAAAGAGGTGGCTATAGAGATAGCGGATGCAATGGTTGTCATCTTCCAAAATTCCATAGATTCTAGAATGGTTCCCGCAGATTGGAAGGTAGCTAAGGTAACCCCGCTATTTAAGAAAAGAGGGAGAGAGAAAATGAGGAACTATAGTCCTGTTAGCCTGACATCAGTTGTAGGGAAAATGCTAGAATCTATTATTAATGACATGGTAAAAGGGCACATGGAAAATACTAATAGGATTGGGCAGAGTCAACATGGATTTATGAAAGGGAAATCATGTTTGAAAAATCTGTTAGAGTTTTTTAGGTTGTAACGAGGAGAATAGATAAGGGGGGACCAGTGGATGTGGTGTATTTGGATTTTCAGAAGGCATTCGATAAAGTGCCACGCAAGAAGTTATGAAACTGTAACTAGTAGGGTGGCGCAAGGATCGGTGCTTGGGCCTCAGCTATTCACAATCTATATCAATGATTTGGATGAGGGTCATGGGGCTAGAACCTCCAAGTTTTGCATGCTTATCACCCACTTAACACCCATTTTACCACTGAAATAACGCATAATGCCCAGCTATCACCCATTTAGCCATAAAATGGAAACTGACGGGCATTTCTCGGAAACTTGTCGCCAAGCATTAATTTCCCCATGTGCTTAACGCCGGGAAAAAATAATACTGCCCGCCCACTTTTTTTGGGCGGAATCATTAGAATGGGCAAAATCAACACCCATAATATCGCCCAGTGTTAATTTCCGCACTGATTTAACGCCGAGATTCATAATACCGCCTGCCCCCTTTTTTTTGTCGTAAAGAGCATATTTACTGAAACTAACGCCCAGGAGATCGCCCACTGTCACTGTAGCTCTCTGTTTTCCACTGATTGGTCACAAACAATGAATGTCCCGATGAAGGCACCTACTCAATTCTAATTGGTCACAGTATGGTTAAGATGTTTGTAGAGATGTTCACATCAACTCCAATGACCTCCAGAGTACATCCGAACTGCGCCGAGGTTGAAACAGCAGCCTTTTAAAGGACGCGACATGTGATCTAGAACATGGTGTCCATAATGCTCTGATTAGTTCCAGTTAGTTCCACTTTTTCTGCGTGTTTTTTGGGCGAGCGATATTGTGGGCGATATGTGCCCAATGTAAGACGTGCCAGACTGATGAGGAGGACCAGACGTTAAACCCCCCGCAAGGAGAGGGAGAAGCATTCTTACCTCGACTTGCCCGACACCACCTGCCTTCGGAGACTGCACTTCCACAAACAGGTTATCATTGAGGTATGCCAGCTGATAAAGAGAGATCTGCAGCCTGCCAGCACCATCAGTACTGCACTGTCCGTTGAGGTCAAAGTCACCGCGCCACTGTCGTTCTATGCCTCGGGTTCTTTTCAGGCCACAGCTGCAGACTTTCTCAGCATGCCACACATCGCTGCATCAGACAGGTCACAAGCCCTGTATGCACGCAGGAGGGACTTGATCAGCTTCCCTGTGACCAGGGAGGCACAGAGTGAGAGGGCTCTAGTTTTAAGGGTTATTCTCTTTAAACCATTTGGAGGCTGGAGTAAATTGTTAGTGGCAATTGCCAGTAGCTTCTAAGTAAGTAGCAGTTTAATTTAAAGGGGAAAAGTTAAATAGTTGGGATTCTTTCAGGTGTAGGCAGAGAAAAACAAAGTAACTCTCCAGTAGGAGGCATTTAGCAGCTAGTTAAAACCAGTTCTGTAAACAACTGACCTGTAGTGAGTCATCTGACCTAGATACAGTTTAAAAAGAGGCAGCTCGTGCAGAGCACGGAGTGCAGCAGCATAGTGTGGCATTTGTGAGTTTGGTAAGTGGGTCAGTTTGGGCAAGTGGGGGTGGAAGGTGCTGTTTTATCTTGTTTTTCCTACCCGTGCTGACACTAGAGCAGCTGATAAGGAGTGCGAGAGTAGGAGATGGAGGCCCAGAGATCAGCCCAACCAGCTGCAGACAAAGATAGAGGGGTGAGAAATCAGGAGGTGACGTCAGAGTGCGGGGAGGAGCAGCGTCAACGGCAGTCCGGGATCAGCGGCCTACAAAGGCCCAGCGGCAGTCGGTGAGCGAGCAGTGCGGGGAGGGGGGACAAGAAATCAAAAAGTGACGTCATAGCCAAGCTAGTAAGTGGTTGGTTGATTGGTTGGTGAGTATATCTCTTTGATTTTGTGTTCTAATAGATAAGAGGATAAATTACTAAATAGCTGTTTTGTGTGTAGTGGGAGTCAGTGTTTTTGCTGGGTAATTTAAGGGTAACTAGTGGGATGGCAGGGCAGCTCGTTCAAACAGAATGCAACACCTGTGCCATGTGGGAATTCCTAGATGCTTCCCGCAACGGGAATGACCACATGTGCAGGAAGTGTCTCCAGCTCCTCCAACTCGAGCGCCGAGTCTCGGAGCTTGAGCGAGGACTGGAGGCACTGAGGAGCATCCGAGAGAATGAGAGGTACGTGGATAGCTCGTTTCAGGTGTTGGTCACACCACAGATTAAAAGGGTACAGAAGGATAGGGAATGGGTGACC
The DNA here is from genome assembly GCF_044704955.1 of Pristiophorus japonicus. Classification (NCBI taxonomy): domain Eukaryota; kingdom Metazoa; phylum Chordata; class Chondrichthyes; family Pristiophoridae; genus Pristiophorus; species Pristiophorus japonicus. Next base: position 154,639,013 of record NC_091979.1, on the reverse strand, counting down.
GTCACACACAAGAGTATGGCGAGGCAGGTAGTGCAGGAGTCCCCTGAGGCTATCCCGCTCTCCAACCGGTACTCTATTCTGACTACTGGCGAGGGCGGTGATGCCTCTGGGGAGTGCAGCCAGGGCCAAGTCCACAGCACCATGGGTGGCTCACCTGCACAGGGGGGGAGGAAGAAGACGGGATGGGCTATAGTGATAGAAGATTCAATAGTTAGGGGAGCAGATGGGCGCTTCTGCGGCAGCAAAAGTGACATCAGGATGGTGTGTTGCCTCCCTGGTGCAAGGGTCAATGATGTCACTGAGCGACTGCAGGGCATTCTGGGGAGGGAAGGGGAACAGCCAGTGGTTGTGGTCTACATTGGTACCAACGACATAGGTAGAAAGAGAGGTGAGGTCCTGAAAGCTGAATTTAGGGAGCTAGGAGTAAGATTGAAAGCCAGGACCTCAAAGGTGGTAATCTCGGGATTACTGCCAGTGCCACGTACTAGTGAGGGTAGAAATAGGAAGGCTAGTCAGATAAATACGTGGCTGGGGCATTGGTGTAGGAGGGAGGGCTTTAGTTTCCTGAACAATTGGGACCGCTTCTGGGGTAGGTGAGACCTGTACAAGTCGGACAGGTTACACCTCAACAGAGATGGGACCAATGTTCTCGCGAGTGGTTTTGATAGCACAGTTGGGAGGGCTTTAAACTAGCTTGGCAGGGGGATGGGAACCCAGGAGAGGGCTCTGAACTGGTTAGAGTGAGTGAGAGCTCAGATGAACAGAACCCCAAGAAAGGATGCAAAAGGCAGGAGGCAACAGAGCAGAGTAGCACTGGGGTAAGTGTAAACCACAAGGTGATAGGAAGGGACAATATGTATGAATATAAAGGGGCTGCAGGAGGGGTCAAAACTAAAAATCATGGTTTAAAAACTAGTATTAAAACACTTTACATAAACGCACGCAGCATTCAAAACAAAGTAAATGAGTTGACGGCACAAATCATTACAAATTGATATGATTTGGTGGCCATTACAGAAACGTGGTTGCAGGGTGGCCAAGTCTGGGAATTAAACATACAGGAGTATCTGACAATTCAGAAAGATAGACAAGAAGGGAAAGGAGGTTGCGTAGCTCTATTAATAAAGGATGATATCAGGGCAGTTGTGAGAGACGATATTGGCTCTAATGAACAAAATGTTGAATCATTGTGGGTAGGGATTAGAGATAGTAAGGGGAAAAAGTCACTGGTGGGCGTAGTTTATAGCCCCTCAAATAATAACTTCACGGTGGGGCGGGCAATAATCAAGGGAATAATGGAGGCATGTGAAAAAGGAACGGCAGTAATCATGGGGGATTTTAACCTACATATCGATTGGTCAAATCAGATCGCACGGGGTAGCCTTGAGGAGGAATTCATAGAATGCTTCTTAGAACAGTATGATACAGAACCTACAAGGGAGCAAGCTATCTTAGATCTGGTTCTGTGTAATGAGACAGGAATAATAAACGATCTCCTAGTAAAAGATCCTCTCGGAATGAGTGATCACAGTATGGTTGAATTTGTAATACAGATTGAGGGTGAGGAAGTAGTGTCTCAAACGAGCGTACTATGCTTAAACAAAGGGGACTACAGTGGGATGAGGGCAGAGTTGGCTAAAGTAGACTGGGAACACAGACTAAACGGTGGCACAATTGAGGAACAGTGGAGGACTTTTAAGGAGCTCTTTCATAGTGCTCAACAAAAATATATTCCAGTGAAAAAGAAGGGCGGTAAGAGAAGGGATAACCAGCCGTGGATAAACAAGGAAATAAGAGAGTATCAAATTGCCTGATGAGTCTGGCAGTCCATTTCACCAGAGAGAGGAAGAGGAGGACGAGGAGGCGGAGGCTGACATCGGTCCAGACAATCGGACTGACGCTGAAGCCATATCCCTGACCCCCTGTAGACCGCATGAAAGGGCCCTTGGTGGCACGATAGCTGCAAGAGCCTTACGTCAGGAGCTTATCAATGATTGTTTTGCTTGAAAGAACGTTGGTGTTATTTACAAGGCTGACACACTGCTGGGTGTGCAGGTGATACATCAATGGTGGGCATCACCTTGGTGACAGTTAAAGTTTAAGTTGATTGAAATTAAGTGTCATTATACCCTTTGATGTTAAGTAATCACCAGCGTGTAACGGTGCAGATATCTGCGCCAATACGCAACAAGGTTTTGTTAAATAAAAAACATTTAAACCAAACATTTGTCTGAAATCATAAGTATTTCTGTAAAAAACAACTCTTCCTCCGCACCCCCACCCCCCCCCCCCCCCCGGCTTCTCCTCCCCACCTTTACCCCTTCCCCTGCCCCTCCTGACTCCAAGCCGCCTGGCCGAGGAGCTCCTCAGGCGATGCTTCATTGGGGGTGCGGGGATGACGGCTGAACCGCTGCTTGGACGGATACAGGAGAGGACGGTCCTAAGATGGGAACGTGCTCCGAACCAGAAGCAAGATGTTGCTGCTGGCTCTCGTGTGGTTGGCAATGGGGGTGCGGCACCTTGGGGTGCAGTGCCGTGCTCTGGGACCACTGGGAACCCTCTGCCACCAGTATTCCTGGCTACCAGCTCCAGGGTCTCCACCATCCCTTTCATGTTATATCTTATTTGTTGGACAAAAACTCGGTGCCAACTATGTTTTTGGTGCTTAGTAGGCTTTTTGCTACTGGTGAATCTCTCTCGTGCCTCCCACAACAGCTAGACAAGCACACACCACAGCCACACACACTTTCAGTCCCTCAGCTCCCTCTCTCTCTGTCTCCTCTTCTGCGCATGTCACAATGACCCTTGACCTCCTGAATCGAGCGTTGCCATGCCATTGCTAAGAACGGCGACTCTTTACGGCAGAAGGTCAAAGAAATTTAACGCAACCGCCCATTTCATATCACTCGCGGTAACGCCCATTTTCAAAAATGGAGACTCGATGCTTTGAGAATGGGCGAGAAGCCGGTGATCTGAAAACCCTTTTTTAACCACGCACGCCGGAAATAATGCCTATTTTTGGTTGTTAAGCACAAATGTGTAAAATCTAGCCCCAAATGTATTATATCCAAGTTTGCTGATGATACAAAGCTAGGTGAGAATATAAGTTGTAAGTAGGATTCAAAGAGGCATCAAGGGGATATAGACAGACTAAGTGAATTGGCAAGAACATGGCAAATGAAATAATAAATGTGGAGAAATGTGAAGTTATCCACTTTGGTAGGAAAAATTAGAAAATCAAAGTATTTTTTAAAAGGTGAGAGATTAGGAAATGTTGGTGTTCAGAGTTACCTGGATGTCCTTGTACACACATCACTGAAAGTTAACATGCAGTTACAGCAAGCAATTAAGAAAGCAAATAGTATGTTGGCCTTTATTACAAGAGGATTTGAATATAAGAGTAAAGACATCGTATTGCTATTATATAGGGCTCTGATGAGACTGCTCCTGGAGTATTGTGTACAGTTTTGACCTCCTTACCTAAGGAAGAAAATACTTGCCATAGAGGGAGTGCAATGAAGGTTCACCAGACTGACTCTTGGGATGAGGGGATTGTCCTATGAGGAGAGATTGGGTAGACTAGGCTTATATTCTCTAGACTTTAGAAGAATGAGAGGCGATGTCATTGAAACATATAACATTCTTACAGGGCTGGACAGGGTAGATGCAGGGAGGATGTTTCCTCTGGCTGGGGAGTCTCGAACCAGGGTTCACAGTCTCAAAATAAGGGGTCGGCCATTTAGGACTGAGATGAGGAGAAACTTGTTCACTCAGAGGGTGGTGATTCTTTGGAATTCTAAACCACAGAGGGCTGTGGAGATTGATAGATTTTTGAATATTAAGGGAATCAAGGGATATGGGGTGAGTGCAGGAAAGTGGAGTTGAGGTAGAAGAACAGCCATGATCTTATTGAATGGCGGGGCAGGCTCAAGGGGCCAAATGGCCTACTCCTGCTCTTAATTCTTATGTTCTTAAGTTCTTATATTCCCATGTGTCTATTTGTACCTGCAGCACATCAATCTTATTTACCACACCGTGCGTTTTCACACAGGCACTGTAAACCTATTCTCTCTTCGTCTAACCCCACCTAATACCTTACTACTTCTTACTCTTATGCTATATTTCTCTCCCAAACCTTTGTGCACATTGTTTCTCCTTTCTAATGTTACATCCTGGTGTCCACCCCACTGCCAAATTAGTTTAAACCCTCCCCAACAGCATTAGCAACCTCCCCCGTGAGGATATTGATTCCGGCTCTGTTGAGGTGCAACCTGTCCGACCTGTACAGGTCCTATCTCCCCCAGAAGCAGTCCCAATGTCCCAGGAATCTGAAGCCCTCCCTCCTGCACCATCTCTGTAGCCATGCATTCATCTGCTCTATCCTTCTATTTCTATACTCACTCGCGCATGGCACCGGGAGTAATCTGGAGATAATTACCTTTGAGGTCCTGCTTTTTAATCTCTTTCCTAGCTTTCTAAAATCTGCCTGCAGGACTTCATCCCTGTTTCTACCTATGTCATTGATCCCGATATGGACCACAACCTCTGTCTGTTCATCCCCCCCCCCCCCTCAGAATGTTCTGCAGCCGCTCAGAGACATCCTTGACCCTGGCACCAAGGTGGCAACATACCATCCTGGAATCATGTCTGCGCACCAAAATGCCTTTTTGTTCCCCTAACTATTGAATCACCACACACTATTGCTTTTGTGATCTTCCTTCTCACCCACCCCTGTACAGCTGAACCACCCATGGTGCCATGAACTTGGCTCTGGCTGTACTCCCCAGAGGAACCATCGCCCTCACCAGTACCGATTGGGAGTGGGATGTACTCAGGGGACACCTGCACTACCTACCTTGTGGTTTCTTTCCTTTGAATTTTTATAGTGAACAGAGCAATAATCACAGAGTACTCAGAGGACATTTAAAACTGTCTCCAAAATGGACCCTGGCACATAACATGCTTCACAGATATATTCGCTAGACATAGAGGCCAATTTGCAGCACAGAGTTTTTGGCCTATACACCAATGAACAAATCAGATTGCATGAAAAAAAAGGCCCGTTCTATCACATTATTATAATCAGAACAATAACTTTACTTACCAGTTATAAAAGTGTAGGCTGCAACTGTTGAAAATCTTACAAGTACAGTCCTGGAATTTCTTCGTGGCTGGTCCCAGAACCACATTTCCAGTGAAGTTACTGTGGCGGGGTGCCACCAGCTAGCAGGAAGTTCCAGGCCGTTTCTTGAAATAGCTGGAAGCCTGTCAGTAGAAGACAGACAGCCATATCTGTGAGAGCCAGAGAGGCAGGTATGAAGCCATTCAGCCCCTCGAAAATCTGTTCCACCATTCAATTAGATCATGGCTGATCTGTTCCTTAACTCAGTTTACATGCCTTTGCTTCCTATCCCTTGATACATTTCCAATTGTCCCAGTTGCCACAGCCTTTTGGGTAGATAGAGTTCCAGATTTCTGCTAACATTTGTGGAGAAAAAGTGCTTCCAGATTCACCAATTGATAAAGGTATTGTTACTACATAACAAGAAGCCCTTAAAGAAAGAACTTATATTTATGTAGCATCTAGTATTAAAACACTCTACCTAAACGCACGCAGCATTTGAAATAAAGTAAATGAGTTGACGGCACAAAGCATTACAAATGGGTATGATTTGGTGGCCATTACAGAAACATGGTTGCAGGGTGGCCAAGACTGGGAATTAAACATACAGGGGTATCTGACGATTCAGAAAGATAGACAAGAAGCGAAAGGAGGTGGGGTAGCTCTGTTAATAAAGGATGATATCAGGGCAGTTGTGAGAGACGATATTGGCTCTAATGAACAAAATGTTGAATCATTGTGGGTGGAGATAAGAGATAGTAAGGGGAAAAAGTCACTGGTGGGCGTAGTTTATAGGTCCCCAAATAATAACTTCACGGTGGGGCGGGCAATAATCAAGGGAATAATGGAGGCATGTGAAAAAGTAACGGCAGTAATCATGGGGGATTTTAACCTACATATCGATTGGTCAAATCAAATTGCACGGGGTAGCCTTGAGGAGGAATTCATAGAATGCATATGGGATTGTTTCTTAGAACAGTATGTTACAGAACCTACAAGGGAGCAAGCTATCTTAGATCTGGTCCTGTGTAATGAGACAGGAATAATAAACGATCTCCTAGTAAAAGATCCTCTCGGAATGAGTGATCACAGTATGATTGAATTTGTAATACAGATTGAAGGTGAGGAAGTAGTGTCCGAAAGGAGCGGACTATGCTTAAACAAAGGGGACTACAGTGGGATGAGGGCAGAGTTGGCTAAAGTAGACTGGAAACACAGACTAAACGGTGGCACAATTGAGGAACAGTGGAGGACTTTTAAGGAGCGCTTTCATAGTGCTCAACAAAAATATATTCCAGTGAAAAAGAAGGGCGGTAAGAGAAGGGATAACCAGCCGTGGATAACCAAGGAAATAAAGGAGAGGATCAAATTAAAAACCAATGCGTATAAGGTGGCCAAGATTAGTGGGAAAATAGAAGTTTGGGAACATTTTAAACGACAGCAAAGAATGACTAAGAAAGCAATAAAGAAAGGAAAGATAGATTACAAAGATAAACTTGAGCAAAACATAAAAACTGATAGTAAAAGCTTTTACAGATATATAAAACGGAAAAGAGTGACTAAAGTAAATGTTGGTCCCTTAGAAGATGAGAAGGGGGATTTAATAATGGGAAATGTGGAAATGGCTGAGACCTTAAACAATTATTTTGCTTCGGTCTTCACAGTGGAAGACACAGAAACCATGCCAGAAATTGCTGGTCACAGGAATGTGGGAAGGGAGGACCTTGAGACAATCACTATCACGAGGGGAGTAGTGCTGGACAGGCTAATGGGACTCAAGGTAGACAAGTCCCCTGGTCCTGATGAAATGCATCCCAGGGTATTAAAAGAGATGGCGGAAGTTATAACAGATGCATTCGTTATAATCTAACAAAATTCTCTGGACTCTGGGGAGGTACCAGCGGATTGGAAAGCAGCTAATGTAACGCCTCTGTTTAAAACAGGGGACAGAGAAAAGGCAGGTAACTATAGGCCGGTTAGTTTAACATCTGTAGTGGAGAAAATGCTTGAAACTATCATTAAGGAAGAAATAGCGGGACATCTAGATAGGAATACTGCAATCAAGCAGACGCAGCATGGATTCATGAAGGGGAAATCATGTTTAACTAATTTATTGGAATTCTTTGAGGATATAACGAGCATGGTGGATAGAGGTGTACCGATGGATGTGGTATATCTAGATTTCCAAAAGGCATTCGATAAGGTGCCACACAAAAGGTTACTGCAGAAGATAAAGGTACACGGAGTCAGTGGAAATGTATTAGCATGGATCGAGAATTGGCTGGCTAACAGAAAGCAGAGAGTCGGGATAAATGGGTCCTTTTCGGGTTGGAAATCGGTGGTTAGTGGTGTGCCACAGGGATCGGTGCTGGGACCACAACTGTTTACAATATACACAGATGACCTGGAAGAGGGGGCAGAGTGTGGTGTAGCAAAATTTGCAGATGACACAAAGATTAGTGGGAAAGCAGGTTGTGTAGAGGACACAGAGAGGCTGTAAAGAGATTTAGATAGGTTAAGCGAATGGGCTAAGGTTTGGCAGATGGAATACAATGTCGGAAAGTGTGAGGTCATCCACCTTGGAAAAAAAAACAGCAAAAGGGAATATTATTTGAATGGGGAGAAATTACAACATGCTGCCGTGCAGAGGGACCTGGGGGTCCTTGTGCATGAATCCCAAAAAGTTAGTTTGCAGGTGCAGCAGATAATCAGGAAGGTGAATGGAATGTTGGCCTTCATTGCGAGAGGGATGGAGTACAAAAGCAGGGAGGTCCTGCTGCAACTGTATAGGGTATTGGTGAGGCCGCACCTGGAGTACTGCGTGCAGTTTTGGTCACCTTACTTAAGGAAGGATATACTAGCTTTGGAGGGGGTACAGAGACGATTCACTAGGCTGATTCCGGAGATGAGGAGGTTACCTTATGATGATAGATTGAGTAGACTGGGTCTTTACTTGTTGGAGTTCAGAAGGATGAGGAGTGATCTTATAGAAACATTTAAAATAATGAAAGGGATAGAAAAGATAGAGGCAGAGAGGTTGCTTCCACTGGTCGGGGAGACTAGAACCAGGGGGCACAGCATCAAAATACGGGGGAGCCAATTTAAAACCGAGTTGAGAAGGAATTTCTTCTCCCAGAGGGTTGTGAATCTGTGGAATTCTCTGCCCAAGGAAGCAGTTGAGGCTAGCTCATTGAATGTATTCAAGTCACAGATAGATAGATTTTTAACCAATGAGGGAATTAAGGGTTATGGGGAGCGGGTGAGTAAGTGGAGCTGAGTCCACGGCCAGATCAGCCATGATCTTGTTGAATGGTGGAGCAGGCCCGAGGGGCGAGATGGCCTACTCCTGCTCCTAATTCTAATGTTCTTATGTATGTTCTTATGTTTCATCATCTCAAGACGTCCCAAAGTGCTTTGCAGCAAATGAAGTACAAAGATACATCAAGTATATATATATAAAAAATTAGTGAACACACTTTTCTAAAACAGTGAATTTTATTACATAAGCATTCGTTAGCCCCAGATTTTATAAGTCAGATTTGCTCCTTATGGTTAACCCTTGACAGTAGACAGAGCAATCTCATTTATTAATTACTTACATGGACTGTACTGCCTCAATCCCAGACTTTAATACATATGTAAATGCCTGGTGATTCACATTCATATAACCTGTATGAATTCCACTATATGAATCGATGCTATTAAACCCCCTCTCTCACAAGCTAATATTACATTTTTGATCACAGTTTCCTTAGGTAATTTACCATTGTGCATTCATTTCACACCCACACACACACACACACACACACACACACAATCATGAGCAAAAATCGTACTATAAGCAATTTCCTAATGATTACAAATGACAAGCCCCAATGTATCTGTGTGACTTCATTGATTGTGGTATACTCTGATATTTCAAGTATGGTGTGGTATGTGTCCGTTTTGGGATTTGCAATAGGTGGCAATAAGCACTCATACATTTTATGATAACTTCTACTACCACTCAGGAGGTCATCCTTGTACCTACTATCTGCCTCATGAGTACTTAATCACACAATTGTTAACTAATGACCAATTACTGACTATCTTCTTTGAAAGAAAGAATAAATGGGGTCTCTTTGGGTTCACAGTTGCTTCAAGCTGGTACAGCTGGTGATGAGTATTGTCAACAATAGCCGAGTCAGGCAAGTCCGGTGCAGTCCGGGATATTTTTTTTCTTGAGATATGGGTGGCACTGAGGCTATAAAGAGTCAACCTCAGATTGGGACTAGAGTCACATGCAAATACTGCAATGCTACATGCGGATATATTTTGCATTTTCTTCACTGTTAATTTATACATAAAGGGGCCGGATTTTGCTCTCAGCAGTGAACAAATGGCACCAGCTTTTCATTACACCTACACTTGCCCACACTTTCCATAGGATTTTGCACTGGAACTTACTGTAAATTAGAAAGCCAAAAAGCTTCTACAGGGCATCTAGTCCTGTGTGAACAGGGCAAGCAAGACAATCATTACTGAGCCAGGAAGTGTCAGTTGGAATATTGAATTTAATGTCAAATTAGGTACAGAAAGTGAAATAAAGCGAGGAAAGAAAGATTGGATTGAGAGATAGAGGGAAAAAAAAGAGACAGAAATAATATTTTTTAAATTTCTTTTAAAACATTTAAAAATCTTCAACAATAATTAAAATCTGAAGGAATGAAATACCACACTTGTAAAAGTTAATTTTCAGTGCCAGAGACGTTAGTTGGCTGTAATTAAGAGTTATCACACCATTAAAAATGTATCTACACTGGAATGGACAAGCCCCAATGCTTCTGGCAAGTTTTGTGGTATCTATAATATAAGTATTGCAACGTTATGCCATTCCATGTTTACACAACTAGCTGCGCATGTACAGTCGCCAGAAGTTGCGATCCGATTTTCACGTTAATAACAGTGAGCATTGTAGCTCACCATTAATTCTACCACAAAATCCAGCACTAGAATTCTGAAAAATTGCTGTTTATGTTGCAAATTATTTTTACCGTATTTTTAAACTAAAATAAAATGGAAAAATTGGAAACAGTTACTTACTTTATTCAAAGAATGCAGGAAATTAAGGCAGGTTTTAAGTAATATACAGATTTTTTTTTCCAAGTTGTTAGTGAAAAATTGGACTTACAGGAAAAATATTGTGTAAGCCTTCTAGCAAATTCAGCATTCGAAAGGTCAGAATCATGTCAGCCTATCTGCTTAACTAATGAAAATGCTTACATTCACAATTCATTCCTGATACTCTCTGTAACCCAGGGATCAGGCATGTGACCAGAAAACAACAAATAAACTTTAATTTAAATTTATTCAAAAAAGCAACTGCAGGTCATAAATGAATATACAACTCATAGACTTCAAACTACAGTCATATTATTCTATTTTCCTAACACTAGACAAGAAAGTTTTGACTTTATCCAGCTACAATAGCCACAAATTCACGATTGTCATTTAGAAATGAATCGCCACACAAACAAATTAGTGACTAATATAAATATGAAAATGGTATTACATAAATGAAAATGTTTTAAATATATATATATATATATTAACAGAGAAAGTGTATCCAAGAGAAACAATTTACTCTATATACTTGGTTTTAAAATTAAACATGATACAGGAATTCTGAATTACCAGTAGATTCTGCTGGTGGTCCCAGGAAATTCAAACTATGCCAGCATTATTACAAACTTCTCTTTCCTCCAGCTCTTTGAATTCACTCCCTGATTCTTCAGTTAAGTTTGACAGACCGTGTAATGATCGCTTCATTTTTGCCACGCTCACAAAGAAACACAATTTGCATGCAAGCAAATAACATTCAGGAGTTTCTGCTTTGATGGAAGCCCAGCATATAGTCAGCTGGATACATTTTTCCGGGCTCAGCCTCATTCTGAATGTTTATCGCAGGATTCCCACCTGGGTTGAGGACCTTGTGGGCAGCAAGCAGATCGTTTCTGTAGGCCCTGGGTGCCTGCAGCAGGAGATCATGGCTGGCGTCCACTGGGATAAATGGAGAAATAATGTTTTTTTTGTCTTTTTTATTTACAATTTGCCGAGTAGTGATATTGTAATCGATTTGAATGTTTAAGTCCTCTCTGCTTGGTGTTAATGACAGGAAATTCGTCGTAAGATATTTTCATGACATCCCAGACAAGTTAACATTTCAGGTGCGGACCCTTCATCAGAACTATTATCTGGGATGTTATTCAGGACTATTTAGTTGGAATACCAGGCAAATCAGCTATCAAAGGTATGTATTCTCACACATATCAGCTCTGAGACAATGGGAAACCATTGAACGCATCCTAGAGCTGTTCATACCTATAATGCAAGAGTTGTTTTCGTTTGGTATATCCAGTGGGGGAGAAACAGAGAATGTAGTTGCTCCCACTCCAAAGGGGCACAGTTCATATTCAGCATGGTAAGTTTGATTGGTAGCTCAGCAAACCAATCTTGTTCCTCTACCTCTCTCTGGAAAAGTTAATTTAGAGCAGTGTGAGTCTGAAACAATGTGAGAGACAGAGAAGTCTTGCTTTCTTGTCAGCTAGAGGGAGGTTGAGAAAGACTCCAGCCAAGGCATGAATACATGCAACCTGTAAAAATAAGGTTAGTACCAGTTAGTACAGGGAGTGCAAACATGTGAGGAAATTCAACCCATAACTGAAGAGCAGAGTTGTCGAATTTATTCATTTTAAAATGCATGGAGCAGTAGCGGATTGATAAAATCTCACTGAAAAATAATATCCTTCATTCACATATTTCATGTAAAATAAACCAATTTGTTGGTTTACAAGTGGCCTCATCTCACCAGAGTATTTTTCAGTCCACCTTCCAAAAAGATAGGCAAACATGCATGGTTGTACATGCAAGATCACGGTATCCAACACAGATTTTGAGGGGTCTTATTGTTATGATCCTAAAGTCATCCCAGTTTTTAGCTTGATGTTGGGCATTATAGGCACATTCCAGTTCATAGGGATTTTGAGATCCACTTACAAGAATGACTGGTGACGCTGATCCCAAAAGAATATCTAGTGCAGACTCCAAATTTGTAGTAGAAGTCTTACTCAGTATTGGTGAGTGTCAGTGTTGAGGCTGTTGCCTTAACCGAACTGAAAGTACCAACAATCTCACTATTCCTTTTCAACATCCATGTATGTGTATCTTCAGTCTGGAAGTGCAGTCTTTTGTTGCACTTTTTGTGTATTTTGTTTGATACAAGCATTACTTTTATACAATGCATATGTATTAATAAGCGACTTCATTCATCACTACCATGCTGTAACCAGGTGGTGTGAAACCACCCAAGCAGTATCAGAAACAAACTGATCTGGGATCAAGGATATTAATGCAACACATAAATCTTTCCATTCCAACATACCAGCTGTAAATAGTGATAATTATATTAGTGAATCTGTACATTGCAGCAGTTATTTTAATGGCTTCTCGTCCCAGGAGAGTAATGCTAAAAATGGTAGAAGAAACAATTAAAAAAAAAAAGCATGGCCTTCCTTTCTTCTAGAGTCTCTGGCCTAAAATTCGTGGCTGCCACAAAAGTTGCCTCGGGTTCACGACTGCTAAAAATGGTCTCGATGATAGAAAAAATCTCGCTGGGGAATAAAGATTTTTAGCCCAGTGCTAACTGACCATGTAATACCCTCCTGTGCCGTTAGTGCCAGCATCGATAGTGAAGTTGGCATCCAGAAGCGGCATTCCATCTTCCAATAGCCTCTGGAAGCGAGGCTATTGCGTTCGCTAGGCATTGTGGGAAATTAAAAATTTATCTGAACTGATAAAACTAAAAAACACAGTTTTCAGCGCTAACTTCCTTTAAAAAAAAAATTAACATTAAAAAGAAGTCCCAAATGGGTGTCTTCAGCTCTTAAAGCTGAATTTTCTTCCGCACCTCAAAAAATGGGATAATGGCTCAGCAAGCCAGGGAAGGGGCACCCAGTGTCCCACATACAGCACTCTAGCTTTGTTCTGGGGGTCAACACTGCAAGAGAGGTCCTCTACCCACAGGGGCTAGGAGGTCCTCCAGAAAGAGAGATGTGAGACCACATCACTGAGGCCATCATGTCGCCCCACCACTTGGCTCCAGTTCTCAAAGAAGCTTCATGACCTCAGACCACTGGTCAAGGTCAGTGAATGCATCTTCAAAAGCCATCTCCTACCAACTGAATCACTATCCTCACACACTTCTCAATACACAAAGCCCCACTCTGCCCAATTACTCACCTACCAACAATCTGTACCAAACATGAGGCACATCTCCCATTCCTAGCCTCGCCTCATCCCCTTCGAGGAGATGGCGCTGGACAATCTTGGCAGGGGCATGGCTGAGCCCCTGGCCAGCAGCAGGGTTGAAAGGATACAAGGTGCTGGTATCCTCATACATTAACGTCCTTCTCTTGCTTCAGCCATCAGCTTCTGAAGGTCATCCAGCAAAGCCAGTTGCAGTGTCCCGCACTGAAGGTCAGCAGCCTTCCACCAGCCATGCTGCAACCATTGGATTGAAACTGCTTGACATCAGTAGGGTAGGCAAAGGCACACACAAGACAGTCACGAAGGGAATGCATAAGGGTGATGAGTTGATTTCTTGATGTCATATTGGATGGGTAGTTGTCTAAACTTGGATTGGAAAGTTTGCCTTGTGTTGGTTTTTATTTCAGCAATGTGGCCAAGAGGACACTGTGATGGTCAGTAACAGATGGAAGGCAAGGTATGGGATAAATATTGAAAGGGGAATTGGGATTGTGGTCACTGGTACCACAGGCAGATGATTTGTTCCCGGATATCCCGGCCAGAAAGGGGCTGTCTGGGTCGAATTCTTCCTTCTGCTCATCCGCTTCTGCATCCTCCTCTTCCGCGTCTTTCTCTTCTGTGCCTTCCACTTTCCTCTGCAAGCAAATGCTGGAAATCTAAAATAAAAGCATAAAATGCTGGAAATACTCAGCAGGTCAGGCAGCATCTCAACCTGAGATGTTAACGTTGTTTCTCTCCCCATCGATGTTGCTTGATCTGCTGAGTCTTCCCAGCATTTTCTTTACCATCTGAGACCTTGCAAGTGTCCAGACTTTAAACTTTTAACATGTATTGCAGCAATCCACTACTTCAATAACATCAAAAAATCTAGCCCAAAAGCTTAAATCCAAACTTACCTAAAAGATGTGTGTGTCCCTTTAAGAGATGCTGACATCACCTCTGCCAGCCTGCTGCATGCTAGGTTTACATGGCGAGCTTAGGACCCGCCGCTGAACTCAGCAAAGGTCCAAGTTCGCCGAGGTGACATTATATCGGCGTTGCACGTCAACTGACGCCACCTCTCCCTAATTTAAATTTGCAAGGTGATGGATGTTACTGGCAGCGCTGCTGGGCCTCAGAAAATGGCAGACGTCACAGGACCTGCCACCAGCTGATGAAAGAACAGTGGCCAATCTCTTTTCGCTACTTTTAACGGTAATGGATGTGTAAAACCCCCGAATTTTTAGTCCAATTTTTTTTTTCTTTCTCTGCAAAAAAAGAATAAAGAAAAAGTATCATAAAAAAACAACTTCCTGAATCTAAGAGTATGTCCTTCACAAAGTATCAGGCTGTTTTCAAAATCTAATCTTCAGCCTTGTGAGCTACACATGATGATGTCAACAATAACCAGTTGGTTTCGATTTACTCAGTCTTAAAGATCAAACTTATAATAATCTATCATAGCAGAGAACATGGTAATCTCCTTATTTGAGAAGGCAATATATTACTGTAACATTTCTTGTGTCATTGCTTCGTGTAGAAATATAATTAATACAGTGGGCAATACTTTTTCACGTTGTGATCTAGCTCAGATCTAGATTACATAAAGGATCTAATTTTCAATATAAAATTACCCATGTAAAGTTTATAATTATAAAGATAATTTTAAAATTTTATAAAGTTAAAGTTAAATCAGGGATTTGAGCCAGATGCGAACCAGTATAATGATTCTACCCCTGACATGCAGTCACCTATTAAGGGAGGGCAGGACCGGCAATAATGCAGCAACTTAAATGATTACAACTCATGGAGGCATGTAATGAGATAAGCCGGTGCACGTGGTCCACATTCTTTTATCACATACACAACAAAAGAAGCTCTTGTGATTCTCTCGGAGAAACTGTGCAGAACGGAGGGAGAAAATGGATTAAGACAAGGGAGATAAAGAGTATAGCAGAAACAGTAGGGATAAACTAATGTAGACAAACAGGAAAAGGGCACTATAGTAAAGGCAGCAAACAGACTCTCGGGCAAATTAAGCACATAAAAGGATAGTAATGAGAGGATTCAATTTTAGCCTCCAGGTAGGCATTAGATACAAATTTAAAACTGTAATTTGACTTTTTTATCTGGAAATCATTGACTAGGTGCAACATTTTGCTAGAATAATATTACATATGGAAACTTTACCGTACTATCAATTGCTTTATGTGTTAAATTGATATGCTTGGTCCCAAATTCAGGCATTCAAAATGCTACATTTCTCATCTGTAATAAAGGCAGTAATTCATTAGTTTTATCTAGCTACTTAAGGGTGAATGTTGAGTCAGTCTATAAAAGGGGGTAATCAGTTAATCAGTACCTGACATCTTCATCAAATCTGGATCCAAGCCCAAGCAGCAAAGAATGTTTCTGCTAGCTTCGAGCACATCAGATCCACTAATGATCAGCAATATCTCTGTGATATTCAATGCTCTCTTACCATTCCTCCTGGCATTTTATGCAATCCACACTCTCTACTATGTGCAGCTGCCTGCACACTTTCAAACCATGTCTTCATCAGCATCAACTTGTAATAGCCCTGGTCATCTATTCCACACAATTCTTCATTTCATCCATTGCTTTAACCAAAGTATTCTTTCAACCGTTTGGAAGCAAGGACTAGACGCTCAAACAACTCTTGGATTTCACCCTATTCCTCCTCCCCTTCATTTTATTCTGAACCCCATATCCTCTCACTCCTGTCTGGACATCTGTTCCTTGGATTTTCAACATCTCCTTTAACCTCCCCCTTTCTGACTGTGCTTACACTTGTGCTCAGCATGAGTCTGAACTTCACTGCCGTAACCCATTGAATTCCAATCTCACCTCCATGCTTGTTTTTTTGGCCAGAAGTGCATCTAATCCCTTCTCTTGTGTAATGTTGTAGCTCCACACTGTGGATGTGGACATATTGGGCCCAAGTTTCCACATGATTTGCGCCTGATTTTTAGGAGCAACTGGTAGAGAACGGACTATTTTAGAAATCGCAATTCTCCACATTTTTTTTCTGCAGTTCTAGTCAGGTAAAACAGTTCTACTTTAGAACAGAATTTTTTCTCCAAAAGGGGGCGTGTCCGGCCACTGACGCCTGATTTTAAAGTTTCCACAGTGAAAATGTACTCCAAACTAAAGTAGAATGGAGCAAGTGAAGATTTTTGTAGAACTGAAAAACCTGTTCTACACATTAAAAAATCAGGCGCAGGTTACAAATTAGGCGTCCAGAACGAGGGGGGGGGGAGGGGGGGAAGGGAACTCATTAAATTCGACAATAAATCCTTATTTATACTTATACAAATATTATACAAATAAATCCAACCTGAATAAACATTTATAAGCAAATAAAAGATTAAATAAACCATCTTCCTACCTGTGTGAAAGTGCTTCAGGCAGCTCAGCGATGTTCCCGCGAACGGGGGGGAGGGAGGGGCAGGCAGTAACGAGGCAGCTAACAGCTTTCCACTTGAGGTGGAAGCCTTAGTCAGCTCAGCGATGTTCCCGCGAACGGGAGGGAGGGAGGGAAGGGGCAGGCAGTAACGAGGCAGCAAATAGCTTTCCACTTGAGGTGGAAGCCTTAGTCAGCTCAGTGATGTTCCCGCGAACGGGGGAGGGAGAGGTCGGGGGGGTGAAGGGGGGAAGAGAGAGGGAGGGGCAGGCAGGCAGGCAGCCAAAGATACAGCAGCAGGCTTCGAGCTGTGAGGGGGACTGAGGCCATTTGGACAGGGAGAGGCAGCCACATCGACAGTTTTATATTTACATTTGCAGAATGGGTGTTGCATTGTCAACACCACATATTATGCAATGGTTCGCCATCAATTCACTGCATAGGAGAGAATTGATTAGAGCTCATCGCAACAGGAACGTCGTAGCCCGTAGGTTGATGGGCAGGAGACCTTACCCACGTCGACAATATCGAACCAGGCGCTTGTACCTGGACATGAGCGAGGCTGATTGTATGAAAAGGCTGCGTTTTTGCAGAGAATTTGTCACTGAGTTGTGTTAATGGAACATGAAACAGTTTTAATGAAAAAATATTTTATTGAAAAGTTAACGTCACTCTAATAAAATATTTGTTGTATCAAACTATACTTTTTAATATGACTCTTGAAGATCACTTAAAAACTTTAAGATCACTTATAAACTTGTAAAGTTACAAAAGTTACAAAACACTTTCTATGTGAAAAATTTTACACTCTAAGATCACTTAAACTTCAAGATCACTTTTTAGATGCAAAATTAAATAATTTACAGAATGTGCGAGCATTTACACTATAAGATCACTTGAAAACCCTGAGATCACTTATAAGTTGTAAAGTTACAAAACTTACAAAACTATTTCAATTTGAAAAATCTTACACTCTGAAGAACACTTAAACTTCAGGATCACTTTTTAGGTGCAAAATTAAATAAGATACAAAAAAATGTGAGAGCATTTACACTATAAGATCACTTAAAAACCATAAGATCCCTTATAAGTTGTAACGTAACAAAACTTACAAAACAATTTCAATTTGAAAAACGCTACTACAGCTACATCAAGAACAAGAACAAAAGCAGCAAAGAAAGGCTGCAACAATCTCTCATCCACATCTCAGTGAACGTTCACTTCCTCATGGGGGTGTCATTTGATTGGCTGGGCTGTGTGCCCTTATTGCAGCAGCTACCTCAACCAGGCCCTCCCTGATGGCCTGTGCCGACACTTGCATGCCCTCCCTGATGGCCTGTGCCGACACTTGCATGCCCTCCCTGATGGCCTGTGCCGACACTTGCATGCCCTCCCTGATGGCCTGTGCCGACACTTGCATGCCCTCCCTGACGGTCTGTGCCGACACTTGCATGCCCTCCCTGACGGTCTGTGCCGTAATTTGCATGCCCTCCCTGATGGCCTATGCCGTCGATTGCACTCCCTCGGACATTCCCTCCCTAATTTCCCGTGTCATTACTGCTATTTCTCCCATCAGGCCCGTCAACTCTTCACCTACTGCATTGACGCCACCAATGAGTGATCGGGTAAGCTCATTGGTCTCCATCGCCAATGCCACAACCTGAGTCACATCTGTTGCACACTGCATCTCAGGAGAGCGTGTCTCCAATCTCCTTCTCCTCTGCCTGGGTCTGCCTTGTGGCACCACTACACTGGGAGGCGCGGGCACGGACGGTGGAATGCTCGGTGTTGCAAGCGGCACCACTACACAGGGAGGCGCAGGCTGGGACTGTGGGACGCTCTGTGTTCCAGACGGCTGAACTGGAGGGAGAGGCTCGGGCTGGAATGGTGGAATGCTCTGTGTTGCAGACGGCAGCACTCGAGTGCGAGCCATGGGCTGGGATGTTGGACGAATGGGTGTAAACTGCTCGATGATATCAGCAGCAACACTCGGACCCGAAGCGTCGGAATCGAAACCATAGTCGGTGGAACCAGAACCTATGCGAGAGGGAGACGTAGGCTGGGACGGTAGTGCAGTGACTGTAGAAAGCTGCATTATACCAGCAGCACCACTGGGACCCGCAACATCGGAAGCGAAACCATGGATGGTGGGACTAAGACCTATGCTAGGGATTGAAACTCTGATGCCCCTTGATGGGGGCTCATAAACATTAAATTGGAAGCTCCCCCCTGCAGACATTTCAGTCATCGCTGCCATCATCCAGTCTGGATTGTCCGCAGCTGGTTGTACTGGTCCTTGTTCTGTACCCTCAGGATCCTCAGGGTTGGCAGCAGCAGCATCATCATCGTCATCATCGTCGTCATCATCATCATCATCATGTTCTGCAAAATACATCAGAACAGTCAAATGCTTAACAGCAAGGGAGGGGGCCGGGTCGGTGGCATGAGTACTCTCACACATAGCAGGCCAGGCAGCAGGTTGATTTACAGGGCCACGATGCATTTTCAGGACTTACCCTCTTCCTCACGTGCGGGCCCAGCTTGTGCTGTACCAATTGCTTTACTCCATGTCCGACTCATCATAGCAGCTACCCTTTGTTCCAAGGGTGTCAGTGGATGCAGATTGGGCACGCCTCCTCCTGTCCGAGTTGCTTCCCTTTTGTTGTGGTCCAATTTCTTCTGCAAAGAGTAAAATATAACTTTTTACAGAGTGTGTCAGTCTGCAAGGTAGGACATACAGATAGCCAGGTTACAATTACGATTAAATAAAAAATGGGAAATACTACTTACACTAACTACTTGACCAAGGTCGTGCCATTTCTTTTTACACTGACTTCCAGATCTCCTGGTATGCACCACTGCGCAGTAATCTTCTGCAACTTGGTTCCAGCGTTTCTTCATTTCTTTTGGTGGCACTTTTATGCGACCTCTGTTGCTGGTATCTAGCTCCTGCCATCTCTGCTCAATTACATTCACTAATATCTCGACTTCCTCATGTAAGAAATTATTTTTTCTTGGTAGAGGTTGATCCATTGCAAAGTTGAATTGGCACTTTTTTTTCTCCAAACACAGTCCTTAATTTGCAGGCACAGGTACTGCAAGTTTAGCAGTGAAAAGCTGAACTCACTGATTTCAGCAGGTGATTTCTTCAGCAGTGCTGCTAAAAGCACTCCCTCACACACAGAAATATCAATAAAATTAAAATACACGCCTTTGCAGGGGTCCAAGAACAAATCTTCACATTTTCTGCAGCACTTTCTAAAATGGCTGAGTGCCAATGTTTTTTTCACACTGCGCGTGCGCGAACGCTCCAGCGTTGCCGGCAGGGAAAAAAACTAATTTAAATAGTACCCGCCCCCTCCCACTTACAAAATCGGCGCGAGTGTAGGCTCCGCCCCCTGCACGCCGCGCCAGGCAGACAAGGAGCTGTAGAACGCACGAGAACCGCGATTTTTTTTTTAGGCGCCGTTTTAGGCGCAAAAAACGGGCGCCCAGCTCGGAGGGGCGCCCGTTTTTTTTTGTGGAAACTTGGGCCCAGAGTGTTACTACAACTAAAGGTGAATAAATGAGGCAGCTGACCAGAAGCTTCCGGAACTTCTGAGATGCTGTCTGCCATTATAGAAAGCTGTGTGTGCTGTGCTCTGTAAATCTATCACATTTGGTGATGAGATGGGATTTTCCAGATGATATAAAGCTGAAATTTTGTTGGTGAAGGATTCAGGCAGCCGACAGAGAGACTTTGAAAGCTTCTCTGTCTTTGGAAATCCGAGGTAAAAAAAAAGAGCACACTGTCTGCACTGCAGAGACAAAATGGTGGCACCCTAGCAGTAATGGAACACTTAGGTGAATTTAAACGTGACCAGGAAAGATTTAAGGCGTATATGGACCGGCCAGAAATGTATTTCACTGCAAATAATATAATCGAAGTTCCAGAGAATGCTAATCAGAATCGGGCTGTGTTGGAATGTAAGAGAGCTATTTTCTTATCTGAAGCGGGTCCAGAATTATATGAAACGCTGATAAATCTGCTAGTGCCTGACGAGCCAAATGACACAATGCTTAAAGAGATTTTAATGAAGCTGGAGCAGCACTACAATCCTAAACCATTAGAAATTGCTGAAAGCTATCATTTCGGTATACGAAATCAAAAGACTGATGAAGTTATATCAGTGAGTACATTATAGCATTAAAAAAGCTATCCATTCACTTTAATTTTGGAAACTTTCAAAACCGAGCATTGTGGGACTGCTTTATTTGTGGGATGAAAAATGATGTGATCAGAAGAAAGTTATTGACGACGGATGTCTTGACTTTTGAGATAGCTTGTCAGACAGCGAGGTCGATGGGCATGGGCGATCAATATTCCTGAGAATTTCATAATAATTAAGGTCGTCAGTCAACCGAGGTGAATCGCCTGCAGATTCAAAGTAAAAGGCGGTGGGGGCCCAAAGTCTCAGAAACTGGAAATTCTAACAGAGCGTCGAAGTCGTGCTATAGGTGCCTGGGACAACACATTGCACAAAGTTGTCCATACGTGAAGGCAAAGTGTTTCTTCTGCGGAAAGATGGGGCATCTTGCGAAGGCATGCCGACTGAAGAGTAAACCAGCTTTCAAAGCTAACAGTCCAGTTTTCAAAGCTATGAGTAGAAATCCCCAGAGACTACATAGCATGGAAGAACAACAACAGGACGAGGAGATGTTAGAGTTACACGTCATCAGGAGCACGAGGTTAACGGACAGCGATTCGAAAAGTATTAAAATCCACATAGAGGTTGTGGGATTCAAGATACCAATGGAATTCGACACAGGTACTACACGCATCCATGAGTGTAGTACCGGAATCGCTATACCTCGACAAATTGCGTGATTTCCCATTGGAGAAATCCAAGTTGGAGCTGCGAGGCTACTTGGGAGAGAAAATTCCTGTGGTAGGTCGTATCACCGTACCGGTGAAATACAAGGATCAATTTCAAAACTTGCCTCTAATAGTAGTGAAAGGAGACAAGCTGGCCTTACTAGGAAGAAATTGGTTGAGATCACTGAAGCTGGATTGGAATGAGATTTTCCATGTTGAAGCGAGATTTGCATCAACGGATGATGTTATCAAGAGTTATCCGAAGGTGTACTGCAAAACGGGCAGTCTGATCCAAGGCTTCAAGGCGAGTGTCAGGGTACAGAAGGACTCTAGATCGGTTTACTGCAAGCCACGTTCCATACCATATGCACTCAAGGAGAAAATTGAGCAAGAACTCAAAAGACTAGAGACTGAGAACAAAATTTCTAAGATAGATCGATGTAATTGGGCTACACCCATTGTTGTTGTACCTAAGTCCGATGGTAAGATAAGATTGTGTGATGATTATAAAGTAACCGTAAACCAGGTTCTAGAGGGTAATGCCTCCAATACATTGCCGAATATAGAAGATTTGTTCACAACACTGAGAGGTGGTCAGATTTTCTCAAAACTGGATCTTACGAATGCCTATTTACAGCTTGAACTAGATGAGGAGTCCAAGTCATGTTTGACTATAAATACTCATCTAGGCCTATATCAATTTAATAGGCTATCGTTTGGAGTGTCTTCCGCCCCTGCCATATTCCAAGGGGTGATGATCCAGAATTTGCAAGGTATTGAAGGGGTAGTAAGTTATTTGGATGACATACTAATTTCAGCACCAAATAGGCAAATTCATAATCACATATTGAATGAAGTCCTCAAATGGCTAGAGAAACACAGAGTACAAGTGTCTGCTCGTAAGTGTGAGTTATTTCAAAACTCAGTGGAGTACTTAGGGCACAGAGTAGACAAAGATGGTTTACATCCAACCATCGGAAAACTGGATGCAATTAGAAATGCACCCACTCCCAGGAATGTCATAGAAACATAGAAAATAGGTGCAGGAGTAGGCCATTCGGCCCTTCGAGCCAGCACCACCATTCAATAAGATCATGGCTGATCATTCACCTCATTACCCCTCTCCTGCTTTCTCTCCATACCCTTTGATCCCTTTAGCCGTAAGGGCCATATCCAACTCCCTCTTGAATATATCTAACGAACTGGCATCAACAACTCTCTGCGGAAGAGAATTCCACACGTTAACAACTCTCTGAGTGAAGAGGTTTCTCCTCATCTCGGTCCTAAATGGCTTACCCCTTACCCTTAGACTGTGACCCCTGGTTCTGGACTTCCCCAACATTGGGAACATTCTTCCTGCATCTAACCTGTCCAGTCCCATCAGAATTTTATATGTTTCTATGAGTTCTCCTCTCATTCTTATAAACTCCAGTGAATACAGGCCCAGTCGACCCAGTCTCTCCTCATATGTCTGTCCTGCCATCCCAGGAATCAATCTGGTGAACTTTCACTGCACTCCCTCAATAGCAAGAACGTCCTTCCTCAGATTAGGAGACCAAAACTGAACGCAATATTCCAGGTGAGGCCATACCAAGGCCCTGTACAGCTGCAACAAGACCTCCCTGCTCCTATACTCAAATCCCCTAGCTATGAAGGCCAATGTGCCACTTGCCTTCTTCACCACCTGCTGCACCTGCATGCCAACCTTCAATGACTGATGTACCATAACACCCAGGTCTCGTTGCACCTCCCCTTTTCCTAATCTGCCGCCATTCAGATAATATTCTGCCTTCATGTTTTTGCCACCGAAGTGGATAATCTCACATTTTTCTACATTAGACTGTATCTGCCATGCATTTGCCCACTCACCTAACCTGTCCAAGTCAACCTGCAGCCTCCTAGCATCCTCCTCACAGCTCACACCGCCACCGAGCTTAGTGTCATCTGCAAACTTGGAAATATTACTCTCAATTTCTTCATCGAAATCATTAATGTATATTGTAAAGAGCTGGGGTCCCAGCATTGAGCCCTGCGACACCCCACTAGTCACTGCCTGCCATTCTGAAAAGAACCTGTTTATCCTGACTCTCTGCTTCCTGTCTGCCAACCAGTTCTCTATCCACGTCAATACATTGCCCTCAATATCAAGTGCTTTAATTTTACACACCAATCTCTTGTGTGGGATCTTGTCAAAAGCCTTTTGAAAGTACACCACATCCACGGGTTCTTCCTTGTCCACTCTACTAGTTACATCCTCTAAAAATTCTAGAAGATTTGTCAAGCATGATTTCTCTTTCATAAATCCATGCTGATTTGGACCAATCCAGTCACTGCTTTCCAAATGCGCTGCTACTTCATCTTTAATAATTGATTCCAACATTTTCCCCACTACTCATGTCAGGCTAACTAAACTTCGGTCATTTTTGGGTCTTTTGAACTATTATGGGAAGTTCCTACAGTACTACATCCACTGAATGAACTTTTGAAAAAACAGGTCCATTGGAAGTGGTCAAAAGAATGCGATACAGCATTCAAGGAGTGTAAAAGCAAATTAGTAGAGCACACCATGTTAGTTCACTATGACGTATCTCAGGAGATCAAGCTAGCATGTGATGCCTCTCCATATGGAGTTGGGGCAGTAATCTCTCATGTATTACGTAGTGGGGAGGAGAGACCAATTGCTTTTGCTTCATGCACTCTCAGTGCCAGTGAGAGTAATTATGCGCAAATCGAAAGGGAAGCTTTGGCATTCATTTTTGGGGTCAAGAAGTTCCACAAATACTTGTATGATCGTAGGTTTACCATCGTTACGGACCATAAGCCCCTGACAGCAATCCTCCATCCAAAGACCCCAGTTTCAACATTAGCTGCAGCCCGAATGCAGAGATGGGCTTTGATTTTGTCAGCATGTTCATATAAAATTGAGTACAGATGATCAGCTGATCACGGTAATGCTGATGCAATGTCTAGATTACCTTCCCCATCACAAGTTACACCCAATAGAGAAAAAGTGTTCTATTTTTCATATATTGATAAACTGCCAGTCACAGCTGAAGAGATTGGTAGAGCAACCAAACGTGATGTCAAAGGTGTATGATTATATTGCAAATGGATGGCCAAACCAGGTAACAGACAAAGATATTCATCTATTCTTCAATTGTAGGAATGAATTATCAGTCGATAAAGATTGTATTATGTGGGGTACAAAAGTGGTTATACCAAATAAATTCAGGTCCAAATTATTAGCAGACCTCCATGATGAGCATTTGGGAATGTGCTTGACCAAGAGTTTTGCACGCAGTTATTTATGGTGGCCAGATCTTGATAAAGATATAGAGTACATCGTGAGTCAATGTACGACATGTCAATCGGTAAGCAAGCAACCACCATCAGTACCATTACAGCCATGGAAATGGCCTCCCAGGATGTGGCAAAGGCTACATATTGATTTTGCTGAGCTAGAACGACAACAAATGTTCATTGTGATTGATAGCCATTCGAAATGGGTTGAGGTGTTCCCAATGTGGAAAATAACAACAAGCAAAACATTAGACATTTTACAAAGTTTATTTTCTTCATTTGGCCTCCGAGAAGAAATTGTTTTGGATAATGAACCACAATTCCGTTCAGAAGAATTTGCACAGTTCACGAGAAAAAATGGTGTGAAACATACCAAGGTTCCACCATGCCATCCTGCTTCGAATGGTGCAGCAGAGCGCACTGTACAAATTGTAAAACGTGCCCTCATAAAACAAATGTTCAATCCAAATCCAAAGAAACGACAGTTGTCATTGGATCACAAATTGGCTAATTTTCTAATTACATATCGTAATACTCCTCACACAACTACTGGTAGAACTCCAGCAGAGTTGTTTCTCAAACGACAGCCACGAACCAGATTCTCGTTGTTAAAACCAAATATGGCACAGTCCGTAGAAGAGACACAATTAAAACAGAAAGAGAATCATGATAGAGGTAGAGTAAAAGAGAGAAGTGTGAAATTAAACCAGAAGGTGAGAGTGAAGAAACATCGCCATAAATGGTTAAAGTGGTTACCAGGAAGAGTAGTGAAACATAGAAACATAGAAACATAGAAAATAGGTGCAGGGGTAGGCCATTCGGCCCTTCTAGCCTGCACCGCCATTCAATGAGTTCATGGCTGAACATTCAACTTCAGTACTCCATTCCTGCTTTCTCGCCATACCCCTTGATCCCCCTAGTAGTAAGGACCTCATCTAACTCCTTTTTAAATATATTTAGTGAATTGGCCTCAACAACTTTCTGTGGTAGAGAATTCCACAGGTTCACCACTCTCTGGATGAAGAAATTCCTCCTCATCTCGGTCCTAAATGGCTTCCCCCTTATCCTTAGACTGTGACCTCTGGTTCTGGACTTCCCCAACATTGGGAACATTCTTCCTGCATCTAACCTGTCTAACCCCGTCAGAATTTTAAATGTTTCTATGAGGTCCCCTCTCATTCTTCTGAACTCCAGTGAATACAAGCCCAGTTGATCCAGTCTTTCTTGATAGGTCAGTCCCGCCATCCCGGGAATCAGTCTGGTGAACCTTCGCTGCACTCCCTCAATAGCAAGAATGTCCTTCCTCAGGTTAGGAGACCAAAACTGTACACAATACTCCAGGTGTGGCCTCACCAAGGCCCTGTACAACTGCAGCAACACCTCCCTGCCCCTGTACTCAAATCCCCTTGCTATGAAGGCCAACATGCCATTTGCTTTCTTAACCGCCTGCTGCACCTGCATGCCAACCTTCAATGACTGATGTACCATGACACCCAGGTCTCTTTGCACCTCCCCTTTTCCTAATCTGTCACCATTCAGATAATAGTCTGTCTCTCTGTTTTTACCACCAAAGTGGATAACCTCACATTTATCCACATTATACTTCATCTGCCATGCATTTGCCCACTCACCTAACCTATCCAAGTCGCTCTGCAGCCTCACAGCATCCTCCTCGCAGCTCACACTGCCACCCAACTTAGTGTCATCCGCAAATTTGGAGATACTACATTTAATCCCCTCATCTAAATCATTAATGTACAGTGTAAACAGCTGGGGCCCCAGCACAGAACCTTGCGGTACCCCACTAGTCACTGCCTGCCATTCTGAAAAGTACCCATTTACTCCTACTTTTTGCTTCCTGTCTGACAACCAGTTCTCAATCCATGTCAGTACACTACCCCCAATCCCATGTGCTTTAACTTTGCACATCAATCTCTTGTGTGGGACCTTGTCGAACGCCTTCTGAAAGTCCAAATATACCACATCAACTGGTTCTCCCTTGTCCACTCTACTGGAAACATCTTCAAAAAATTCCAGAAGATTTGTCAAGCATGATTTCCCTTTCACAAATCCATGCTGACTTGGACCTATCATGTCACCTCTTTCCAAATGCACTGCTATGACATCCTTAATAATTGATTCCATCATTTTACCCACTACCGATGTCAGGCTGACCGGTCTATAATTCCCTGTTTTCTCTCTCCCTCCTTTTTTAAAAAGTGGGGTTACATTGGCTACCCTCCACTCTATAGGAACTGATCCAGAGTCAATGGAATGTTGGAAAATGACTGTCAACACATCCACTATTTCCAAGGCCACCTCCTTAAGTACTCTGGGATGCAGTCCATCAGGCCCTCGGGATTTATCGGCCTTCAATCCCATCAATTTCCCCAACACAATTTCCCGGCTAATAAGGATTTCCCTCAGTTCCTCCTCCTTACTAGACCCCCCGACCCCTTTTATAACTGGAAGGTTGTTCCTGTCCTACTTCGTGAATACCGAACCAAAGTACTTGTTCAATTGGTCCGCCATTTCTTTGTTCCCCGTTATGACTTCCCCTGATTCTGACTGCAGGGGACCTACGTTTGTCTTTACTAACCTTTTTCTCTTTACATATCTATAGAAACTTTTTCAATCCGTCTTAATGTTCCCTGCAAGCTTCTTCTCATACTCCATTTTCCCTGCCCTAATCAAACCCTTTGTCCTCCTCTGCTGAGTTCTAAATTTCTCCCAGTCCCCAGGTTCGCTGCTATTTCTGGCCAATTTGTATGCCACTTCCTTGGCTTTAATACTATCCCTGATTTCCCTTGATAGCCACGGTTGAGCCACCTTCCCTTTTTTATTTTTATGCCAGACAGGAATGTACAATTGTTGTAGTTCATCCATGCGGTCTCTAAATGTCTGCCATTACCCATCCACAGTCAACCCCTTAAGTATCATTCGCCAATCCATCCCAGCCAATTCACGCCTCATACCTTCAAAGTTAGCCTTCTTTAAGTTCTGGACCATGGTCTCTGAATTAACTGTTTCATTCTCCATCCCAATGCAGAATTCCACCATATTATGGTCACTCTTCCCCAAGGGGCCTCGCACAACGAGATTGCTAATTAATCCTCTCTCATTACATAACACCCAGTCTAAGATGGCCTCCCCCCTAGTTGGTTCCTCGACATATTGGTCTAAAAAACTATCCCTTATGCACTCCAGGAAATCCTCCTCCACCGTATTGCTTCCAGTTTGGTTCGCCCAATCTATGTGCATATTAAAGTCACCCATTATAACTGCTGCACCTTTATTGCACGCACCCCTAATTTCATGTTTGATGCCCTCCCCAACATCACTACTACTGTTTGGAGGTCTGTACACAACTCCCACTAACGTTTTTTGCCCTTTGGTGTTCTGCAGCTCTACCCATATAGATTCCACATCATCCAAGCTAATGTCCTTCCTAACTATTGCCTTAATCTCCTCCTTAACCAGCAATGCTACCCCACCTCCTTTTCCTTTTATTCTATCCTTCCTGAATGTTGAATACCCCTGGATGCTGAGTTCCCAGCCCTGATCATCCTGGAGCCACGTCTCCGTAATCCCAATCACATCATATTTGTTAACATCTATTTGCACAGTTAATTCATCCACCTTATTGCGGATACTCCTTGCATTAAGACACAAAGCCTTTAGGCTTGTTTTTTTAACACCCTCTGTCCTTTTAGAATTTTGCTGGACAATGGCCCTTTTTGTTCTTTGCCTTGGGTTTCTCTGCCCTCCACTTTTCCTCATCTCCTTTCTGTCTTTTGCTTTTGCCTCCTTTTTGTTTCCCTCTATCTCCCTGCATTGGTTCCCATCCCCCTGCCATATTAGTTTAACTCCTCCCCAATAGCACTAGTAAACACTCCCCCGAGGACATTGGTTCCGATTCTGCCCAGGTGCAGTCTGTCCGGATTGTACTGGTCCCACCTCCCCCAGAACCGGTTCCAATGCCCCAGGAATTTGAATCCCTCCCTGCTGCACCATTGCTCAAGCCACGTATTCATCTGAGCTATCCTGCGATTCCTACTCTGACTAGCACGAGGCACTGGTAGCAATCCCGAGATTACTACTTTTGAGGTCCTACTTTTTAATTTAGCTCCTAGCTCCTTAAATTCATTTCGTAGGACCTCATCCCTTTTTTTACCTATGTCGTTGGTACCAACGTGCACCACGACAACTGGCTGTTCTCCCTCCCTTTTTAGAATGTCCTGCACCCGCTCCAAGACATCCTTGACCCTTGCACCAGGGAGGCAACATACCATCCTGGAGTCTCGGTTGCGGCCGCAGAAACGCCTATCTATTCCCCTTACAATTGAATCCCCTATCACTATCGCTCGCCCACTCTTTTTCCTGCCCTCCTGTGCAACAGAGCCAGCCACGGTGCCATGAACTTGGCTGCTGCTGCCCTCTCCTGATGAGTCATCCCCCTCAACAGCACTCAAAGCAGTGTATCTGTTTTGCAGTGGGATGACCACAGGGGACCCCTGCACTACCTTCCTTGCACTACTCTTCCTGCTGGTCTTCCATTCCCTCGCTGGCTGTGGACCCTGCTCCTGCGGTAAGACCAACTCGCTACACGTGATACTCACGTCATTCTCAGCATCATGGATGCTCCAGAGTGAATCCACCCTCAGCTCCAACTCCGCAACGCGGACCGTCAGGAGCCGGAGGTGGACACACTTCCCGCACATGTAGTCGTCAGGGACACTGGTGTTGTCCCCGTGTTCCCACATGGTACAGGAGGAGCATATCACGTGACCGAGCTGTCCTGCCATAACTTAACCCTTAGATACACTTAAATTGGCGACAACAATGTTAAAAGTTACTGACTAATAAAGAAAAAGAAAAACTACTCACCAATCAGCAGCCAATCACTTACCACGTTGGCTGTGACGTCACCTTTTGATTTCTTTCTACTTCTTTTTTGCCTTTTCTCAGCTGGAGCTGCACCGGTACGCCTCTCTCGACTCCCGCCTCTCTCGACTCCCGCCTCACTCGACGCTCCCCAGACTGCTGAGCCTTTTATAGGCCGCTGCCTCTCTCGACTCCCGCCTCTCTCGACGCTCCCCGGTTGTAATGTGATCCTCGCACATATTTGGTAAAGATGTTTGATAATGGACAGGTTAGGTTTGTTCACATTGATCATATTTTACCTACAAACATGGAAGGAGTTGAAGGTGGGAATGATTCAATTATTTCTGACTCATCAGATAGTTTTGATACATCAGTAGCATATCCTACATCCAATGTACTGGAAACAAATCCAAAAGAAAACCAGAATTTAAGTCTGAGTCCGAGTCAGGGAAACAGACAGTCTGAAGTTAGAGTGAGTTCAAATGAAAATCAAGGAAATCCCTTGGAAGAAAACGTTCCTCAGGATCAGCCTCGAATGAGTTTAAATTCAACACCATGTTTGGAAGGTTCTGTTCAAGAGTGAAGGTATCCTCTTCAAAACAGAAAACAAGTGGTTAAGTTAAATTTGTAAATATGGCAAAATAAGTCCATATCCTTTGTTATGTATAAACATGCAAGTTATGTATGATGTTTGTTATAATAACTTCTTAATTAAGGAGGGAGAAGTGTAATGTCTGCAAGCTTGTAATGTGGTAGCTCCACACTGTGGATGTGGACATATTGTGTTACTGCAATTAAAGGTGAATAAATGAATCAGCTGACCAGAAGCTTCCGGAACTTCTGAGATGCTGTCTGCCATTATAAAAAGCTGTGTGTGATGTGTTCGGTGAATATATTACATCTCGTCTCCAGCTTTCTCAATTCTCCCAGGCCCTTTAGGTGAGCTATCTTCTCTTGATCTTTTCATCACAATATTGACCATCTGAATTTCTTCAATCCATTTACTTTAATCTATGTTGCTCTGAATTTGTAGCCCTCCATTTGTTCAGTTCCAACATTATCATCAAATCTGCTGACAAAGTGTCATGGTTACTATATGGCAGAAGGATCTCTGGCTAAGGATGAACAGCAATTTTTTTTTAATTCGTTCGCAGGATGTGGGCATTGTGGCAAGGTCAGAATTTATTGCCCTTCCTTAATTGCCCTTGAGAAGGTGGTAGCGAGCCACCTTCTTGAATCGCTGCACTCCGTGAGGTGCAGGTACTCCCACAGGGCTGTTAGGTAGGGAATTTCAGGATTTTGACCCAGTGACGATGAAGTAACAGTGATATATTTCCAAGTCGGTATGGTGCATCACTTGAAGGGGAACTTAGAGTTGGTAGTGTTCCCATGCGCCTGCTGCCCTTGTCCTTCTAGCTGGTAGATATTGCGGGTTTGGGAGGTGCTGTCGAAGAAGCCTCTTGTAGCTGGTACACACTACAGACACGGTGCACTGGTGATGGCTGGAGTGAATGTTTAAGGCGGTGGATGGGGTGCCAATCAAGTGGGCTGCTTTGTCCTGGATGGTGTCAAGCTTGAGTGTTGTCAGAGCTGCACTAATCCAGGCAAATGTATTCAAAAAGGAGTTAGATGAGGTCCTTACTACTAGGGGGATCAAGGGGTATGGCGAGAAAGCAGGAATGGGGTACTGAAGTTGAATGTTCAGCCATGAACTCATTGAATGGCGGTGCAGGCTAGAAGGGCCGAATGGCCTACTCCTGCACCTATTTTCTATGTTTGTATGTTTCTATGTATTCCATCACACTCCTGACTTGGCCCTTGTAGATGGTGGAAAGGCTTACTGCAGAATATCCAGCTTCTGACCGTCTCTTGTAGCCACAGTATTTACGTGGCTGGTCCAGTTGAGTTTCTGGTCAATGGTGACCTCCAGAATGTTGATTTTGGTGGGGGAGATTAAATGATGGTAACAGCTGTGAATATAAAGGGAAGATAGTTAGACTTTCTCTTGTTGGAGATGGTCATTGCCTGGCACTAGAATGGCACGAACGTTACTTGCCACTTATCAGCCCAAGCCTGAATGCCTGAATTACATTGTTCCTCTACCTATTTTCCTCTGAACACCAATCCTTCATTTCCCAGATTGTTACAAATTTCATCTCTTCTGGAGATTTTCTCTCTCACTCCTCCAATTTCATAGTTTCCCAAATAAATGCAGCTAATTTCTACCTCCTGCCTAATAAAGATGAATAGGACTATTCAGGCAGTTCATATGGACCAATTTTAACCCAATCTGCCCATCAGGAAACTGACGGGTTCGCATGCAATGCTGGTTTTACAACCACCTGATTTTACTCTCGCTTGAAGTTGTTGGCGAGTAATATTGGGCGGGATGTAAATCTGAAGTTCCACCCGATTCCATGGAATTCCTGTGAGTTAGGTTTAAAATACCCCCATTTTTCAGCTTGCTTCTGACCCACTGAACTTGACATTTTAAAATTTTGATTCTATTGTTTAATTTCTTTGCCAAGTCTCTTACTTGTGTGTATCTATGACTCTTCTGATGCTTTGATTTCAAGTTCTCTGGTCCCAATTATCTTCTTATCATGCTAGAGTCCCTCTACATGATTAGGATTGCTGCCAAACCCTCCATTCCTCCTTTAATAGCAGCCCAACCAGCCTACATCAACCATCACACTCCTCTGCTTGGCTGGAATTGTTCCCATCCTGATGATACCAGCATCTTGTATCATTTCAGCACCGCCACTGGCCAAGGGCTCAGCCATACCCTTGCCAAGATTGGCCAGCACTGTCTCCTCCAAGGGGATGATGTGAGGCTCGGAATGGGAGATGTGCCTCGTGTTTGGTACAGATTGTTGGTAGGTGAATGATTGATGGGGGGAGTTGTGCATTGAGCAGTGTGTGACGCGCGTGGTGCAGTTGGTAGGAGACAGCATTTGAAGATGTATTCACTGACTTTAATCAGTGGTCTGAGGTCATGAAGCTTCTTTGGGCATTGGAGCCAGGTGGTAGGGGACAACACTGCTGGCAGTGACTGCCTCGGTGATGTGGTCCCACATCATTCTTTCTGGAGGGTCTCCTGCCCCCGATGGGTAGAAGACCTCTCTTGCAGTGTTGACCCATTGTACAAAGATGGAGTGCTGCGTGCGAGATCCTGGGTGCCCCTTCTCTGGCTTGCTGAGCCATTTGTGTTACTGCTAAAGCACGTTTCCCATTTATTGAGGTTCGGGAAGGAATTCAGCTTTAAGAGTTAAAGAATCCCATTTGGGACTTGTTTTTACTGTTACATTTTTTTTTGAATGGCAGTAAGTGCTGTAAACTTCATTTTTTAACTGCATCTTAATTTGTATTATTTCTGAGTGCATTGCCCCTTTAATTCATGGCCCTTTTAATTACCTACAATTCCTTGCGAGCTCCAAAACCTCACTCCCAGAAGCTGTGCAAAGCTCTAACAGCACTTCAAGACGGGGTCTCCACTAACGCCACCAGGAGGATGTTGCACGAAAGGTTAGCGCTTCGCCACCATTCTCGAGCCCCCCACACAAATTTACTCAGTTTAGCTTGGAGGACATTTTCGGCGGCCGTTAACTCACCGGCAACTTTCATGGCTAACATGAAATTTAACCTCTAATCTTTTGGCTGTGATCGTCACATTAAGAGATATATTGGTGCGGCTTTTGCAGTCAGTGGCGAAAGAACAGCGCTTGCCATTCATCTCGCTGATAGCTACCCACAAAGTTTGCATTGGCCTTTGAGCGGAGACTTGCTCTAATCGCACGTCAGGTCCAGAACGGTGCCCTCTACAGGGTATCTGTGGTATCTGTGAACAGTCAAAGAATCAACTGATCAGATTAAAGAATCCTCACTAAGACATGCATGCCGTTAAATTCGGTTTCGTAGATTCCATTTTTTTGATGCTTTGGGTACCAATTCAGGTCCAAAATGGCATCCAAGGAATATGTGCCCACTTCTTGTGCAGGCCGCCATTTTGGGACAATTGTTAGCACGAACGCTGGGAGCATAGAAACATAGAAACATAGAAAATAGATGCAGGAGTAGGCCATTCGGCCCTTCTAGCCTGCACCGCCATTCAATGAGTTCATGGCTGAACATGCAACTTCAGTACCCCATTCCTGCTTTCTCACCATACCCCTTGATCCCCCGAGTAGTAAGGACTTCATCTAACTCCTTTTTGAATATATTTAGTGAATTGGCCTCAACAACTTTCTGTGGTAGAGAATTCCACAGGTTCACCACTCTCTGGGTGAAGAAATTCCTCCTCATCTCGGTCCTAAATGGCTTCCCCCTTATCCTTAGACTGTGTCCCCTGGTTCTGGACTTCCCCAACATTGGGAACATTCTTCCTGCATCTAACCTGTCTAACCCCGTCAGAATTTTAAACGTTTCTATGAGGTCCCCTCTCATTCTTCTGAACTCCAGTGAATACAAGCCCAGTTGATCCAGTCTTTCTTGATAGGTCAGTCCCGCCATCCCGGGAATCAGTCTGGTGAACCTTCGCTGCCTGCACTCCCTCAATAGCAAGAATGTCCTTCCTCAGGTTAGGAGACCAAAACTGTACACAATACTCCAGGTGTGGCCTCACCAAGGCCCTGTACAATTGTAGCAACACCTCCCTGCCCTTGTACTCAAATCCCCTCGCTATGAAGGCCAACATGCCATTTGCTTTCTTAACCGCCTGCTGTACCTGCATGCCAACCTTCAATGACTGATGTACCATGACACCCAGGTCTCTTTGCACCTGCCCTTTTCCTAATCTGTCACCATTCAGATAATAGTCTGTCTCTCTGTTTTTACCACCAAAGTGGATAACCTCACATTTATCCACATTATACTTCATCTGCCATGCATTTGCCCACTCACCTAACCTATCCAAGTTGCTCTGCAGCCTCATAGAATCCTCCTTGCAGCTCACACTGCCACCCAACTTAGTGTCATCTGCAAATTTGGAGATACTACATTTAATCCCCTCGTCTAAATCATTAATGTACAGTGTAAACAGCTGGGGCCCCAGCACAGAACCTTGCGGTACCCCACTAGTCACTGCCTGCCATTCTGAAAAGTCCCCATTTACTCCTACTCTTTGCTTCCTGTCTGACAACCAGTTCTCAATCCATGTCAGCACACTACCCCGAATCCCATGTGCTTTAACTTTGCACATTAATCTCTTGTGTGGGACCTTGTCGAAAGCCTTCTGAAAGTCCAAATATACCACATCAACTGGTTCTCCCTTGTCCACTCTACTGGAAACATCCTCAAAAAATTCCAGAAGATTTGTCAAGCATGATTTCCCTTTCACAAATCCATGCTGACTTGGACCTATCATATTACCTCTTTCCAAATGCACTGCGATGACATCCTTAATAATTGATTCCATCATTTTACCCACTACCGATGTCAGGCTGACCGGTCTATAATTCCCTGTTTTCTCTATCCCTCCTTTTTTAAAAAGTGGGGTTACATTGGCTACCCTCCACTCCATAGGAACTGATCCAGAGTCAATGGAATGTTGGAAAATGACTGTCAATGCATCCACTATTTCCAAGGCCACCTCCTTAAGTACTCTGGGATGCAGTCCATCAGGCCCTGGGGATTTATCGGCCTTCAATCCCATCAATTTCCCCAACACAATTTCCCGACTAATAAGGATTTCCCTCAGTTCCTCCTCCTTACTAGACCCTCCGACCCCTTTTATATCCGGAAGGTTGTTTGTGTCCTCCTCAGTGAATACCGAACCAAAGTACTTGTTCAATTGGTCCGCCATTTCTTTGTTCCCCGTTATGACTTCCCCTGATTCTGACGGGAGTATGCAGATCAGATGCCAGCACTGCGCTTTTTGACCTCAGTGCTGGAGCTAATGCCCTCTCATAATTTCGCACAACTGAACTTGTGTTCAACAGCAGGAAGAACCCATACCAGAGCTATTTAAAGGGATCATATACTGCTTTCAGGTTAGTTGCTGATTGACTCCAACTGCCTCTTGATGAGTTTGTATAAGTTTTTCATGGTCTGTTATCTTATTGGAAGTTGCTGATGTGTCCAGGGAGTGGTGTGGCAGGTTCCTTCAAGGCTTCTGTTCAGACCTGGGTGCAATAGTTTACATCCCCTTGGCCTGCAGCATGACAGGGGGAATTAGCAGAGGCAACACAGAGGAGGACAAACTGCTCAAAGAGGGAAGACAAAGAGGGTGAGAAGGGCTCTCAGCAGTTGATGCAAGCTGACTTTAAAAAGTGCGAGCTACCTTTAATTGGAGCTAGCCTCGTACAAACTTGGACCCTCTCCTGAGCATTCAGCCACTCAGCAGCACATTCAGTGCCGGATTAGATGCCACAATAATTCTAATTAGCAGGCAGCATGAAGTTTGCATACTGGCTGCATTATTTTGAACAGACACGGGTTGATACTGCATCGTGATCTCTGTGTCTGTTTGTGAAGGCATACAAATTTTTAGCCCGCAGAGTCTAAACCAGGAAGTATAAAGCAAAAAATATAAATTAGATCTAAATCATGTGCAGAAAATGAAGTAAAGATTGGGAAATACAGATGGGATTAAGAGAGAGTAAAAAGGAGACAGACAGAAAAAGTAAAGAAAGATATTTTAATTTTTTTTTAAATCTCCAACACTAATTAACTTCTGAAGGAATGAGAATCCACACTTGTAAAATTACATTTTCAGGGCCAGAGAGGTTGTCTGCAGGCAATTACACCTAGAAATTCATTTACTCCTGAATGCACCATCCCTAACCTATTTTGGCATGTTTAGTGTGTAATGAGTGAGTAAGTAACCCAACGTCACACCGTTACATGTATTTCAATGCTGAGTCTATCGACGAGGTACTGTTATCGCACAGCCTGTGGAGGAGCAGGGTATCTCTGGCAGGCAGACCCTGGATTTCTGTGTTTAACTGCGCATGTGCCGACTCTGGAAGTTGCTGTCCAACTTACTCCATAATAACAGTGAGCACTGTTTGCCTCTCCGTTATTATTATAGCATAATCTGGGCCATTGTTATGAAGGCAGTCACTTTAAATATTCAAAGCAAACAGTAAGAACAGAGCATCAGGGGCACAGTGGCTGGTTTCAGTTACAATGGGGAAAATCATTCATAGAATCGCAGAATGGTTACAGCACGGAAGCAGGCCATTCGGCCCATATAGCCCGTGCAATTAATCAAGGAAAACCAACCAGGAGAGATAAAAAGCAGAAAACTGGGCAGATGTGGGGATAAATTCCATGGATACAGATAACTACTGTGATGGCTTGCATGGCTGCTGAAGGGGACTTACAACAACATACATTGGGCTGTATTGATACTTTAAACAATTTATTGATTTTGCTTCATAACCTGCTCAACAGAAACAGTGTTATACTGGAACATAAGATCAACATAAGAAATAGGAGCAGAGTAGGCCCCTCGAGCCTGCTCCGCCATTTAATAAGATCTGATCATGGACTCAACTCCACTTCCCTGCTCGCTCCCCATAACCCTTTATTCCCTCATCACTCAAAAATCCCTGCCTTTGAAGGACAGCCTTTAAATGTTACAACAACCAGTCTTCAAAGAACCCTAGTTTTCTGCATACATTTGTTTTACTAAAAAGGTGTAATAATGTTTCCTATTCAACATACACAGCAGTTTTCTTCCCACCCAATTGCTTCTTTTTTATGGTTTGCAAAGCACACAATCCTAAACACGGTATCTCAGAGTCACTTCAATCCAGCTTCAACGTATGTCATCATCATCATAGGTAGTCCCTCGAAATCGAGGAAGACTTGCTTCCACTCTAAAAGTGAGTTCTCAGGTGACTGTACAGTCAATACGGGAATTACAGTCTCTGTCACAGGTGGGACAGACAGTGGTTGAAGGAAAGGGTGGGTGGGGAGTCTGGTTTGCCGCACGCTCCTTCCACTGCCCGCGCTTGCTTTCTGCATGCTCTCGGCGACGAGACTCGAGGTGCTCAGCGCCCTCCTGGATGCTCTTCCGCTACGTAGGGTGGTCTTTGGCCAGGGATTCCCAGGTGTCGCTGGGGATGTTGCATTTTATCAAGGAGGCTTTGAGCATATCCTTGAAAAGTTTCCTCTGCCCACCTGGGGCTCTCTTGCCATGTAGGAGTTCCGAGTAGAGCGCTTGCTTTGGGAGTCTCATGTCGGGCATGCGGACGATGTGGCCTGCCCAACGGAGCTGGCCCAGTGTGGTCAATGCTTCAATGCTGGGGATGTTAGCCTGAGCGAGAACACTGATGTTGGTGCATTTATCCTCCCAATGGATTTGTAGAATCTTGCGGAGGCAGCGTTGGTGGTACTTCTCCAATGCATTGAGGTGTTTATGGTATATGGTCCACGTCTCTGAGCCATATAGGAGGGCGGCTATCACTACTGCCCTGTAGACCATAAGCTTGGTGCCAGATTTGAGGTCCTGGTCTTCAAACATTCTCTTCCTCAGGCGACCGAAGACTGCACTGGCACACTGGAGACGGTGTTGGACCTCATCATCGAAGTCTTCCCTTGCTGATAGTAGGCTCTCAGGGTATGGAAAATGGTCCACGTTGTCCAAGGCTGCGCTGTGGATTTTGATGACCGGGGAGGCAATGCTGTGTGGCGGGGTCAGGTTGGTGGAGGACCTTTGTCTTATGGATGTTTAGTGTAAGGCCCATGCTTTCGTACGCCTCGGTGAAGATGTTGACGATAGCTTGGAGTTCGGCCTCTGAATGTGCGCAGTCGCAAGCATCGTTCGCATACTGTAGTTCGATGACAAAGAATGGGACGACCTTGGATCTAGCCTAGAGGTGACGAAGGTTGAACAGGTTCCCATTGGCTCTATAGTTTAGTTCCACTCCAGCGGGGAGCTTGTTGAGAGTGAGATGGAGCATTGCAGCGAGGAAGATCGAGAAGAGTGTTGGCGCGATGACACAGCCCTGCTTGACCCCGGTCCGGATGTGGATTGGGTCTGTGGTGGATCTGTTGGTCAGGATCACGGCTTGCATGTCATCGTGGAGCAGGCAGAGGATGGTGACAAACTTTTGGGGGCAGCTGAAATGGAGGAGGGTGCTCCATAGTCCCTCATGGTTGACAGTGTCAAAGGCATTGGTGAGGTCAAAGAAGGCCATGTACAAGGGTTGGTGCTGTTCCCTACATTTTTCTTGTAGTTGTCGCGCGGTGAAGATTATGTCCGTTGTACCCCTTAGTGGACGGAATCCGCATTGTGACTCTGGGAGGAGCTCTTCAGCCATAGGGAGAAGATGGTTGAGGAGGATTCTAGCGATGACTTTCCCAGTGGCCGACAGCAGGGAGATTCCTCTGTAGTTACTGCAATCGGACTTGTCCCCTTTTTTGAAGATGGTCATGATTACGACATCTGGGAGATCTCCCAGCATGTCTCCTCCTTCCAGATAAGAGAGATGAAATCATGCATTCGTGCCAATCGTGTTTCTCCACCATACTTTAATGCCTCGGCGGGGATTCCATCTGCTCCTGATGCCTTGTTGTTCTTGAGCTGATGGATGGCCTTCTCTGCCTCATGCAGGGCTGGGGTTTTGCTGAGATGGTGGCGGGTTGCATGCTGCAGGATGGAATCGAGGACACTCATGTTGAAGGCAGAATCTCGGTTCAGGAGATCTTCAAAGCACTCCTTCCAGCAGGCCCTAACTGCCTCGGTGTCCTTAATAAGTGCCTCCCCGTTCTTGGCCAGCAGTGGGGTGGGGCCTTGGGTGCTTGGGCCGTAGGTGGACTTAACTGCGGTGAAGAATCCTCGCACATTATGGCTGTCGGCCAGCTGCAGGATCTCCTGTGCTTTCTCCACCCGCCATCTATTCTTTAGGTCATGGTATTTTTGTTGGACCTCGGCCTTCAACTGCCTGTAGAGCTGCATTGCTGCTCCCTAATTGGGTTGCTGCTTTAAGTTCAGAAATGCCTTGCGCTTGCGATATATTAGCTCCTGGATCTCCTGGTCATTCTCGTCAAACCAGTCTTGGTGTTTCCTGCCTGAGTGACCGAGCGTCTCTTCACAGGCACTGGTTATGGTGGCCTTGAGGGCAGACCAGGCACTCTGCGTCTCGGGGTCATCGAATGTCGCCACATATGTGGTGCCCTATTGAATTGCAGCAGCTACAAGACCATACCAATCCCTCGTCTTTGTCCACTCTAGCCTGTGCTTATACGAGTAATATTACAACAAGGAAGTGGAAGAGACTACTGTGCAGCTAACAGGTTTGCCCAAACACCTATCATCACATAAAAATGAAATATTGATCACAAAAGAAAAGAAACTCTATGAATTTATTTGTAGAGAAAAACATTCCAACAGGTCTGAGGGATGCTTAAGTTAACAATTAATGTGATTATAAAGCAGTAAAAGTTGATACCAAAGCACAATTAATTATTCCTAAAAGACAAAATAATAAGGCAATAACACATGTAGTGTAACATATGGGCTGCAGCAGTATTATAGTTAGAGTGAAAGCAACTTCAATTAATCCAAATAATTGTGAAGACTAAAACAGCAGGGGAATTTTTCTCATTTTTTTCAAAATTTGCCCACTGTAGCAACTTTACTGTAAAGTTTAAAGCATTCATTTGCACTGATTGCAGCATTTAATGCTTTAATATCAGCTTAACAGCTCTTTTGGGTAATTGTGCTGGAAGCTGTACTTGGAAGGTGATGATGTCAGCATTATTCATAGTGTTAAACAACCAGGGCCGACAAAGCTGAATTATTGATTGAGTCCAATTAGATTTTATATAAACATTAATTCTCAATAAACAGAGGCATTTAATCTGAAGGTTCCGTTATTAAGTATGTACCGTACAGATGGTTTTGCTACACATGATGTGCTGCAAATGATATTACTGAAGAATGATCAGCTGTGATATAGCGCTGCTAAATTAATAAGATGATAATGATGGAACTGATGCTTTTAAGATAGGTTTTTGTAAATGATTTTTTGCATAAACAAACTGATAAATTTGAGTGTCAATTACTTGTTTGTCAGAGATTAAAGAAAAAATGGTTCCATTTGTATTTAGACAACAATTATCACTCAAATATTGCAACAGAATTCTGTTGTAGGCAATTACAATCCTCAACAAGGAACAACACAGTATTAAATTTTAGGGTGAATAAATTGCCTATGGCTAATCAAATGTAAATATCCCACATGCTCAGTCATAAATTAACTTATTTTTGTCCATTCTATTAAAAGTTTACTGCCAGAGGAATGAGGCGGTATTTTGCCACTGAAAATTATTTTAACTGGTGTAGCCATATCACTAAAAGAATAGTCGGCCTTCTCGCACTCTGAGTACAGTCGCTAGAGTTTCTGCATTTTATTTTTAAGCCAGAATTTCAAAGTTTGCGTTGACATGATACCATCGAACATGCAAAGTAAATTTGGTTTCAAGATAGTTACAAATATGTAAGTGCGTATTTACTTAGTCATCTTTGCAGTCTAGCTGAAGTCAGTTGTTCATAGAACCACAGACAGTTCGAGCTGGTCTTTCACTCATGTGTTACGCATATCAATACAGGAATTATGAACAATATTGGCAGTACATTTAGACTGCAGTTATAATACACTAATGGCCTGACCCCTGGTTGTTATAGCATCACCATTATCATCATAGGCAGTCCCTCGGAATCGAGGAGGACTTGCTTCCACTTAGCATGAGTTCTTAGGTGCTGTACAGTCCAATACGAGAACCACAGTCTCTGTCACAGGTGGGACAGATAGTTGTTGAGGGAAAGGGTGGGCAGGGAGCCTGGGTTGCCGTACGCTCCTTCCGCTGCCTGCGCTTGATTTCAGTATGCTCTCGGCGACGATACTCGAGGAGCTCAGCGCCTTCCCGAATGCACTTCCTCCACTTAGGGCGGTCTATGGCCAGGGACTCCCAGGTGTCAGTGGGGATGTCGCACTTTATCAGGGAGGCTTTGAGAGTGTCCTTGCAACATTTTCTCTGCCCACCTTTGGCTCGTTTGCCATGGACGAGTTCCGAGTAGAGCGCTTGCTTTGGGAGTCTCGTGTCTGGCATGCGGAGCTGATCAAGTGTGGTCAATGCTTCAATGCTGGGGATGTTGGCCTGGACGAGAACGCTAATGTTGGTGCGTCTGTCCTCCCAGGGGATTTGTTGGATCTTGCGGACACATCACTGGTGGTATTTCTCCAGCGACTTGAGGTGTCTACTGTACATGGTCCATGTCTCTGAGCCATACAGGAGGGCAGTTATTACTACGGCCCTGTAGACCATGAGCTTGGTGACAGTTTTGAGGGCCTGGTCTTCAAACACTTTTCCTCAGGCGGCCGAAGGCTGCACTGGCGCACTGGAGGCGGTGTTGGATCTCGTTGTCAATGCCTCCTCTTGTTGATAGGGGGCTCCCGAGATAGGGGAAGTAG
Organism: Pristiophorus japonicus; assembly: GCF_044704955.1. Taxonomy (NCBI): domain Eukaryota; kingdom Metazoa; phylum Chordata; class Chondrichthyes; family Pristiophoridae; genus Pristiophorus; species Pristiophorus japonicus. The sequence continues at coordinate 154,596,723 of NC_091979.1, read as the reverse complement.
TCCAAGTTGTCCAGGGCCACGCCATGGATCTTGATGTCTGGGGCGCAGTGCTGTGCGGCGAGGACAGGCTGGTGGAGGACCTTTGTCTTACTAATGTTTAGCGTAAGGATGCAAAGTGCAGCTGACAAGATCAGTTATACTGTAGGCTGAGCCTACACTTTGCTCACCCGGAGAGAGCTCCGAGTTTCTGTACAGAAACTGTCTAATGTTGGGAGAATGGTTGGTACTGCCTGATTTCTCACAATGGTAAAGGCTCAATACTAAGTTTAGAACGTTCCCAAGGGATCCAATCGCTTTTTAAAGCTAATTTCACACTGCTTTTATAGCTGAAGTTATATTTGCACTGTGAAAAACGCAAATTAGTGTGAGGCATTCTCCAAGGGGGTGGTCTCCGACTCCTTGGAAGGAATTTACTTTTGGGTGATGATGTAAAATGGGCGAGATCAAAATATTATACGCTATATTATCCATTATACAACGTGCCCGATTTCCCCTTGCATTGACATCAATGGAAAAAAATGTCAGGCGTGGTGTATAATGAATGGCTGATTCAAGCATTTTCCACCATCTCCCAAAGTTAAAATGAATCCACTTGACTTTAATGTATTTGGGAGTCCGATTGATTCACAAGTAGTCCTTCCAGTTTTGTGCACCAAAACTGTTCTGCCTTGACACAAAAGTGACAACATAACTGCACCCTTACACGGACAGCAATTGGAGTGAAGGCGAATCGGATCCTGTGGATCAATCAACCCGTTCAAATGGAACCACACTCTCACTGCGCTGTGCTCCCACACATAGGAAGCTATTTTAGTGAGAATTTGTACAGGTGTATTCATGGAACTCAAGAACAAATTGGTCCCAAGTTCACTTCAGATTTATTTACACAGGCACCTCCAAAAACCAATCTGAGCTCTTGGGGATTCCTTTAGTAATGCTGTGATGCACTCTAAGTGCTGCACAAACTTCAACCCTAAGGAGTACATCTTTAAACATTTAAAAAAACATTCTTGACCATTTGGAAACCTAAGCTGCAGTCAATGATCTACAGATTAGGCCTGAACCAACCAGGTGCCAGGGTTACACAGTTGGGTCTGGTAATCAATTCAGTCTGCCACTGATCCTGGTTATACACCATACTTTGCTGCGACACTCATGATGTACCTAAGAATGTACCTAAGAAGCATATGTGTGACCACTCCCAGAAAAGAACAAATGAAAACTTGAAGTCAGTGCCAATGGCATGAAGTGGTATGTGGTACCAAAATTCTAGTTTCCAGGATCAAGCGACCCTGTTGGTTTCCTGCCTTCAGGAATCCAGCAGGGATTTACTGTATACTGTAGTACCTGATTCGGTCTGAGTGAATTTGGACGCAGAGAGCAGCGAGAAAGGAAAGAGCTGGAAGAGGATGGTGAATCTGGTTTAGGTCATAACAATGAAATAATGTTGTAGAGAGGCTTGCACTTTGAAAGCAGCACCCGATAAAGGAAATCCACGTAAGTCGAACTGCAGGGGTTGGGATGATGTCTGGATAATTTAATTATCTAATTCTATTACCTTAACATGGATTTATTTAATCTGATCATATTGATGTATTTCCTCACCTATTCTCCACAGATTTATTTAGTAAAGATTGAATATGTATTTATTTATTTATGGCATCAGGGGAATTGTGAATTTTAAAGTTAATTGATGACTTATCAATTTATTTGGTATGGGGCCTTAATAAATCATTTATTTGGATAAGCTAATTATTGGCATGCTTAATTATTTGTTTATTCAGCTTCAAATAATGATATTTATATATGTCAACTTCCATTTATTTATGGAGTCTAGGGAAATAATAATTTATTGGACTTAGTCAGTAAGTTAAAACCATTATTCAGGGCAATTATTTCTAAAAGTCATGCCAACCAGAGTACAAGTATTTATTAATTTATTTATTAAGCCCAGCAATCCAAAGTTAAAATTTGATAGCGCTGAATATCACACCAATAGCAGTATTATTGGAAGAGTTGAAGTTGTGGATCAGCTCAAAGCTATTATTATAAGGAAAGAGGTCAAGGAGTAACATGTAGGGTGGAGGGAATATTTGTAAGGATATCAGTCCCAAGGCGAGGTGTCAAACTAATGCTTGGGATGGAAGTCCTGAGATGAGGTATCTACAGTACTGAGGAAAAGCCCATCGCCAAGAGCATTAGCTTTCAAATGGTTCAAGGTGTAGAAATCATGTAGGAAGCGATTAATAATCTCAGAAACAGGAACCAAATGGTCTCAGCAAATGCAATTTATGTTAACTACTAATCCTGCTGTCGAGCCATTCTGCAGCCTTTATTTCAAAGTCTACTCATTGAAGAACTATTCCAACTCCCTTCACCAGTGACTTGTGAGATTAACTGATGTTCAATCATTTTCTTTCTATAATCCCCATGGTAGTTATTTTAAGTTAACATCTATATTCCTGTAGCTCCAACAGTCCATATTGTTCTTTCTCTGCTCAGTCTCTTGACCAGATATGGAAAAATATTACTAGGGTCATCATGAGGGATACAATGCAATTTGAATATTACAATAACTGGGCTTTACTCACTGTTTGTAACTCAATATTTTTCCTTCCAAATGAGAGGGCTGTGCCCATGGATGTCTCCACAAATACTGCACTGTACTAAAAAAAACGTCTGTATCCATTAGGAAAAAGCAAAGGAACCGTTTTCTCTCACACAAAAAAAAATCCAATTTTGGTTTTCGCAGTGTGTAGCAGAATTCCTCCATGAAATGTTATCATTATCTGAGGCAATACCAGCAGCTCGCAGCCCAAAGGAATTCCAGGTGTGCACGTTGCTTGATCCTGGGATTCAAATTTCGGTTTCCTCAATAACAATCGAAAAGTCTAGCATTGTGGCTTAAGAAGCAACCTTTTTTCACAGTATCAATCATGGCTCAATGGGTATCACTCTCACCTTTGAGTCAGGAGGTTGTGGGTTCAAGTCTCACTCCAGGGACTTGAGCACAAAAATTTAGGCTGACATTCCAGTGCAGTACTGAGGGAGTGCTGCACTGTTGAGGTACCATCTTTCGATGAGAGGTTAAGCCACAATGCTAGACTGTTACACACTCAGCGGAAACAGCTAAAATCACTGTCCCACCAATCCTCTCCGTTGTTAAATAATTCCATACTTTTTATCTTTGCTACTATATCTGGAAGTTTATTCCATATGATGATTTTTGCTTTGTGTGAAGAGAATTTCCTGATACCTTTCCAATGTTCCTGCTAATATGCGCTGTGCGTGGCCGCAAAATAATCTGAAAGGTTCCACGCAGGCGGCTCACCGGGTTCTTTACTGTAACTATCGCTTATGCGCAGAAATTTAAAGAGACCGCACATTGTTTTTTTATTCGATCATGGGATGTGGACGCCACTGGCAAGGCCAGCATTTATTACCCAACCCTAATTGCCCTTCAGAAGGTGATGGTGAGCCGCCTTCTTGAACCGCTGCAATCCTTGTGGTGAAGGTACTCCCACAGTGCTGTTAGGGAGGGAGTTCCAGGATTTTGATCCAGTGACAATAAAGGAACGGCGATATATTTCCAAGTCAGGATGGTTTGTAACTTGGAGGGTAATTTGCAGGTGGTGGTGTTCCCGTGTGCCTGCTGCCCATTTCCCTCAGCTGTTAAAGGTTGCGGGTTTGGGAGGTCTGCCAAAGAAGCCTTTGCAAGTTGCTGCAGTGCATCTTGTAGCTAGTACACACTGCAGCCACGGTGCGCCAGTGGTGCAGGGAGTGAATGTTTAAGAACATAAAAACATAAGAAATAGGAGTAGGGGTAGGCCATTTGGCCCCTCGAGCCTACTCCGCCATTCAATAAAATCATGGCTAATTTGATCCTGGCCTCAACTCCACTTCCCCACCCGCTCCCCATAACCCTTGACTCCCTTATCATTCAAAAGTTTGTCTATCTCCACCTTAAATATATTCAGAGACCCAGCCTCCACAGCTCTCTGGGGTAGAAAATTCCAAAGATTCACGACCCTCTGAGAGAAGAAATTCCTCTTCATTTCCATTTTAAATGTGCAACCCTTTATTCTAAAACTATGCCCCCTAGTTCTAGATTCCCATATGAGCGGAAACATCCTCTCTGCATCTATCCTGTCAAGTCCCTTCAGAATATTGTATGTTTAAATAAGATCACCTCTCATTCTTCTATACTCCAATGAGTATAGGCTCAACCTGCTCAACCTTTCTTCATATGCCAACCCCTTCATCACAGGAATCAACCTCGTGAACCTTCTATGAACTGCCTCCAGTGCAAGTATATCCTTCCTTAAATAAGGAGACCAAAACTGTATGCCATACTCCACGTGTGGTATTACCAATGCCCTGTACAGGACTTCCCTACTTTTATACTCTATCACCCTTACAATAAAGGCTAACATTCCATTTGCCTTCCTGATCACTTGCTGTACCTGCATGCTAACTTTCTGCATTTCCTGTACAAGAACCCCCAGATCCCTCTGTACTGCAGCATTTTGTAAATGCTCCCCATTTAAATAATAATTTGCTTTTTTTACTTATCCTATCAAAGTGGATAACCTCACATTTTCCCACATTATACTCCATTTGCTAAATTTTTGCCCATTCACTTTGCATATAGATATAGCCTATCTATCTCCCTTTGCAGATTCATTGCGTCCTCCTCATAACATGCTTTCCCACCAATCTTTGTATCATCAGCAAAGTTGGCTACATTACTCTCGGTCACTTCATCCAAGTCATTGATATAAATTGTAAATAGTTGAGCCCCTAGCATTGATCCCTGTGGCACCCCACTAGTTACAGTTTGACAACCTGAAAATGACCCATTTATCCCGACTTTCTGTTTTCTGTTAGTTAGCCAATCCTCTACCCCCAACTCCGCGAGCTCTTATCTTGTGCAGTAACCTTTTATGTGGCACCTTATCGAATGCTTTCTGGAAATCCAAATACATGATATCTACTGGTTCCCCTTTATCCACTCTCCTTGCTACATCCTCAAAGAACTCCAGCAAATTTGTCAAATATGATTTCCCTTTCATAAAACCATGCTGACTCTGCTTGACTGCATTATGTTTTTCTAAATATGCTGCTACTACTTCCTTAATGATGGACACCAGCATTTTCCCAATAACAGATGTTAGGCTAACTGGTCTATAGTTTCCTGCTTTCTGTCTCACTCCTTTCTTTAATAGGGGTGTTACATTTGCGGTTTTCCAATCTGCTGGGACCTCTCCAGAATTCAGGGAATTTTACAATGCATCCACTATCTCTACAGCCACTTCTTTTAAGACCCGAGGATGCAGGCCTACAGGTCCAGGGGACTTGTCCATCTTTAGTTCCATTAGTTTGCCTAGTACTTTATCTCAAGTGATAGTGATTGTTTTAAGTCCTCCCCCACACCCCCCCAATAGCCCTTTGATTAATGGAGTGCCGCATGGATCAGTGCTGGAACCGAAACTATTTATAATCTATATTAACGACTTGGAGGAAGGGACTGAGTGTAATGTTGCCACGTTTTCTGATGATACAAAGATGGGAGGAAAAGCAATGAGTGAGGAGATCTGCAAAAGGACACAGACAGGCTAAGTGATTGGGCAAAAATTTGGCCGATGGAGTATAACGTTGGAAAGTGTGAGGTCATGCACTTTGGCAGGAAAAATCAAAGAGCAAGTTATTATTTAAATGGAGAAAGATTGCAAAGTGCTGCAGTACAGCGGGACCTGGGTGTACTTGTGCATGAATCACAAAAGGTTAGCATGCAGGTACAGCAAGTGATCAGGAAGGCCAATGGAATCTTGGCCTTTATTGCAAAGGGGATGGAGTATAAAAGCAGGGAAGTCTTGCTACAGTTGTACAGGCTATTGGTGAGGCCACACCTGGAATACTGCATGCAGTTTTGATTTCCATATTTACAAAAGGATATACTTGCTTTGGATGCAGTTCAGAGAAGGTTCACAAGGTTGATTCTAGAGATGAGGGGGTTGACGTTTGAGGAAAGGTTAAGTAGGTTCGGCCTCTACTCATTGGAGTTCAGAAGAATGAGAGGTGATCTTATCGAAATGTTTAAGATTATGAGGGGGCTTGACAGGGTGGATGCAGAGAGGATGATTCCACTGATGGGGGAGACTAGGGCATAATCTTAGAATAAGGGGCCGCCCATTTAAAACAGAGATGAGAAGAAATTTATTCTCTCAGACGGTTGTGGATCTGTGGAATTCGCTGCCTCAGAGAGCTGTGGAAGCTGAGACATTGAATAAATTTAAGACAGAAATAGACAGTTTCTTAAACGATAAGGGAATAAGAGGTTATGGAGAATGGGCAGGGAAATGAACCTGAGTCCATGATCGGATCAGCCATGATCTTATTAAATGGCGGAGCAGGCTCGAGGGGCCGTATGGCCTACTCCTGCTCCTATTTCTCGTGTTCTTATGTTCTTATGTATTATCAATTATTGGGATGATTTTAGTGTCTTCTGGTGAAGACCGATACAAAATATTTGTTCAAAGTCTCTGCCATTTCCCTGTTCCCCATTATTAATTCTCCAGTCTCATCCTCTAAGGGACCAACGTTTACTTTAGCTATTCACTTCCTTTTTATACATCTGTAGAAGCTCTTACTGTTTGTTTTTATATTTTTTGCTCATTTACTCTCATATGCTATCTTCTCTGTCTTTACAATTTGTTTAGATGTCCTTTGCTGGTTTCTAAAAATTCCCCAATCCTTTGGCCTTCCACTGTTGCTCGCAACATTGTGTACCTTTGTTTTCAATTTGATACCATCCTTTACTTCCTTAGTTAGCCACAGATGGTTCATCTCTTAGCATCTTTTTTTCTCACTGGAATAAATCTTTGCTGAGAGTTATGAAATATCTCCATAAATATTTGCCATTGCTTAGCTACAGTCTTACCCTTTAATATATTTTCCTAGTCCACTTTAACCAACTCTGCCTTCATATTTTTGTAATTATCTTTATTTAAGTTTGAGACCTAGCTTTCTCACTCTCAAACTGAATTTGAAATTCTACCATGCTATGATCACTCTTCCAAGAGGATCCTTCACTATGAGATCATTAATTAATCCAGACTCGTTACACATTACCAGATCTAGAATAGTCTTCTCCCTGGTTGGTTCTACAATGTATTGTTCCAAGTAACTATCCTGCATACACTCTATGAACTCTTCCTCAAGGCTACCTTTGCCAATTTGATTTGTCCAATCGATATGAAGATTAAAATCGCCCATGATTATTGTTGTACCTTTTTTAAAAGCCTCCATTATTTCTTGATTTATACTCTGCTACATTGTGGCTACTGTTTGGGGGCCTGTAGACCACTCCCATCAATGACTTCTTTCCCTTATTATTTCTTATCTCCACCCAAACTGATTCTACATCCTGATCTTCTGAGCCAATATCATTTCTCACTACTGCACTGATCTCATCCCTTATTAATAGAGCTACCCCACCTTTTCCTTTCTGCTTATCCTTTCGAAATGTCAAATACCCCTGAATATTTAGTTCCCAGCCTTGGTCACCTTGCAACCATGTCTCTGTAATGGCTATCAGATCATACCCATTTATTTCTATTTGTGCTGTCAACTCATCTATCGTTACAAATCCTGTATGCGTTCAGATAAATAACTTTTAATTTTGTCTTATGTGTACACGCTCTTTCCCTTTCTGTCACACTATGGTTATCATTACCTCTGTCGATGCCCTGCATTTTAACCTTCTTCTATCTCTTTGACTTTTTTAATTTCGGCTCACCGGCTCCCTCCCCCTCACTATTTAGTTTAAAGCCCTATCTACAGCCCTAGTTATTTGATTCGCCAGGACACTGGCCCCAGCCTGGTTCAAGTGAAGTCTGTCCTGATGGAACAGCTCCCTATTATCCCAGTACTGGTGCCAGTGCCTCATGAATTGAAACCCATTCCCCCCACACCAATCTTTGAGCCACGTGGTCATCTCTCTGATCCTATTTACCCTATGCAAATTTGCTCATGGATCAGGTAGTAATCCAGAGATTATTACCTTTGTGGTTCTGCTTTTTAATTTAGCCCCTAGATGTTCATACTCCCTTAGTAGAACCCCTTTCTTTGTCCTACCTATATCATTGGTACTTACGTAGAACACGACAACTGGATCTTTCCCCTCCCACTCCAAGTTCCTCTCCAGCCCAGAGGAGATGACCTTAACCCTGGCACCTGGCAGGCAACATAGCCTTGGGGACTCAGGCTCTCAGCTGCAGAGAACAGTATCTATCCCCCTAACTATATTGTCCCCTACCACAGCCTCATTTATTTTTACTCCCCCCACTTGAATGGCCCCCTGCACCACAATGCTGTGGTCAGTTTGCTCATCCTCTCTGCTGTCCCTGCCCTCGTCCAAACAGGTAGCAAGAATCTTGTACCTGTTGAACAAGTACAAGGGCTGAGGCTCCTCCATCACCACTTCCTGGGTTCCTATAACTACCTCGCTCATAGTCACACCCTCCTGTCCCTGACCATAGACCAAATTTGAATTAAATAGCCGAAGGGGTGTGACTGCCTCCTGGAACACAGCGTCCAGGTAAATCTCCCCCTGACTGATGTGTTGCAGTGTCTGAAGCTCGGACTGCAACTCATCAACGCGGAGCCGAAGTTCCTCGAGCTGCAAATACTTACTGCAGATGTGGTCGCTGTGGACCTCAATAGGGTCAACCAGCTCCGTCATGCAACAGCAGTAACACATCGCCTCCCCTGCCAATTCTAATGCATTTAATTAATTAGTTAAGTTTTGAATGTTTAGTTTTTAATCCTGGCTGTTAATTTAGACCAATGCCCAAGAAAAAGAGAGAAATAGAAACATAGAAACATAGAAACATAGAAACATAGAAAATAGGTGCAGGAGTAGGCCATTCAGCCCTTTGAGCCTGCACTACCATTCAATATGATCATGGCTGATCATTTTTGCAACTTTAGTACCCCATTCCTGCTATCTCTCCATACCCCTTCAGGGGAAGCAGAGAGAAGTTGAGGGGAGATGGGGGCGGGGGATGGAGGGGAGAGTGGTGGAGGTGGGGGGGCGGGGAAACCCAGGGCGGGGGACGGGAGGGGCCACATTGCAGCGGAGGTCTGGGGTGGGGGGGGGAGAAGTGTGTTGGAGGGGTGGGCCTGGGGGCTCTGTGCCTCGGTGCGGGGAATGTTCGGAGTGGGGTGGACGGGTTGACTGTGCAGATGGCGGTTGGTGGATGTGGTGTGGTTGGCGTCGCGGGGGCGTGGCTCCGGGGTGGCCAGGGTTGGGGGCTCGACATCCGGGGGTGTTCGGCATTTGGGAAGGATTCTGACGGGACGGAGTGGGTTGGGTGCGGGGGGAGTGTTCCCGGTGTTGGGTGGGTCCGGAGCCGGGGGGGGGACACGCTCTTGGGATGGGGGGTGGGCTGTTTGGGGCTGGGATTGGGAGAGACTTCTTCACTTGGGGAGTTGTTGGCCTGTGGGGTTCCCTGCCGCGGAGAGTTGTTGATGCCAGTTCATTGGATGTGTTCGGGAGGGAGTTGGATGTGATCCTTGTGGCTGGGGGGGTCGGGGGGATGTGGAGAGGGCGTGGGGGGAAGGTGCTGGGGTGGGTGATCAGCCATGATCTTGTTGAATGCCGGTGCAGGCTCGAAGGGCCGAATGGCCTACTCCTGCACCTATTTTCCATGTTTCTATGTTTCTATGTTTCTATCCCTTTAGCCATAAGGGCCACATCTAACTCCCTTTTGAATATATCTAACAAACTGGTCTCAACATCTTTCTGTGGTTGAGAATTCCACAGGTTCACAATTCTCTGAGTGAAGAAGTTTCTCCTCATCTCGGTCCTAAATGGCTTACCCCTTACCCTTAGACTGTGACCCCTGGTTCTGGACTTCCCCAACATCGGGAACATTCTTCCTGTATCTAACCGGTCCAATCCTGTCAGAATTTTATATGTTTCTATGAGATCCCCTCTCATTCTTCTAAATTCCAGTGAATGTAAGCCTAGTCGACCCTGCCTTTCTTCATATGACAGTCCTGCCATCCCGGGAATCAGTCTGGTGAACCTTCGCTGCACTCACTCAATAGCAAGAATGTCCTTCCTCAGATTAAGAGAAAACTGTACACAATATTCAAGGTGTGGCCTCACCAAGGCCCTGTACAACTGCAGTAAGACCTCCCTGCTCTGATATTCAAATCCTCTTACTATGAAGGCCAACATGTCATTTGCCTTCTTCACCGCCTGCTGTACCTGCATGCCAATTTTCAATGACTGATATAGCATGACACCCAGGTCTCATTGCACCTCCCCGTTTCCTAATCTGTCACCATTCAGATAATATTCTCCCTGTTTTTGCCACCAAAGTGGATAACTTCACATTTATCTACATTATACTGCATCTGCCATGCATTTGCCCACTCACCTAACCTGTCCAAGTCACCCTGCAGCCTCTTAGCATCCTCCTCACAGCTCACACTGCCACCCAGGTTTGTGTTATCCACAAACTTGGAGATATTACATTCAATTCATTCGTCTAAATCATTAATGTATATGGTAAATAGCTGGGGTCCCAGCACTGAACCTTGCAGTACCCCATTAGTCACTGCCTGCCATTTTGTTTATTCCTACTCTTTGCTTTCTGTCTGCCAAACAGTTCTCTATCCACGTCAATACATTACCCCCAACACCATGTGCTTTAATTTTGCACACTAATCTCTTGTGTGAGACCTTGTCAAAAGCATTTTGAAAGTCCAAACACACCACATCCACTGGTTCTCCCTTGTCCACTCTACTAGTTACATCTTCAAAAAATTCTAGAAGATTTATCAAGCATGATTTCCCTTTCATCAATCCATGCTGCTTTGGACCAATCCTGTCACTGCTTTCCAAATGCACTGCGAATATATCTTTAATAATTGATTCCAACATTTTCCTCACTACCGATGTCAGGCTAACCGGTCTATAATTTGCTGTTTTCTCTCTCCCTCCTTTTTTAAAAAGTGGGGTTACATTAGCTACCCTCCAGTCCATAGGAACTGATCCAGAGTCTATAGAATGTTGGAAAATGACCACCAATGCAGCCATTATTTCTAGGGCCACTTCCTTAAGTACTCTGAGATGCAGACTATCAGGCGCTAGGGGTTTATCGGCCTTCAGTCCCATCAATTTCCCTAACACCATTTCCTGACTAAAAAGGATTTCCTTCAGTTCCTCCTTCTCACGAGACCCTCGGTACCCAAGTATTTCCAGAAGGTTTTTTTGTGTCTTCCTTAGTGAAGACAGAACCAAAGTATTTGTTCAATTGGTCTGCCATTTCTTTGTTCCCCATTATTCACCTGATCCTAACTGCAAGGGACCTACATTAGTCTTCACTAATCTTTTTCTCTTCACATATCTATAGAATCTTTTGCAGTCAGTTTTTATGTTCCCTGCAAGCTTACTCTCCCTCTCCTAATTAAACTCTTTGTCCTCCTCTGCTGAATTCTAAATTTTTCCCAGTCCTTAGGTTTGCTGCTTTTTCTGGCCAGTTTATATACCTCTTCCTTGGATTTAACACTATCCCTAATTTCCCTTGTTAGCCACGGTTGAGCCACATTCCCCATTTTATTTTTACGCCAGGCAGGGATGTACAATTGTTGAAGTTCATCCATGTGATCTTTAAATGTCTGCCATTGCCTATCCACCATCAACCCTTTAAGTCTCATTCGCCAGTCTATCCTAGCCAATTCACGTCTCATACTATCGAAGTTACCTTTCTTTAAGTTCAGGACTCTAGTCTCTGAATTAACTATGTCACTCTCCACCTTAATGAAGAATTCTACCATATTATGGTCACTCTTCCCCAAGGTGCCTCGCACAACAAGATTGCTAATTAATTCTCTCTCGTTATACAACACCCAGTCTAGGATGGCCAGCTCTCTAGCTGGTTCCTCGACGTATTGGTCTAGAAAACCATCCGTTATACACTCCTCTACTGTATTGCTACCAGTTTGGTTATCTATGTGCAGATTAAAGTCACCCATGATAACTGCTGTACCTTTATTGCACGCATCCCTAATTTCCTGTTTGATGCCATCCCCAACCTCACTACTACTGTTTGGTGGTTTGTACACAACTCCCACTAGCGTTTTCTGCCCTTTGGTGTTCTGCAGCTCTACCCATACAGATTCCACATCAACTAAGCTAATGTCCTTCCTTACTATTGCGTGATTCTCCTCTTTAACCAGCAACGCTACCCCACCTCCTTTTCCTTTCTGTCTATCCTTCCTGAATATTGAATACCCCTAGATGTTGAATTCCCAGCCTTGGTCACCCTGGAGCCATGTCTCCGTAATCCCAATTGGAACCGGTTCTGGGGGAGGTGGGACCAGTACAAACCGGCGGTCTGCACCTGGGCAGGACCGGAACCAATGTCCTAGGGGGAGTGTTTGCTAGTGCTGTTGGGGAGGATTTAAACTGATATGGCAGGGGGATGGGAACCAATGCAGGGAGACAGAGGGAAACAAAAAGGAGGCAAAAGCAAAAGACAGAAAGGAGATGAGGAAAAGTGGAGGGCAGAGAAACCCAAGGCAAAGAACAAAAAGGACCACTGTACAGCAAAATTCTAAAAGGACAAAGGGTGTTAAAAGAACAAGCCTGAAGGTTTTGTGTCTTAATGCAAGGAGTATCCGCAATAAAGTGGATGAATTAACTGTGCAAATAGATGTTAACAAATATGATGTGATTGGGATTACGGAGATGTGGCTCCAGGATGATCAGGGCTGGGAACTCAACATCCAGGGGTATTCAACATTCAGGAAAGATAGAATAAAAGGAAAAGGAGGTGGGGTAGCATTGCTGGTTAAGGAGCAAATTAAGGCAATAGTTCGGAAGGACATTAGCTTGGATGATGTGGAATCTATATGGGTAGAGCTGCAGAATACCAAAGGACAAAAAACGTTAGTGGGAGTTGTGTACAGACCTCCAAACAGTAGTAATGATGTTGGGGAGGGCATCAAACATGAAATTAGGGGTGCGTGCAATAAAGGTGCAGCAGTTATAATGGGTGACTTTAATATGCACATAGATTGGGTTAACCAAACTGGAAGCAATACGGTAGAGGAGGATTTCCTGGAGTGCATAAGGGATGGTTTTTTAGACCAATATGTCGAGGAACCAACTAGGGGGGAGGCCATCTTAGACTGGGTGTTGTGCAATGAGAGAGGATTAATTAGCAATCTCGTTGTGCGAGGCCCCTTGGGGAAGAGTGACCATAATATGGTGGAATTCTGCATTAGGATGGAGAATGAAACAGTTAATTCAGAGACCATGGTCCAGAACTTAAAGAAGGGTAACTTTGAAGGTATGAGACGTGAATTGGCTAGGATAGATTGGCGAATGATACTGAAGGGGTTGACTGTGGATGGGCAATGGCAGACATTTAGAGACCGCATGGATGAACTACAACAATTGTACATTCCTGTCTGTCGTAAAAATAAAAAAGGGAAGGTGGCTCAACCATGGCTATCAAGGGAAATCAGGGATAGCATTAAAGCCAAGGAAGTGGCATACAAATTGGCCAGAAATAGCAGAGAACCCGGGGACTGGGAGAAATTTAGAACTCAGTAGAGGAGGACAAAGGCTTTGATTAGGGCAGGGAAAATGGAGTACGAGAAGAAGCTTGCAGGGAACATTAAGACGGATTGCAAAAGTTTCTATAGATATGTAAAGAGAAAAAGGTTAGTAAAGACAAATGTAGGTCCCCTGCAGTCAGTATCAGGGGAAGTCATAACGGGGAACAAAGAAATGGCGGACCAATTGAACAAGTACTTTGGTTCGGTATTCACTGAGGAGGACACAAACAACCTTCCGGATATAAAAGGGGTCGGAGGGTCTAGTAAGGAGGAGGAACTGAGGGAAATCCTTATTAGTCGGGAAATTGTGTTGGGGAAATTGATGGGATTGAAGGCCGATAAATCCCCAGGGCCTGATGGACTGCATCCCAGAGTACTTAAGGAGGTGGCCTTGGAAATAGTTGGATGCATTGACAGTCATTTTCCAACATTCCATTGACTCTGGATCAGTTCCTATGGAGTGGAGGGTAGCCAATGTAACCCCACTTTTTAAAAAAGGAGGGAGAGAGAAAACAGGGAATTACAGACCGGTCAGCCTGACATCGGTAGTGGGTAAAATGATGGAATCAATTATTAAGGATGTCATCGCAGTGCATTTGGAAAGAGGTAATATGATAGGTCCAAGTCAGCATGGATTTGTGAAAGGGAAATCATGCTTGACAAATCTTCTGGAATTTTTTGAGGATGTTTCCAGTAGAGTGGACTAGGGAGAACCAGTTGATGTGGTATATTTGGACTTTCAGAAGGCTTTCGACAAGGTCCCACACAAGAGATTAATGTGCAAAGTTAAAGCACATGGGATTCGGGGTAGTGTGCTGACATGGATTGAGAACTGGTTGTCAGACAGGAAGCAAAGAGTAGGAGTAAATGGGGACTTTTCAGAATGGCAGGCAGTGACTAGTGGGGTACCACAAGGTTCTGTGCTGGGGCCCCAGCTGTTTACACTGTACATTAATGATTTAGACGAGGGGATTAAATGTAGTATCTCCAAATTTGCGGATGACACTAAGTTGGGTGGCAGTGTGAGCTGCAAGGAGGATTCTATGAGGCTGCAGAGCGACTTGGATAGGTTAGGTGAGTGGGCAAATGCATGGCAGATGAAGTATAATGTGGATAAATGTGAGGTTATCCACTTTGGTGGTAAAAACAGAGAGACAGACTATTATCTGAATGGTGACAGATTAGGAAAAGGGCAGGTGCAAAGAGACCTGGGTGTCATGGTACATCAGTCATTGAAGGTTGGCATGCAGGTACAGCAGGCGGTTAAGAAAGCAAATGGCATGTTGGCCTTCATAGCGAGGGGATTTGAGTACAAGGGCAGGGAGGTGTTGCTACAATTGTACAGGGCCTTGGTGAGGCCACACCTGGAGTATTGTGTACAGTTTTGGTCTCCTAACCTGAGGAAGGACATTCTTGCTATTGAGGGAGTGCAGCGAAGGTTCACCAGACTGATTCCCGGGATGGCGGGACTGACCTATCAAGAAAGACTGGATCAACTGGGCTTGTATTCACTGGAGTTCAGAAGAATGAGAGGGGACCTCATAGAAACGTTTAAAATTCTGACGGGGTTAGACAGGTTAGATGCAGGAAGAATGTTCCCAATGTTGGGGAAGTCCAGAACCAGGGGACACAGTCTAAGGATAAGGGGGAAGCCATTTAGGACCGAGATGAGGAGGAATTTCTTCACCCAGAGAGTGGTGAACCTGTGGAATTCTCTACCACAGAAAGTTGTTGAGGCCAATTCACTAAATATATTCAAAAAGGAGTTAGATGAAGTCCTTACTACTAGGGGAATCAAGGGGTATGGTGAGAAAGCAGGAATGGGGTACTGAAGTTGCATGTTCAGCCATGAACTCATTGAATGGCGGTGCAGGCTAGAAGGGCCGAATGGCCTACTCCTGCACCTATTTTCTATGTTTCTATGTTTCTATCATATCCGTTAACATCTATCTGTGCAGTTAATTCATCCACCTAATTATGATTGCTCCTCGCATTGAGACACACAGCCTTCAGGCTTGTTTTTTTAACACTTTGTCCTTTTAGAATTATGTTGTAATGTGGCCCTTTTTGATTTTAGCCTTTGATTTTGTCTGTCCTACACTTTTCCTTATCTCCTTTCTATCTTTTGCTTCTGCCCCCATTTTACTACCCTCTGTCTCCCTACATCCCCCTGCCTTATTAGTTTAAACCCTCCCCAACAGTACTAGCAAACACTGCCCCTAGGCATTGGTTCCGGTCCTGCCCAGGTGCAGATCGTCTGGTTTGTATTGACCAACCAATCACTTCCCTGCTTTCCTGTGATGTCACATATTGATTCTTTTTATTTTTTACCCTCCGCGGTCAGTTAATGCTGGTTGGGCCACTCCTTTTATGTCCCGCTGGTCGGCTGCTGTCGCGATGCTGCGGCCATTCCTTTTAGTAGTTCCCGTTGGTTGGCTGCTAAGATGGTGGATGGGGTGCCAATCAAACGGGCTGCTTTGTCCTGGATGGTGTCAAGCTTCTCAATGGTGGAAAGGCTTTGGGGAGTCAGGAGGTGAGGCACTCGCCGCAGAATACCCAGCCTCTGAATTGCTCTTGTAGCCACGGTATTTATGTGGCTGGTTCAGTTAAGTTTCTGGTCAATGGTGACCCCCAGAATGTTGACGGTGGAGGATTTGGTGATGGTAAACTGTTGAATGTCAAGGGGCAGTGGTTAGACTCTCTCATGTTGGAGATAGTCATTGCCTGGTACTTGTGTGGCGCGAATGTTACTTGCCACTCATCAGCCCCAGCCTGAAGGTCATCCCGATTTGCTGCATTTGGGCATGGACTGCGTCATTATCTGAGGAGTTGCGAATGGAACTGAACACTGTGCAATCATCAGTGAACATCCCACTTCTGACCTTTGCTGTATCCAGTGCACTCAGTTGTTTCTTGATATCACGTGGAGTGAATCAAATTGGCTGAAGACTGGCTTCTGTGATGGTGGGGACCTCAGGAGGAGGCCGATAGGGATCATCCACTTGGCACTTCTGGCGGAAGATGGTTGCAAATGCTTCAACCTTGTCCTTTGCATTTGTGTGCTGGGCTCCGCCATCATTGAGGATGGGGATACTCATGGAGCCTCCTCCTCACGTTAGTTGTTGAATTGTCCACCACCATTCACGACTGGATGTGGCAGGACTGCAGAGTTTTGATGCGATCCGTTGATTGTGGGATCGCTTAGCTGTCTATAGCATGCTGCTTCTGCTGTTTAGCATGCATGTAGTCCTGTGTAGCAGCTTCCCCAGGTTGGCACCTAATTTTTAGCTATGCCTGGTGTTGCTCCTGGCGTGCTCTTCTGCACTCCTTATTGAAGCAGGGTTGGTCCCCTGGCTTGATGGTAATGGTAGAGTGAGGGATATGCTGGGCCATGAGGTTACAGATTGTGGTGAAATACAATTCTGTTGCTGCTGATGGCCCACAGCACCTCATGGATGTCCAGTTTTGAGCTGCTAGATCTGTTCTGAATCTATTCCATTTAGCACAGTGGTAGTGCCACACAACATGATGTGCAAAGATGGAATTTCATCTCCACAAAGACTGTGTGGTTGTCACTGCTACCAATGCTGTCATGGACAGATGCATCTGCAACAGGTAGATTGGTGAGGATGAGGCCAAGTAGGTTTCTCCCTCGAGTTGGTTCTCTCACCCCTGCCGCAACAGTCCTAGTCAGGCAGTTATGTCCTTCAGGACTCAGCCAGCTTAGTCAGTAGTGGTGCTACAGAGCCACTCTTGATGAAGGATATTAAAATCCCCCCACCCAGAGTACATTATGTGCTCTTGCTTCCCTCAGTGCTTCTTCCAAGTTGTGTTCAACATGGAGGAGTACCGATTCATCAGCTGAGGGAGGACAGTAGGTGGTAATCAGCAGGAGGCTTCCTCGCCCATGCTTTACCTGAAGCCATGAGACTTCATGGGGTCCAGAGTCAATGTTGAAGACTCCCAGGGCCACTCCCTGTATACCACTGGATGCAGTATTCTTGGTGCAGTCAGACCAAAGCAGTGAAAAGGTTGATCATGTAAAAATAAAAGTGTTTATTAATGAATAAATTGATTATGTGTATGTATATCTATCAACATACACAGAACCAGGCATCCGCAAATGCTACAGTAGGAAAGAATCAGGAACAATTTAAATCGATGTTCCTGACCCAACTCCACCCTTTAGTTAAAACCACCCTGGGAATAGCCATGAGACCCACCAATCAGTGGACAGTTATAGAGAGCAACGCTCAATTAGCCTGAGAGATGGTAAAAGACCAGTTAAAGAGGAAGTCATCACCAACTACAAACAAACCAGTGTCAATGGTGGAGGGATCTCGAAACTACCCCTTTAAGGGACTGTGCTTTAATTGTAAGAAGGTAGGCCATCTAGCAAAAGACTGCAGCAGACCCAGACCAACACCGAACCATGATGCAACACATAGACACTTCCCAAGGGATGACTCCAAGCCTTCTGGGACAGATCAAAGATTGGATAAATTGATAACCCTATACAAACCCAAATTGCCATGGGGAGGATGCAAAATCATTTACCGGTGCACGCAATGGCCGATGCATGCTCATTAGAGAGACCCATTCCAGGATCGACCCTATGACAGGGTTCGGCCCCCAAAGATTGGTCGGAAGTGGGGTTCCGACGTGATGGAAGCGGGAGACCAGTAGTCCTTGTTATCGTAAAAGGGGGCAGACAGCAGATTATGCTTATCGATACTGGCTCAGCCATTACCATCATCCACACCCTATATCCTGAACGCCATGCAGCGGTGGGCAAGGGTTATATGACCCTTAAAGGATTTAACAGTGATACAACCACCGCGTATACAGGGAAAGCCACTGAACTTCAGTTGGGAGGCTTCACCTGTAAGGTCCCAGCACCTACACTGATGACCACCCCCGACGGAAGGGGAATTTTCGGGACTGATGTGTTGCATCAGTATGGCGCGGTGATAGATTATAATCAGGACTGTGTTTGGATGGGATTGGGAGATAAGGCAGGAGTGATAGAAATTTCAGTTGCTCACTTGGTTTTTGCTATTAAAAGGCCATCTGACTTGACGATCCAGGGAGCAAAAATGAAACTGTGGTGAAATTAATTCGGGAACACCTAGCGGTGTTTGCCACATGCAAGCATGACTGTGGAAAAATGACAGGCAAGGAATCTATTGAAGGACCCCCCCCCCACTCATTCACTAAACAGTACCCCATCCCAAGGCAGAGTCACCCTTACATCCAAGACACCATAGTCGAGCAAGGTGTTCTTAGGATAGGCACTTTCACGACCAGTTCACCCACATGGCCGGTTATAAAGCCTGATAGCAGCTGGCGACTGACTATTGATTACAGAAAGTTAAATTCTGTAACACCAGCCTGCTCACCGGTAGTAAGAGAAATTCCTGCCATATTATCTCAAATTCCTGCTGGTTCCAAGTACTTCTCGACCCTCGACATCGCCAATGGATTCTGGAGTATCCCTGTTAAAGGGGAAGACCAGTACAAATTTGCATTCACATTTGAGGATCAGAGCTGCACCTGGCCATGCCTGTCTCAGAGGTTCCACAATGCCCCCACGATATTCCACAAAAAAATGGCTGCAATTTTAAAAGACTTTTCCTGCCCTACCTGCTTGCTGCAGTACGTAGACGACCTACTGCTGGCAACCGACAGCATGAAGGAGCATCTGTCCCTTTTGCACAAACTTTTGACATTGTTGGCTCGGGCGGGACTAAAAGTGAATCCCCGTAAGGCTCAATTAGTAAATGAACGGGTCACCTTTCTAGGAGTGTCCATTTCTCCAGAGGGATCATCTCCCGACTCTCACAAGGTGGAGATAATACAGCGATTGTCATTACCCACTTTGAAAACAGCATTACGATCTTGGGTTTGGTGGGGTACCAAAGGAAATTTATCCCAGGCTTTGCAGAGTGTGCAAAGCCCCTATATGATTTAATAAAACTGCAGGGCGATGCATGGACTGATACCCACACCCAGTCTGGCTAAATTAAAAACTGCAGTGATACAAGGCGCATGTCTGATCCCTCCTGATCCCACGCAGCCCTTCCATTTGGAGGTTGGGGCCACAGAGCAAAGCCTCACTGCAGTTCTGTGCCAAATGCGAGCTGATCGACTACAGCCCATTGCGTCATCATCATCATCATAGGCAGTCCCTCGGAATCGAGGAGGACTTGCTTCCACTCCCAAAGTGAGTTCCTTGATGGCTGAACAGTCCGATACAAGAGCTACAGACCCTGTTACAGGTGGGTCAGACATTCGTCGGGGGAAGGGGTCGGTAGGGCTGGTTTGTTGCGCGCGCCTTCCGCTGCCTGCGCTTGGCCTCTTCATGCTCCTTGCGTTGAGCCTCAAAGAGTTCAACGCCCTCCCAGATGGACTTTCTCCACTTCGGGCGGTCTGCGGCTAGGGTCTCCCAGGTGTCAGTGGTGATGTCGCACTTTACCAGGGAGGCTTTGAGGGTGTCCTTATAATGTTTCCGCTGTCCTCCTTTGGCTCGTTTACCATGAAGGAGCTCCGCATAAAGCAATTGCTCAGGGAGTCTCGTATCTGGCATGCGTACTATGTGGCCTGCCCAGCGAAGCTGATCGAGTGTGGTCAGTGCTTCAATACTGGGGATGTTAGCCTGGTCGAGGACACTGATGTTGGTGCACCTGTCCTCCCAGGAGATTTGCAGGATCTTGCGGAGACATTGTTGGTGATATATCTCCAGCGATTTGAGGTGCCTTCTGTACATCGTCCATGCCTCAGACCCATACAGGAGGGCGGGTATTATTACAGCCCTGTAGACCATGAGTTTGGTAGTAGATTTGAGGGCCTGGTCTTCAAACACTCTTTTCCGCCGAAGGCTGCACTGGCGCACTGGAGGCGATGCTGAATCTCCGCATCAATGTCTGCCTTTGTTGATAAGAGGCTCCTGAGATATGGGAAATGGTCCACGTTGTCCAGGGCCGCGCCGTGGATCTTGATGATTGGAGGGCAGTGCTTTGCGGCGATGACAGGCTGGTGAAGGACCTTTGTCTTACGGAGGTTAAGCGTAAGGCCCATGCTTTCATATGCCTCAGTGAATACATTGACTATATTCTGGAGTTCAGCCTCTGAATGTGCACAGACGCAGGCATCGTCTGCATACTGCAGCTCAATGACAGAGGTTGGGGTGATCTTGGACCTGGCCTGGAGGCAGCGTAGGTTAAACAGCTTCCCACTGGTTCTGTGGTTTAATTCCACTCCAGCGGGGAGCTTGTTGATTGTGAGGTGGAGCATGGCGGCGAGGAAGATTGAGAAGAGGGTTGGGGCGTTGACGCAGCCCTGTTTGACCCCGGTCCGGACGTGGATTGGGTCTGTAATGGATCTGTTGGTAAGGATCACGGCCTGCATGTCATCGTGAAGCAGGCGAAGGATGTTGACAAACTTTTGGGGGCATCCAAAATGGAGGAGGATGCTCCATAGACCCTCACGGTTGACAGTGTCAAAGGCCTTTGTAAGATAGAAAAAGGCCATGTATAAGGGCTGGCGCTGCTCCCTGCATTTTTCCTGCAGCTGTCGCGCTGCAAAGATCATGTCTGTTGTGCCCCGTAGGGGATGAAATCCGCATTGTGATTCCGGGAGGAGCTCCTCGGCCACAGGGAGAAGACGGTTGAAGAGAACTCGAGCAACAACTTTCCCAGTGGCTGATAGCAGGGAGATTCCCCTGTAGTTGTCGCAGTCGGACTTGTCCCCCTTTTTAAAAATGGTCACAATCACTGCATCTCTGAGATCTCCCGGCATGCTCTCCTCCCTCCAGATGAAAGAGATGAGATCATATATCCGCGCCAACAGCGCCTCTCCGCCATATTTTAGTGCCTCAGCAGGGATTTCATCCGCTCCCGTAGCCTTGTTGTTCTTAAGCTGTTTTATGGCTTTGCCAACCTCGTGCAACGTTGGAGTTTCACTGAGTTGGTGGCAGGTGTCATGCTGCGGGATGGAATCGAGAACACTCGAGTCAAAGGCAGAGTCTTGATTGAGGAGATCTTCAAAGTGCTCCTTCCATCGGGCGCTGACAGCCTCGGTGTCCTTGATGAATGTTTCCCAGTTCTTAGCCAGGAGTGGGGTGGGGCCTTGGGAGTTTGGACCATAGGTGGCCTTGACTGCAGCGAAGAATCCTCGCATATCGTGGCAGTCGGCCAGTTGTTGTATCTTCTGTGCTTTCTCCATCCACCACCTGTTCTTTAGGTCCCGAGTTTTTTGTTGGACCTGAGCCTTGAGCCGTCTGTAATGTTGTTTTGCAGCTCCCAAGTTGGGCTGTTGCTTGAGGCTCAGAAATGCTTTGTGCTTGCAATCTATTAGTTCTTCAATCTCCTGATCATTTTCATCAAACCAGTCCTGGTGTTTTCTGGTTGAGTGACCAAGTGTCTCTTCACAGGCACTGCTTATAGAGGTCTGGACGGCAGACCAAGCGCTGTGGGCATTCAGCATCTCAGGGTCATCAAGGCACGCCAGATTGGCTGTGAGGCGCTGGCTGTATCGGGCTCTCTTAGCTGGGTCTCTAAGTGCCCCGGCATTAACTTTTTTGTGGAACTGCTTCTGCTGTCCCCTCTGCTTTGGAGCAATGTTAATGTTGATGTTGGATCGGATTAGGCGGTGGTCCGTTCAGCAGTCGTCAGCTCCTGTCATGGCGCGGGTGATGTGCACATCCTTGCGATCCCTGGCTCTGATGATGATATAGTCCAGCAGGTGCCAGTGTTTGGAGCAAGGGTGTTGCCATGATGCCTTGTATTTGTCCCTCTGGCGGAAGTGTGTTGGTAATGAGGAGTTCATGTTCTAGACATTTTGTCAGGAGTAGGGTACTGCTGGAATTGGCTTTCCCTACCCCCTCTCTGCCAATCACGCCTCCCCAGAGGGCTGTGTCTTTGCCAACACTGGCATTAAAATCACCCAGGAGGATCAATTTGTCACCCATGGAGACGCAGTACAAGGATGTCTCGAGGTTGGAATAAAAGCTCTCTTTAGCCTCATCCGTTGCATCGAGTGCGGGAGCGTACGCACTGATGACGCACATTGGTTCCGAGATAGGGTGATACGGAAAGTCATGAGGCATTCGTTGACCCCACAGGGGGAGTCTTTGAGGCGGTCGACCAGCTCATTCTTGACAGCAAAGCCGACTCCATGAAGACGGCTTTCTGCCTCTGGTTTCCCTTTCCAGAAGAAGGTGTAACCTCCATCATGTTCCTTTAACTGGCCTTCCCCTGCCCACCGGGTCTCGCTTAGGGAGGTGATGTCAATATCAAAATGTCTGAGTTCCCGGGCAACTACGGCAGTGCGGCGTTCCGGCCTGTCGCTGTTGGGATTGTCTATGAGGGTCCTGACGTTCCAGTCCCGAACTTCATACTGACGAAGTGGAAGATGCCTGTGCGTGAGTTCTTTTAACGTGGGGTGGCCGCTGCACACCGGCAACCACATGGGCTTTGCTGAACAAGGTCTTGGTCCAGTGGCAAGGGGCTCCAAGACAACTGGAGACCAGGCACCGCTCGATAAGCCTAATTGCCTACGGCGAAGTGTTGGCCGCAAGCTCAGCGCTGGGTAGCGCCATTGATGGTAGATGGCCTGAGGCTTGGTTGGGGAGCAGGCATTCGGAAGGTGGCTTCCAAAGTTATTTTAAAAGATTAAAAGTTGATAAAGGTTCCCAATTTATTTCAAAAGTTTCTAAGAGTTGTTAAAAATCTAAAATATAAATCAATAATAGATTATAAAAGGTTCCCCAATTTAAAAAGTTTCTAAAAGTTGTTAAAAGTCAAAGATGTAGGTTAATAAATGTTTAAAAGTATTTCGGTTGAGAGTCTAAAATGTAAGTTTTAAAGCTTGTCGGTCTCTGGCTCAGCTGCTGAGGTTGGGCGGCGCCTCCGGTCGATATCCCGCTGAAGGTGGAAGGCGAGCCGGCCTGAAGGTGCCGCTGTCAGTGGTCTGGGCGTGGCTGGAGCCCCTGCTCTCCAGGTGTCCCCGCTGGAATTCTTTGCAGTTCCCGGCCGGTGCGGAGTCCCTTCGGCCGGGGACAGAAGGGGCGACGCATTGCATATGCGTCTCGAATCCTGCAGGGGGCAGAAAAGATGTATACCGCATGCGAGCACCACCTACTGGCCATCTTCTGGTCTGTACATCATTTTACCTTTATTACTGGGTTACAGGCTGCAATCCTGCACAGCGGACACACGCCTCTGAAACTACTGATCAAACCTGGAGATTCTCTATTTTCCTCGCAACGCCTCAGCAAATGGATATTAGAATTTATGGGAAAGAGACATTGATACCATTTCCAAACCCACCACATTGCTGCCACAATTTCTGATTTATGAGGGGGACCTGCATGAATGTCCGTTACCCCTGATTAACTTTGAGACCCATCCTGTGCAGAAAGAGCCCATACAGGGTATCGCAGATGTCTACATCGATGGGTCCTCATATCACATTGAGGGATCCCCTCACAATGTGGTGTGCTGTGGTATTGCCAGAAAGAACTATCCAGCGAAGATGTAACAGACAGTCCTCACAATATGCAGAAATCACCACACTTCTAACTGCTGTAAAGGAGACCTCAGATAGACCCATGAATATTTGGTCCGATAGTGCCTATGCTATAAACACCATGCTCTCCCTGCCCCCATACCACAAAAATGACTATTGTACAATAGACAGTAAGGCCCTGGTCCATGGGCTCTGGTTATGCCTGCTCTGGTCATACCTTAAACAGCGATTCCAGCCCTGCTTCATAGGAAAGGTAGCAGCCCATAGAAAAGGGGATCCACATAGTGAGGAAAATTCCAGAGCAGATAGAGCAGCCAAGGATGCTGTGATTGATGGGGAAATAGAGGATATAGTTGTTGAACCCTGCAATGCTGTTAGCAAGGCCTCTCCAACAGATCACCTAGATTTAAAATCCCTGCAGCAGCAATTCTGGTCATATGCTATTGTAAGCACCTGGCACGAGGAAGGCAGGCCCCTTCCTCAACCAACAGCCTGGGCTCCCAATACCATACTAGCCACTGTCCCTGACTCAGGTGAGCAGTTGCTGATGTTCAAAAGAAAGGCAAACGCCTGCCTCGTGGTGTGTGTTCCACCAGAGGTGGGTCAGGAACTGCTCTCCCTCTTTCACTCTCATCCCACAGCAGGGCACTATTCGGCCCTGGTAACCTTCTATAAGGTAGCATCCACAGCTTGGTGGCCTTCCATGAGGGAAACAATCGACCAATACGTGGCACGATGCCTATCGTGCCTGCAACACAATCCTTCCACATGCACTAACCAAGCCTTGCTTCAAAACGCATCCCCACCTCAAGGGCCATGGACTCACCTCCAGATAGACTTCATTGGGCCACTTCCACAGGCGCAAGGCAATTTTCAGCATGTCTTAGTGATGGTGGCTCAATTCACTAAATGGATCGAAGCATTCCCCTGCCGCTCCAACACCGCAATCACAGCAGCCGAAACACTATTGAATCATGTGTTTTGTAGGTGGGGAGAACCAGTACAAGTACCAGATCAAGGTTCACACTTTACTGGTAAAATTTTTACCCACCTGCAGGAAATGTTGGGGATACAACACAAATTACATATTGCTCACCACGCCCAGTCGTCAAAAGGGGGAACAGGACCCTCAAGATAATGTTTAAAAAAGTGTGCGCGGACCACCCCACTCAATGGGCTAACATGCTGCCAATGTGCTTAATGGCAATGAGGTCCACACCTCATAGAACAACAGGGGACTCCCCATATCAGGCCATGATGGGGAGGCTCATGAGAACACCAGGCCAGCTAACACTAACAGGGATGAGTCCCCTGACAATGAAACCATGTAGTTCCAAGTGGCTGGAACAAGTGGTAGATCACACCAATCAGATCAATCGATTTGTGGCCACCAAATTGGGGAAGTCAAAAAGACAAATTAAAAAGTACTTTGACAAGAAAGTACGTTCCTTTGAATATCAGGTGGGAGACTCAGTAATGATTCCAAATTATGGGAAAAGGAAGCTGCCTTTGAGCCCAGGTGGTGGGGATCGCATACCATTGTAGACCGATTGAACCCCGCAGTTTATTTGATTCAGTTACCGGGGAAAAAGGGTGTTAAGTACAAGAAGTGGTTTCACATTAATCAGTTAAAAACTGCCAAAGAGTAAATACTGTACTGATCTTGTTTCCCACAGACCATGTTACGGATCTTCACGATTGTCAGGACGACACTGGCCAAGACCAAAGCCGAGGGAAGATGGAGAAACGAGAACTGCAGCATGACTCACGAACATCATCAATCATCAATGTGTTTCGAGAAGCGATGGTGCACTGAAGATACGGGACTGTTATTAAATCCCCTACACCTTATGAGGTGGGGACCAAGACAGGCCACCTATTTTTCTTCCTCTTCCCCTCAATGCTTACGATATATGAGGGGTCAATAAGAATATATCCCCCTCAAGGTGGGAAGTTTGTAAGAATAAAAGTATTTATTAATGATTAAAATTGATTATGTGTATGTATAAATGTTAAAAGTGTAGATACGAAAAGACCTGTTAGTATTGAAACAAAATGGATGCCCACAGAGCCCACAGATATGCCGCATGGCTTTTCTGTATTGGCCTCCAAACAGCCACATGTGTGAGGAGAGCCAATAAGGAGCTGCCCTGAAGCCAAGATCCAATCATGAGACTTTCTGAGGACAATGGCCTTGAGGAATATAAAAAACGCAAGCCAGGAACTTTTCTCTCTCTTTTCTCCCTGTTGGACACACGGCAAAAGACCTTCTGTTGAAGACCAGCCAAATCAGCATGCCGTATGTTCAAACCAGCCAGAAAAAGGGGCATAACGTAAATCGCTTTTTATTATAACCTCATTGTATCTCTGATGTAACTAAGGTAGATCTATAGGATATTTGATGACTGCTGTTAAATGCATGTGTGTGTTTTTAATAAACTGCCAATTGTTCTGAAAGAACCGTCTCACTGTCAAATGTAAGCCTAGAGATTCAGAAATCCTACAATCACTACCTCCTCGGACTTAGATTCTACTGTTTAAGCTATTTATTGTTGCGAACACATATTTGGAGTTTTATTTTATTGTTGAAGTGTTTTATTCAAGAATTTATGAACCTTGGGAACAGGTAGTTTTTGAAATTGATTTGCATTAGTATGATTGAACACTATACAGAGGCCTCAATTTCTGAAACACAAAATAAGGAACTTCAATTAATCTAAAAGATATTTTAGACTTCACTTCAAAAGTACTTCATTGGCTGTAAAACACTTTGGGATGTCCTGTAGTCATGGAAGGCACTTTATTAATCCATTTACCAGATATCTCTCAGATATCTATCAGATATCTAGCTATCAGATATCTTTCTATCTATCAGATATCTATTCATCTTTCAGATATCTATCAGATTGTTGTGTATGTATAAAATAAGTATATACCCTGTACACTCAATGTACAGTTACATAAGACCACTGAATGTATCTTCACACTGTATACACTATGCCTGTACCACTAGAGGGTGCAACTGGTGGAGACCTCACGGTCACCTGTACACTGCAGGTAACCAAATATAAAAGGGAGCTCACTTACTGTACCCTCATTCAGGAGCTGCAATAAATGGACTAAGGTCACAACAGTTCAAGTGCAATACCTTACCTCGTGAAGTCATTACTATAGTGCTTACAGTCACAATAACTGGTGACGAGATTACGAATTTCCATGCGAAAAATGGCTAACCTTGGCAACTTTCAACAATTCGCTGATGGGAAAGATTGGGATGCCTTTGTGGAAAGGCTCGAACACTTTTTCATCGCGACCGACACACCGACCTCGATGACTGATAAGCGCCAAGCTATCCTGCTCAGCAATTGTGGACCCACCATTTATGGCCTTGTCAGGGACTTGCTAGCCCCAGAGAAGACGTCAACCAAAACGTACGCGGAGCTCGTAATGATGATACAGGAACAGCTCAAACCTAAAGCGAGCATCCTCACAGCCAGACACCGGTTCTGCACACACCGGCGGCTCGAAGGCCAAGAAATCGCAAAATATGCTGCAGACCTGAGACGAATGGCTGCACCGTGTGATTTTGGCGACCACCTCACCAAAGCACTGAGGGAAATCTTTGTTATTGGAATCAGCCACGAGGGCCTCCTCCACAAGCTGTTCTCTGCGGACACTACGGTCACCCTGCAGAAGGTAATTAACGTCAGCCAGGCGGATGAGGATGATGACTCACCCCCAGGACTCTAACCCGGCAAGTACCGTGAACCGACTGGCGCCCTTTATAGACAAGGCTGCTACCCTGAGTCCCACAACCCTGAGTCCGCCACATGGGGCCAACCGGCTAGCCCCGTGCTGGCGTTGTGGAGGAAATCACAGGGCCCACCAGTGCCGCTACAAAGACTATACTTGCAAAGGCTGCAATGCGAAAGGCCATCTCCAGCGAATGTGTATGAAAAATGTTACTCACCGTGTCGCTGAAGAGTTGGCCGATCACCCGGTCTCGAGCGCTAATGAAGATGAACAGAGAGTCTATGAGGCAGCTCAGCCCCAGGAAGAGGTGTACGGAGTGTTTACCTGCTCCACCGAGAGTTCTCTGTTAAAAATGGAAGTTGAAATCAACGGTGTCCCAGTCTCGATGGAGGTCGACACAGGGGCGAGCCAATCGCTGACGATCAGGCGGCCTTTGAGAAACTCTGGGACAATCCAATCGAACGACCTAAAATAATCCTGATCCAGGTGAAGCTGCTCACCTACACAAACGACACCATCCCAGTCGTTGGCAGCGTGGATGTCCAGGTGTCCCACAGCGGCACGATGCACAAGCTACCTTTGTGGATTGTCGCTGGTGATGGTCCAATGCTGCTAGGAAGAAGATGGATGAAACAAATCCAAATATGTTGGAGCTGGGAAAGCCTCCAGGCCCCAGCGATCGACGTCCTATGCAGCCCCACATTTGGATCTATCACAGAACCTGAAAATCCACAGACCGCACAACCTAACGGCGAGATGATCCAACCCAACCGACCTGACCTCACCTTCCAGGCTCCAGTGGCAGGACTCCAGAGGAAGAAGATCGGCGCAGAAGGTAACTTCCCGGCTTCCGTGGCAGAACCTGGGGAGAAAAGGATCACCGCAGCCGACCTCGTGGAGAGAAAGAAGATGGCCGCGACCAGACCACGAGGGGCAGTGTTGAGGGAGCAACACGTGATGCCGAGCAGTGAACCGGATTGGGGTAAAGATTGCAAGGCCCTCTAAAGGAGACCGGCAACCCAGCACAATTAAAGGGACAGTTCCACTCTTTGTACAGCGATGCCGGTGATACACATGTAAAAGATGTAATTAACAAATGCAAGTATCTAAATGTAACTTTGAACAGCGATGCCGGTAGTATACATGGAAAAGATGTAATTGACAAATGCGAAGATATAAGTGACAAATGCGAATATGTAAAGACAACTAACAATGTCGAATCGGATGATTACGGCCGCAGCCAATGTATCATGACTGTAAATGATGAAATGATGTGTGATGCCGGGTTCTACTTGTACGCCGACAAAACCAAGGGCAACCTCCCGTCTGAGGCACCCAGGTCCAGTGGGCTACCCGATCATGTAGCCTGCGCCTCCGGAATCAATGTGATGTCCCAGGGAGTGTGGCCACACACAGAGGGAGCATACCCACTGCAGGGCCAGCGATCGGCCCTACCTCTCTGGCCACCAGGGCCAGTACCGGGAGCAAGGGGCCAGCACTCTCCATCCCTCCCGACGGGACCTGGGACGACTAGGCTCCCACTACCACTGAAGGGCAGCAGGGAGACACCACAACCTTCAAAGGAGGACAGGGATGCCACACATTCCTGTGGCTCTGCCCACCACTAGGCAATGGCAAAGGCCCTGAGACTCAGCCAGGTGAGCGATCCGAGCCCACCCAGCTGGCAGGGGGTGCAGCGCCACCATCAGACAACCTGGACACAGTCCGGTTACTCTGGAACTTGCGACCTCACCCGCCTGCGCCTACACCCCAGGGGCAAGACTGTAACACCACGTATGTACCTTACCTGTAAAATGTACTTGTTCCACTACTGCAGAATGAAAACAGTGATGTAACTAAGCTTTTTTTTTCTCTGTATGCAAATGCAGGTGTTGAGCCACACACATGGTCTATGTATGGGGCGGGGGGGGGGGTGGAAATGGATGTATGTAGCCATAGACACACATGGATCACACCCAGAACCCACACAAACCCCACTACAACCTCCAACCATCCACTGCTGACCATTTCCCAATGTTGTGGCAATATGGACTTGGAGGTCTACAGGGAGAGAGCCATTCCCAAGCATAGACAAGGTGCAAGGGCTTTGAGCACTCAAGTCGAGGGCCAGAGCACACAGTGCAAAGGCTAGTGGCATAAGACTTAGGGGGGAGTAATGTTGTGTATGTATAAAATAAGTATATACCCTGTAAACTCATTGTACAGTTACATAAGACCACTGAATGTATCTTCACACTGTATACACTATGCCTGTACCACCAGAGGGTGCAACTGGTGGAGACCTAGGGGTCACCTGTACACTGCAGGTAACCAAGTATAAAAGGGAGCTCACTTACTGTACCCTCATTCAGGAGCTGCAATAAATGGACTAAGGTCACAACAGTTCAAGTGCAATACCTTACCTCGTGGAGTCATTACTAGAGTGCTTACAGACACAATACGGATATCTATCGATCAGATTTCTATCCATCTATCTATCAGATATCTATCATATGTCTATCAGATATCTATCCATCTTTCAGATATCGATCAGATATCTATCTATCCATCCATCAGATATGTGGGAAAATTATTGGAAAAAAAACCTGAAGGACAGGATAAATCTACATTTAGAGACATGGGTTAATCAGGGACAGTCAGCAAGGGACGGTCATGTCTGACTAACTTGATTGAATTTTTCGAGGAGGTAACCAGGAGGGCAGTGCATATGATGTCGTGTATATTGATTTTAGCAAAGCTTTCAATAAGGTCCCACATGGCAGACTGGTCACGAAAGTAGAAGCCCATGGGATCCAGGGCAAAGTGGCAAGTTGGATCCAAAATTAGCTCAGAGGCAGGAAGCAAAGGGTAATGGTTGATGGGTGTTTTTGTAACTGGAAGGATGTTTCCAGTGGGGTTCCGCAGGGCTCAGAGCTAGGTCCCTTGCTTTATGTGGTATACATCAATGATCTAGACTTGAATATGGGGGTATGATGAAGAAACTGCAGACTGCAGGAAGATATCTATGTACTGGTCAGGTGGGCAAAACAGTGGCAAATGGAATTTAATCCAGAGAAATGTGAGGTAATGCATTTGGGGAGGCTAACAAGGAAAGAAAATACACATTAAATGGTAGGACACTGAGAAGTGTAGAATAACAAAGGGACCTGGGAGTGCATGTCCACAGATCCATGAAGGTAGCAGGCCAGGTGGATAAGGTGGTTAAGAAGGCATACGGAATGTTTGCCTTTATTAGCCGAGGCATAGAATATGAGCAGGTGGGTTATGCTTGAACTGTATAAAACACTGGTTAGGCCACAGCTGGAGTACTGCATGCAGTTCTGGTCACCACAGGACGTGATTGCACTGGAGAGGGTACAGAGGAGATTTACGAGGATGTTGTTGGGAGTGTAGAATCTTAGCTTTGAGGACGGATTGGATAGGTTGGTTTTGTTTTCCTATCAGATATCATAGAATCATAAAATCATAGAAATTTACAGCACATAGATTGGGTTAACCAAACTGGAAGCAATACGGTAGAGGAGGATTTCCTGGAGTGCATAAGGGATGGTTTTTTAGACCAATATGTCGAGGAACCAACTAGGGGGGAGGCCATCTTAGACTGGGTGTTGTGTAATGAGAGAGGATTAATTAGCAATCTCGTTGTGCGAGGCCCCTTGGGGAAGAGTGACCATAATATGGTGGAATTCTGCATTAGGATGGAGAATGAAATAGTTAATTCAGAGACCATGGTCCAGAACTTAAAGAAGGGTAACTTTGAAGGTATGAGGCGTGAATTGGCTAGGATAGATTGGCGAATGATACTTAGGGGGTTGACGGTGGATGAGCAATGGCAGACATTTAGAGACCGCATGGATGAACTACAACAATTGTACAATCCTGTCTGTCGTAAAAATAAAAAAGGGAAGGTGGCTCAACCGTGGCTATCAAGGGAAATCAGGGATAGCATTAAAGCCAAGGAAGTGGCATACAAATTGGCCAGAAATAGCAGCGAACCCGGGGACTGGGAGAAATTTAGAACTCAGCAGAGGAGGACAAAGGGTTTGATTAGGGCAGGGAAAATGGAGTACGAGAAGAAACTTGCAGGGAACATTAAGACGGATTGCAAAAGTTTCTATAGATATGTAAAGAGAAAAAGGTTAGTAAAGACAAACATAGGTCCCCTGCAGTCAGAATCAGGGGAAGTCATAACGGGGAACAAAGAAATGGCGGACCAATTGAACAAGTACTTTGGTTCGGTATTCACTGAGGAGGACACAAACAACCTTCCGGATATAAAAGGGGTCGGAGGGTCTAGTAAGGAGGAGGAACTGAGGGAAATCTTTATTAGTCGGGAAATTGTGTTGGGGAAATTGATGGGATTGAAGGCCGATAAATCCCCAGGGCCTGATGGACTGCATCCCAGAGTACTTAAGGAGGTGGCCTTGGAAATAGTGGATGCATTGACAGTCATTTTCCAACAGTCCATTGACTCGGGATCAGTTCCTATGGAGTGGAGGGTAGCCAATGTAACCCCACTTTTTAAAAAAGGAGGGAGAGAGAAAACAGGGAATTACAGACCGGTCAGCCTGACATCGGTAGTGGGTAAAATGATGGAATCAATTATTAAGGATGTCATAGCAGTGCATTTGGAAAGAGGTAATATGATAGGTCCAAGTCAGCATGGATTTGTGAAAGGGAAATCATGCTTGACAAATCTTCTGGAATTTTTTGAGGATGTTTCCAGTAGAGTGGACAAGGGAGAACCAGTTGATGTGGTATATTTGGACTTTCAGAAGGCTTTCGACAAGGTCCCACACAAGAGATTAATGTGCAAAGTTAAAGCACATGGGATTGGGGGTAGTGTGCTGACATGGATTGAGAACTGGTTGTCAGACAGGAAGCAAAGAGTAGGAGTAAATGGGGACTTTTCAGAATGGCAGGCAGTGACTAGTGGGGTACCGCAAGGTTCTGTGCTGGGGCCCCAGCTGTTTACACTGTACATTAATGATTTAGACGAGGGGATTAAATGTAGTATCTCCAAATTTGCGGATGACACTAAGTTGGGTGGCAGTGTGAGCTGCAAGGAGGATTCTATGAGGCTGCAGAGCGACTTGGATAGGTTAGGTGAGTGGGCAAATGCATGGCAGATGAAGTATAATGTGGATAAATGTGAGGTTATCCACTTTGGTGGTAAAAACAGAGAGACAGACTATTATCTGAATGGTGACAGATTAGGAAAAGGGCAGGTGCAAAGAGACCTGGGTGTCATGGTACATCAGTCATTGAAGGTTGGCATGCAGGTACAGCAGGCGGTTAAGAAAGCAAATGGCATGTTGGCCTTCATAGCGAGGGGATTTGAGTACAAGGGCAGGGAGGTGTTGCTACAATTGTACAGGGCCTTGGTAAGGCCACACCAGGAGTATTGTGTACAGTTTTGGTCTCCTAACCTGAGGAAGGACATTCTTGCTATTGAGGGAGTGCAGCGAAGGTTCACCAGACTGATTCCCGGGATGGCGGGACTGACCTATCAAGAAAGACTGGATCAACTGGGCTTGTATTCACTGGAGTTCAGAAGAATGAGAGGGGACCTCATAGAAACGTTTAAAATTCTGACGGGGTTAGACAGGTTAGATGCAGGAAGAATGTTCCCAATGTTGGGGAAGTCCAGAACCAGGGGACACAGTCTAAGGATAAGGGGGAAGCCATTTAGGACCGAGATGAGGAGGAATTTCTTCACCCAGAGAGTGGTGAACCTGTGGAATTCTCTACCACAGAAAGTTGTTGAGGCCAATTCACTAAATATATTCAAAAAGGAGTTAGATGAGGTCCTTACTACTAGGGGAATCAAGGGGTATGGTGAGAAAGCAGGAATGGGCTACTGAAGTTGCATGTTCAGCCATGAACTCATTGAATGGCGGTGCAGGCTAGAAGGGCCGAATGGCCTACTCCTGCACCTATTTTTTTATGTTTCTATGTTTCTATGGAAGGAGGCCATTTCGGCCTATTGTGTCAGTGCCGGCCAACCAAGAGCTATCCAGCCGAATCCCATTTTCCAGCTCTTGGTCCGTATCCCGTAGCCCTTTAGGTTACGGCACTTTAAGTGCACATACAAGTAATTTTAATGTGGTGAGGGTTCCTGCCTCTACCATCCTTTCAGGCAGCCACCAACCTTCATCTATCAGATATCGATCAGATCTCTATCCATCTATCTATCAGATATCTATCCATCTATCAGATATCAGATAAGGTGAAGAAATTTCTCCTCATGTCTCCTCTAAACTTTCCCCCAATTACTTTAAATCTATACTCCTTGGTTGTTGACCCCCCCCTGCCAAGGGAAACAGGTCTTTCCTGTCCACTCTATCCAGGCCCCTCATAATTTTATACACCTCAAACAGGTCTCCCCTCAGCCTCCTCTGTTCTAAAGAAAACAGACCCAGCATCTTCAACCTTTCCTCATAGCCAAAATTCTCCTGCCTAGGCAACATTCTTGTAAATCTCCTTTGCACCTTTCCAGTGCAATCACATATTTCCTGCAATGTGGTGACCAGAACTGCATGCAGTACTCCAGCTGCACCTAACCAGTGTTCTATACAGTTCAAGCATAACCTTCTTGCTCTTGTACTCCATGCCTCGACTAATAAAGGCAAGTATTCCATATGCCTTCTTAACCACCTTATCCACCTGGCCTGCTACCTTCAGGGATCTGTGGACCTGCACCCCAAGGTCCTTTTATTCCTTTACACTTTTCAGTGTCATACCATTTAATGTGTATTCCCTTGCCTTGTTAGACCTCACTAAATGCATTACCTCACACTTATCCGGATTGAATTCCATTTACCACTTTCTACCCACCTGACCAGTACATAGACATCTTCCTGCAGTCTGCAGTTTTCTTCTTCATTATCAACCACACAGACTATTTTAGTGTCATCTGCAAACTTCTTAATCATCCCCCAACATTCAAGACCAAGTCATTGATGCATACCATAAAAAATATATAAAAAGCAAGGAACCCAGCACTAAGCCCTGCGGAACTCCACTGGATACAACCTTCCAGTCACAAAAACACCCATCAACCATTGCTTCCTGCCTCTGAGCCAATTTTGGATACAACTTGCCACTTTGCCCTGAATCCCATGGGCTTTTACTTTGGTGACCAGTCTGCCATGTGGGACCTTATCAAAAGCTTTGCTGAAATCCATATACACTGTTATATATGTGGACTTGTATTTACTCTGTCAAGCCACCAGAGGGCTCATTCCCCGGAGTCCCAAGGGATCTCACAATCCCTTGGGAGCACAGGTATTTAAGAAGGCTTCACAGGTTAGAGAGGCACTCTGGAGACCTGCAATAAAAGACTAAGGTCACACTTTACTTTGAGCTCACAGTGTTCAGTCTGACTCTTTCTCTATACACTACAACTGACGACAAGGTACAGATAGCGAACCCAAAGATGCAGAGAACAGTGGGCATCCTGGAGAAATTTTTGGAGGGAGATGATTGGGAAACTTTTATGGAGCGACTCGACCAATACTTCGTGGCCAACGAGCTAGATGGGGAAGAGAGCGCTGCCAAATGTAGAGCGATCCTCCTCACCGTCTGTGGGGCACCAATGTATGGCCTCATGAAAAATCTGCTCACTCCAGCGAAACCCACGGAAAAATCGTATGGCGATTTGTGCACACTGGTCCGAGAGCATTTGAACGCGAAGGAAAGCGTTCTGATGGCGAGGTACCGGTTCTACACCTACAAAAGGTCTGAAGGCCAGGAAGTGGTGAGTTATGTCACCGAGCTAAGACGCCTTGCAGGACATTGCGATTTGAAGGACATGCTCAAAGACTTTTTCGTACTTGGCATTGGCCACGAAACCATACTTCGCAAGCTTTTGATTGTAGAGACCCCAACCTTGAGTAAGGCCATCGTGATAACCCAGGCATTCATTGCCACCAGTGACAATATTAAGCAAATCTCTCAGCATACAATTGTTGCTACAAGTACTGTGAACAAAGTGATGTTGTTTTCGAATTGTAACGTACAGGGCAGGTCACACATACCTGCAGCTACACGCCTGCAGATGTCTCAAAGTCCACCATCAAGGGTGATGAATGCAAGGCCATTAACACCTTGTTGGGGTGATCATCGTTTCCATTCATGCCGATTCAAAGGGTACGTTTGCAAGGGCTGTGGAACAATGGGACACCTCCAACGAGTGTGCAGGCGAACTGCTAAGCCTGTTAAACCTGCAAACCACCACATTGCAGAGGAGGACAGATCCACAGAGGATCACTACGAACCAGAGCCTCAGATAGAGGAGGCAGAGGTACATGGGGTGCACACATTCACCACGAATTGTCCCCCGATAATGCTGAATGTTGAACTAAATGGACTCCCGGTATCAATGGAGCTGGACACGGGCGCGAGCCAGTCCATCATGGGCCAAAAAGAATTTCTAAAGGTTATGGTACAACAAGGCCTCAAGGCCAGTCTTAACTCCAGTTCGCACGAAACTAAGAACTTACACAAAAGAACTGATTCCTGTAATCGTCAGTGTTAGCGTAAAGGTCTCCTATAATGGAGCAGTGCACAAGCTACACTCTGGGTGATACCGGGCGATGGTCCCACGCTGCTCGGCAGGAGCTGGCTGGGAAAGATATGCTGGAACTGGGACGACATCCAAGCGCTATCACCTGCTGACAACACTTCGTGTGCCCAGGTCTTAAACAAATTTCCTTCGCTGTTTGAACCAGACATCGGGAAATTCCAAGGACCAAAAGTGCAGATCCACCTAATTCCGGGGGCGCGACCCATCCATCACAAGGCGAGAGCAGTACCGTACATGATGAGAGAAAGGGTAGAGATCAAGCTAGGCCGCTGCAACAAGAGGACATCATTTCACTGATCGAGTCCAGCGAGTGGGCCAGTCCTATTGTCCCAGTCCTCAAGGGTGACGGCACCGTCAGAATCTGTGGCGATACAAAGTAACTATCAATCGTTTCTCCCTGCAGGACCAATACCCACTACCAAAAGCCGACGACCTCTTTGCAACGCTGGCGGGAGGAAAGACATTCACGAAGCTGGATCTGACTTCAGCCTCTATGACACAGGAACTGGAGGAATCATCAAAGGCCCTCATCTGCATCAACACGCACAAAGGTCTTTTTGTTTATAACAGATGCCCATTTGGAATCCGATCAGCGGCGGCGATATTCCAGAGAAACATGGAAAGTTTACTGAAGTCGGTCCCGCACACCATGGTCTTCCAGGACGACATCTTGGTCACAGGTCGGAACACAGTCGAGCACCTGCAGAATCTGGAGGAGGTTCTTAATTGACTCAACTGCGTGGGGCTCAAGTAAAAACTCTCAAAGTGCGTTTTCCTAGTGCCTGAAGTGGAGTTTCTGGGAAGGAAGATTGCGGCGGACGGCATCAGGCCCACCAACGCAAAGAGGGAGGCAATTGAGAACGCACCGAGGCCACAGAACGTGACGGAGCTGCGGTCGTTTCTGGGACTCTTGAACTACTTTGGTAACTTCTTACCAGGTCTCAGCTCCCTGCTAGAACCACTACATGTCTTACTACGAAAAGGGGGCAAATGGGTTTGGGGCAAAAGCCAAGAAAATGCCTTTTTAAAAGCGAGAAAATTGTTATGCTCAAACAAATTGCTTGTGTTGTATGATCCATGTAAGCGTTTGGTGCTAGCATGTGATGCGTCGTCATATGGCGTCGGGTGTGTATTACAACAAGCTAATGATTTCGGGAAACTGCAACCAGTTGCTTATGCATCCAGGAGTCTGTCTAAGGCCGAGAGAGCCTATAGCATGATTGAGAAAGAAGCATTAGCGTGTGTCTAGGGGGTAAAGAAAATACATCAATACCTGTTTGGGCTAAAGTTCGAATTGGAAACTGACCATAAGCCATTTATATCCCTGTTCTCTGAGAGTAAAGAGATAAATACCAATGCATCAGCCCGCATCCAGAGATGGGCACTCACGTTGTCCGCATACAACTACGCCATCCGCCACAGGCCAGGCACAGAAAACTGTGCCGATGCTCTCAGTAGGCTGCCATTGCCCACCACGGGGGTAGAAATAGCGCAGCCTGCAGATCTAGCCATGGTTGTGGAAGCATTTGAGAGTGAGCAATCACCCGTCACTGTCCGGCAGATCAAAACCTGGACAAGCTGTCAAAAGCTGTGTGCTTCTTTTGAGCTGATCCAGTGTCCCAGTGGAAATGCAGGAAGAGATAAAGCCGTTCCAGCGGCGCAAAGATGAAATGCTTATACAGACAGACTGCCTTCTGTGGTGCAATCAAGTAGTGGTCCCCAAGAAGGGCAGAGACACCTTCATCAATGACCTCCACTGTACCCACCCAGGCATCGTAATGATGAAAGCGATAGCCAGATCCCACGTGTGGTGGCCCGGTATTGATGCGGACTTAGAGTCCTGCGTTCACAGATGTAATACATGCTCGCAGTCAAGCAATGTACCCAGGGAGGCGCCGCTAAGTTTATGGTCTTGGCCCTCCAAAAGGTAGGGTCCAAGGTGGGTTGCTCAGGGTAGTCCGTGAATCTGAGTTTGATTTGGTCCAAGTGTTTCCAGTGAATGAGTCCATTTGAAAGTTTGACCCGAAACACCCTGCTCCCCTCTTTGGCCATGACAGTGCCAGGAAGCCACTTGGGACCTTGTCCATAATTTAATGCAAATACAGGATCATTGACTTCAATCTTGCGTGACACATTTGCACTATCATGGTATGCACTTTGTTGAAGCCGCCTGCTCTCTACCTGTTCATGTAGATCAGGGTGAACTAAAGAGAGCCTTGTCTTAAGTGCTCTTTTCATGAGCAGTTCAGCAGGTGGGATCCCAGTGAGCGAATGGGGTCTCGTGCTAAGCAGGACTCGGGATAGGCGAGTCTGCAGTGAGCCTTCAGTTACCCTCTTCAAGCCTTGCTTGATGGTTTGCACTGCTCTAGGGTACATGTCGACTATGCAGGCCCGTTCTTGGGTAAAATGTTCCTTGTGGTTGTAGACACGTACTCCAAGTGGATTGAATGTGAGATAATGTCGGCTAGCACGTCTGCTGCCATCACTGAAAGCCTGCGGGCCATGTTTGCCACACACGGCTTACCTGATGTCCTGGTGAGCGACAACGGGCCATGTTTTACCAGTGCTGAGTTCAAAGAATTCATGACCCGTAACGGGATCAAACATGTCACATCTGCCCCGTTTAAACCAGCGTCCAATGGTCAGGCAGAGAGAGCAGTGCAAACCATCAAGCAAGGCTTGAAGAGGGTAACTGAAGGCTCACTGCAGACTCGCCTATCCCGAGTCCTGCTTAGCACGAGACCCCATTCGCTCACTGGGATCCCACCTGCTGAACTGCTCATGAAAAGAGCACTTAAGACAAGGCTCTCTTTAGTTCACCCTGATCTACATGAACAGGTAGAGAGCAGGCGGCTTCAACAAAGTGCATACCATGATAGTGCAAATGTGTCACGCAAGATTGAAGTCAATGATCCTGTATTTGCATTAAATTATGGACAAGGTCCCAAGTGGCTTCCTGGCACTGTCATGGCCAAAGAGGGGAGCAGGGTGTTTCGGGTCAAACTTTCAAATGGACTCATTCACTGGAAACACTTGGACCAAATCAAACTCAGATTCACGGACTACCCTGAGCAACCCACCTTGGACCCTACCTTTTTTGATCCCCCAACACATACACCAGTGGCAACCGACACCACGGTTGACCACAAAGCAGAACCCATCATCCACAGCAGCCCTGCAGGGCCCAACACACCAGGCAAGACCAGCTGCACAGCAGCCCAGCGAGGGCCCAACAAATGATTCAACAACACCAGCTTTCACACCGAGACGATCAACCAGGGCAAGAAGGGCCCCAGATCGATTGATATTGTAAATAGTTGCACTACTGACTTTGCAGGGGAATGTTG
Organism: Pristiophorus japonicus; assembly: GCF_044704955.1. Taxonomy (NCBI): domain Eukaryota; kingdom Metazoa; phylum Chordata; class Chondrichthyes; family Pristiophoridae; genus Pristiophorus; species Pristiophorus japonicus. The sequence continues at coordinate 154,556,850 of NC_091979.1, read as the reverse complement.
TTATATATGTGGACTTGTATTTACTCTGTACAGCTAGCAGAGGGCTCATTCCCCGGAGTCCCAAGGGATCTCATAATCCCTTGGGAGCATAGGTATTTAAGAAGGCTTCACAGGTTGGAGAGGCACTCTGGAAACCTGCAATAAAAGACTAAGGTCACACTTTACTTTGAGCTCACAGTGTTCAGTCTGACTCTTTCTCCATACACTACATAGACTACATCATATGCACTGCCCTCATCAAACATCCTGGTTACCTCCTCGATAAATTCAAGCAAGTTAGTCAGACACGACCTTCCCTTAACAAATCCATGCTGACTGTCCCTGATTAATCTATGTCTTTCCAAATGAAGATTTGTCCTGTGCCTCAGGAGTTTTTCCAATAATTTTCCCACCACTAAGGTTAGGCTAACTGGCCTGTAATTACTCGGTCTATCCCTGTCTCCCTTTTTAAAGAAGGTACAACATTAGCAGTCCTCCAGTCCTCTGGCACCACATCTGTAGCCAGAGTGGACTGGAAAATGATGGCCAGAGCCTCTGCTATTTCTTCTTTTGCTTCTCTTAACAGCCTAGGATACATTTCATCTATCTATCAGATATCTATCCATCTATCTATCAGATATCTGTCAGCTATATATCTATCTATCTATCAGATATCTATCTATCAGATATTTATCTATCTATCTATCAGATATCTGTTATTCTATCTATGTATCAGCATCCTTTTTGTGGGAGCAAATGCTCCTTATACATTTCCCATTTCTGGTAAATAAGTATATCCAAATTAATAGTGTGTTATAGATTTTACGCTACTCCATACAACTTAAAATGTTTCAGTTGCCAGTTTCCACTGAAGAAAATACAGATGCTGTGAATCCATAGTTTAAGAATTTTCCTTCAGTTACTGCAGAAAAAATTCTAAATGAAAGGAAACTGAACAGCAGACACATACAAATCCCACCTGGTACATTTACTGTGGAAATTAAGTGGCTTTAATTGTGTGTGGGCAGGAGGCAATTTTGCATCACACCATTAAAAACTAATGACACCCTTGATAAGAAGTAAGGTTGCCAGCATATCAGTGATATTCCATTTATAGAGCACTGTAGTAAATTCTAAACTATGCATATATTCTACATTTATGACATGTTAACCCTAAAGAAAGATGTGTAGCATGGTTAGAGTCTCTTTGTTTGCAGGGAAGCTGAGCATGTTGGTTGATTAATTTGCAAAGAAAATAATTCGCTAACCTTTAATATATTGTGCTGCATCCTATAAACAGCGGGTCATTCATGGACACCCGGGCCAATAATTTCACCGTCTGATTAGTAAGGAACCCAAGAGTGGTGATATACAGTACGACAGTTATTTGGCCAAAGCATGCCCAAAATCTGCGTTCTTTTACAGAAATAAAAATAGAAGCCCAGGTACCAATGAGAAAAGCAATTTGGCATATCTTGGGATTTAATTGCACTGCATTTATAAACGTATCATTCTAATTAGCCAAATGTTCATGAAAGTAGCACTGCATATATCAAATTTATGCCATCGTTTCAAATGTGTTCTTTAGCAATGTTAACGCAGTGATTGAGGTTTTCGTGGGTCTCACCAGAGGACGTAATTATGATTGAAAAATGTGTGTTAATTAGCAGCATGCACTTAGCAAAATAAAAGTTATCTGTATTTTTTCAGTACTTAACTGTGCTGTAAAATATGAGAATGTGGTGAAAAAAATAAAAGTCTCACCCAATCGAGACAATGCCTGATTGAGTGAACCCACCTAGACAGAGAGCAGCCAATATCTCAGGGCCACTCCAGTCTGCCTGCTGCAGCATTGCACAGAATGGAATTCAGTTTAATTCTTCCATTTGGATAAGCAGCTGCATGTGGGAAAACTATAGGGAGCAATGGATCAAAATCAGATCAAAGTCCTACCGCCAATATATTGTGCCCAAATACTCAATATTAATCAAATCCCTGCAACAAAATATTAAAAATAAATATGACATTCACAGAAATACTACATAAATCTCACTCAATTATAATGACAATAGGTCACAGAAATCTCATAAATCCAGAGTAATAATATATCCAATAACGATTCACCTGGCAAGAGACTTGTTCATTTTCCACCATCAAATAACAGCAGCAGATTAAGCTGCAGCAGTCATCAGTAAATCAATTTGTCATATTTTAAAAACAAATTAGATTGGTTTAATGTGTAAATGAGATGTGTGGTATAATAATGGACCACACAGACCAGAAGGTTCCAGGTTCAATCCTTGGTTTGCATTGAGTTATCTGATCTCAGCCAAGGCAGCAAATGGAAGTGTTACAATTGACCTCAGCACCCTGGGCTCAGGAGAGAGAGAGAAAAAAATCAGCCAGGGTTTCTATTTCTGATCATTATCGACAGACCTGTGCTGGCAGCTGTAAATGTATTGGCCTCAAATGAGAAGAAGAATGGTTCAGCTCTGATGGCCTCCCTGGTCAAGAACTGCCAGTGCCTGTTGTACTATACCCCAGCAATAGTCAGTACCTTCAGGACAGGCGATGAGAAAAGGGGAGAAAATTGGGAGGAAAAAAAGGACAGTATTTTATTATGCAACTTAAGGCACAAGTATAAAAAGAGCCCTGAAAATCCTGGAATCCCACTCCATCGATGGAAGTGCTGTAAAATGGGTCTTCCGGCTGCCATTCTGTCCACGTGTTGGCCCCATCCCTACAAATGGCTGGAATTTACCTGGAGCCTTTTCCTAATTGTGACAAAACTGACATTAGGTCTCCAACTCCATATTGGTTCAGTTAGTATGAAGCAGGCTTGTTTCCCCTGACCTGTCACCCTCCTAATATCTGCTAATTTGGCTTGACATCCATTTGTGTCTAATTATTACGACAAATACAACTTGCATTTATGCAGCAGCTTTAGTGTAATAAAACGTCCCCAGGCTCTTCACAGGAACGTTATCAAACAAAACAAGAACAGGTGACCAAAAGTTTGGTCAAAGAGGTAGATTTTAAGGAGCATTTTAAAGGAGGAGAGAGAGAGAGGTAGAGAGGTGGCAAGGTTTAGGGAGGGAATTCCAGAGCTTAGGACCTAGGCAGCTGAAGGCACAGCCACCAATGGTGGAGCGATTAAAATCGATGCTGCGCAAGAGGCCAGTAGTTGAGGAACACAGAGAACTTGGAAGGTTGTGGGGCTGGAGGAAGTTGAAAATATAGGGAGGGGTGAGGCCATGGAGAGATTTGAAAAAAAGGATGAGAATGTTTTAAATTGGAGCGTTGCTGGTCCAGGAGCCAAGGTAGGTCAGCGAGCACAAGAGTAATGAGAAGATTCTGCTGATAGGGTTACATGAAGAGGGGTGAGAGGAGGCGCGTGTGGAGCATAAACACTGGTACCGATCAGTTGAGCCAAATTGCCTGTTTCTCTGCTATATATTCAATGTAATTCTCCACTCAGCCTCAGCTCATCTGCTGCTGAAACCCTTATCCATGGTCTAGGTGCAAGTTAGGATACGAGCAGCAGAATTTTGGATAAGCTCAAGTTTATGGAGGGTAGAATATGGGAGACCGGCCAGGGGAGCTTGGAATAATTGAATCTTGAGGTAATAAAGACATGGATAAGGATTTCAGCAGTAGATGAGCTGAGGCAGGGTTGAAAATTACATCGAATGTATAGCAGAGAAACAGGCCATTCCACCCAACTGGTTCGTGTCAGTGTATGCTCCACTCAAGCCTCCTCTCACCCCTCTTCATGTAACCCTATCAACATAACCTTCTATTCCTTTCTCCCTCACGTGCTTATCTAGCTGCCCCTTAAATTGAGGATTTCCAACCCTCCTGAATTTCGGTGAGAATGGGCGATTGATCTCCCGGGCGCAGCTGCTGACGACTCGGGAGAAACGATCCTTGTATGTGCAGTGCCCTGGCTGGCTGGCCTGCAACTAAACCCTGTTGTCTGGGCCCTGATGGAACCCACTATTTGGAAACACTGCTTCATTGCCAGTTGTGAGGGTAGCGGCATTGTGGCTCACGAAAATCGCTTGGAAACTCTGTGGGTCCTGAGAAAGCAGCACAAACTGGGGGAGGGAGAGAAAGAGAGAGAGAGAGAGAGAAACACAAACTGGGGGATGGAGAGAGTGAGTGAAGCACAAACTGGGGAGGGAGAAAGAGAGAGAGAGAAAAACACAAACTTGGGGAGGGAGAGAGAGAGTGAAACACAAACTGTGGAGGGAGAGAGAGAGAGAGAGAAACACAAACTGTAGAGGGAAAGAGAGAGAGAGAAAAACACAAATTGGGGAGGGAGAGAGAGAGAGAGAGAAACACAAACTGTAGAGGGAAAGAGAGAGAGAGAGAAAAACAAACTTGGGGAGGGAGAGAGAGAGTGAAACACAAACTGTGGAGGGAGAGAGAGAGAGAAACACAAACTGTGGAGGGAGAGAGAGAGAGAGAGAAAGAAACACAAACTGTGGAGCAAGCTCCCACAAACAGCAAGTAAATAAATGACCAGATCATCTGTTTTAGGTGTTGGTCGATGGATAAATGTTGGCCAGGCACCAGAACTCTGCTCTTCTTCGAAAAAGTGCCATAAGTTCTTTTATGCCCACTTGAGAGGACAGTCAGTTTAAGGTCTCATTCAAAAGACAGCATTTCTGAGTGCACTCAATACCATAGGGGGAGCAGAGAGAGAATTGGGACCCACCCTCTGCTTCCTCCTTCTGAAAGCGTTGGCACAGACAAGGAGAATCTCTTTGAAGACATTCGCTGGTAATTCTCGCAAAGTTCACAGGATGTAAAATGTTTGTCCACTGGGGGACACCAACTGTGAACATCAGTTACAGCAAAGGCTTTCCTGCAAATGGTACAAATTCTACCTCCAGGTTCTGGAACAAAGCCAGAGGAAACCAGGATATTATCCGACTTAAGCAACAATATCCTTCTATGGAACAGGATCAAGCTGACAAGTTAAAACACCAATGCAGTCCTATTCTATTATATCATCATCATAGGCAGTCCCTCGGAATTGAGGAAGACTTGCTTCCACTCTAAAAATGAGTTCTTAGGTGACTGAAAGTCCAATAGGAGAACCACAGTCCCCGTTTGAGGTGGATCAGATAGTCGTCAAGGCACTGACCACACTCAATCTATTATATAGGGCAACAGAAGAAGCACAACTTTAACTAACCCTAATAACAGAACAAAACATTGCTGAAGGTGTTTATAGGAGGGAATGTAATGTTGGAAAATGTGAGGTCATGCACTTTGGCAGATAAAATCAAAGAGCAAGTTATTATTTAAATGGAGAAAGATTGCAAAGTGCCACAGTACAGCGGGATCTGGGGGTACTTGTGCATGAAACACAAAAGGTTAGTATGCAGGTACAGCAAGTGGAATCTTAACCTTTATTACAAAGGGGATGGAGTATAAAAGCAGGGAAGTCTTACTACAGTTATACAAGGTATTGGTGAGGCCACACCTGGAATACTGCGTGCAGTTTTGGTTTCTATATTTACAAAAGGATATACTTGCTTTGGAGGCAGTTCAGAGAAGATTTACTGGATTGATTCCGGAGATGAGGGGATTGACTTATGAGGAAAGGTTGAGTAGGTTGGGCCTCTACTCATTGGAATTCAGAAGAATGAGGGGTGATCTTATCGAAACATATAAGATTATGAGGGGGCTTGACAAGGTGGATGCAGAGAGGATGTTTCCACTGATGGGGGAGATTAGAACTAGAGGGTATAATCTTAGAATAAGGGGCCGCCCATTTAAAACTGAGATGAGGAGAAATTTCTTCTCTCAGGGTGTTGTGGAGCTATGGAATTCGCTGCCTCAGAGAGCTGTGGAAGCTGGGACATTGAATAAAGTTAAGACAGAAATAGACAGTTTCTTAAAAGATAAGGGAATAAGGGGTTATGGAGAGCGGGAAAGGAAGTGGACCTAAGTCCATGATCGGATCAGCCATGATCGTATTAAATGGCGGTGCAGGCTCAAGGGGCCGTATAGCCTACTCCTGCTCTTATTTCTTATGTTTTTATGTTTTTATGAACTACGAGACAGCACAGGAGGGGAAAATCACTTCATACCACCTGCAATCTTCTGGATGGATATGTTGCCTCACTCTCGTTATATATGAGGAAAGTTTTATATCACATTAAAATGTCGGTATGGTCCTCAAATTAACAACTGCTGATGTTACGTGATTTAAATACATTAAATTTTTTAATTGAAAAAAACTTTAAAAGTAATCATTGAATTTAGGGTAAATAATATTTTAAAAAGGATCATCATATTGGATTTTAGCTGAATGAACCAGATCTCCTCAAGTTAAAGTAAAAAGTGTAAGTGTATTCAGTAAACCGATGGAGTTCTCTGCAGACCCGTACTGTAGATGACACATTTATGATTCTAAAAATGTGAAAATCAATGCTTTTTTATTTTTTTCTTCTTTACAATTATATGCACCAATGCCATCTTACAGAACAGAAGCAGTTAGAAGTAATTCAGTTTTAACCAGTTTAAAATATGTATGTCATCTTCCCAAATTACATATGGAACTTAAATGGACAAATTCTCCGTGACTGTTCGTACAATAAAGTCCTCTCTGTGATGATCCCGAACTACTGTAGTACTGCTTCCTGCTAGATAATTGTTTGCAACACTATTGTTTTTCCCATGCCATTTCTTTTATTGCACATTCAGGGAGATATATCTTGGTTTTTAGCCAGATAGTTCTTCATTTACTTAAGCATTTACAGATGAAGATTGCTGTAATTACCAGAATACCTGCTTATTTTCTAAGTATTATCTTGGCAACCAGCTGGCATTTACAACCAATTAACAAGCTTTACCATTAGTTGCATGGGAGTATCTTGGAGTCTGCCCATTGTGTGCTAATTTTCTCTCGCAGATAATCAGCATAAACCTCTAAAAGGAAAAAAGTGAAAAGAAAGGTCTAAAAAAAACAACAGCAGATGTGGAAATTACCATGTGTCTTTTGCAGACAAAGCTATCTTGTGACTCACTGATTGCAATGGATGCCGTCACTGCTGGTTCTTAAGTATTCCCTTTGTCTCGTCTTTTAAAAATATGGCTTTAATAAAGTGCCCGTGTTTTTACCATAAGCTACAACCAGCACTTGCTCATCTCATTTAGTGAAATTGAGCAATTGTGGGGCTGAACACTTGGAACAATTTGACCAAAACAGCTTGAGGAAAAAAATAGATGAAAATGTGCCTGTTCCAATTAATGAAGATAACCACTAAATGATTCCCTAATTATTTCCCAATTGCACTTAGTGGAGGTGATCCATAAATTAGCTTGAGAAAATTATGGGCTAACTTTTATTACATTGCTTTTAATCAGCAGGGATCTGCCAGGGAATTAAATTGGCTGCTTGACACGTATTTTCGATTTTAAACAGACTTTTTAAAAAGAAGTTTCTAGAAAGGCACAATTTGCAAATATTTCAATCAATTCTAGTGAATAATGCCTCTATTACTTTTTTTATATATTAGGAAAACTACTTAAAAAAATATTATCAGTGTGTCCCATTTTCTATATGATGTACATTTAATTACTTTTGCTACTTTGTCATTTGTTAAATCATTATTCAATTTAAATGCATATACCTGTATAAAGACACAAATCAAAGTCATTTTTGTCAGCCCCACCACCATTAAGGAAGAATATTGATCCATTTTTAGAACATGCTGCCATCCCAAAGAACTGCAGCTGGTCAACAAATTGCAGATGTTGAAACCGGCTTATATTAAAAATTAAAGCAATTTTTAAAGGAGGCATTTAAACTCAACCCATCTGACCAAGTGAGCCGTGCAACATGCAACCAGACTTTTGCCAGGGACACTGGAACTGGACATTAGATGTGTCAAAGTACCACCAATTGACTCCCCTTCCAAGTTTCTCTACCTCTCTCTGGAAAAGTGTCTGCTCAGCACCTCCTAAAACCACAGCTGAGATCAAAAACACATGTGGGATATTGTAGCTTTGCATCTGCTTTCTACGATTCCACATTGTAGTGCATTAATACCCCAATGCATTGTGACACCAAGCCATTGGAATATCCAAAGTTTCAAACATTGCTGACAAGAGACAAGCCATTAGAGCATGAATCTGTTCTTCCCTATCCTCGCCCCGCCCCCTCCACTCCCCCCACTCCCCCAATGACCCTCTTCATCCCCCTCAAAAATAATGACATTGTTAACCAGTATATACTAATCTGGCAACAGGACTAGTAAGTAACTGGTGAATGAGTACAGTGTTGTAAAGACAATACTGTTGATTTTTTGTATTCCATCATTTTATACATTTTGGATGCACAAGCAAATTTAAAAAAAATAACTACACCTCAGAAAGCAGTTAAAATTCAAAGATGTTATAATCTTTGTGCATGTGCTATTATCAACAACTTCGCCAATTCTGAACATGATCTGAAACCTGAGAGTTTTACCTAATTCTTTCGAATGGATGTTAGATTTTGTAGATATTGGTGAGTCCTTAGGTTGTTTCCAATCATCATTTAGGTCAATGCAGAGAAATGTCTTTACTTTTTAGGTAAAAATAAAAGTAAGACTTGCAGGTATGTAGCGTCTTTCACAACCTCAGGACGTCCCATAGTGCTTTACAGCTAATGAAGTACTTTTTGAAGTGTAGTCACTGTTGTAATGCAGAAAACGTGACAGTCAATTTGAGCAGAGCAAGGTTCCACAAATAGCAATGTGATAATGACCAGATAATCTGCTTTTTTGGTTAAATGGAGGGATAAATATTGTCCGGGAGAATTCCTTTATTCTGCTTCGAAAAAGTGCCATGGGATCTTTTACGTGCAGCTGAGAGAGCAGATAGGGCCTCGGTTTAATGTCACATCTGAAAGACAGCACCTCCAACAGCCTAGATTTTGCGCATAACTCCCTGGAGTGGGACTTGAACACTTCTGAACCACCAGTGTCATCTAAATGAAGCAGAAGCCAGGAATGTTAGTGTTCCAAATTAGATTTTAGAGACTTTTCCAAAATAATCATTAGCTCCATTCTAGGAATTTTAAAATACCCTAGTTAGCATCACCAGAGATGCAGGTGCAAAGGAACATTATGTCTGTGATTGACGCTACAGGCTTCAGGATTTGGGCTAGTACTTCCTTTATCATGTCCCATTTACACTGGAAATGCATGTTGGAATTGGCATAACTCAAATTCAGGTCAAGCATCTGTGTTCCTGTTGGTTCCAAAACATGCCCCTTTTAGATTGCAGGTAAGTTTCTTCATTGACAGATAAAAGAGAAAAAAGGAGCATCACCTCCACTGATCATTTCCACTTGGCAGATATGTCAAACAGCATCATTTCTCACTGGCCCCTTTCCCTCCTTATTAGGTTGGATGCTGCGTGTGGGCAGGCTATTGAAAGTTTATTTTCCTCTAAATATTTATTTACCCAACTCCTATGCAGCAGTCAATGTAAGTAAGTGAAGAATGCAATTCTGGGTTGCATGATCATATGAAAGTGGCAGTGATCAGTAGAGATGGTGTCCAGATTTTTCCTCAGCTCCAATTTCAAAATTGGAGATTTGGAAGAATGGGAGAGAAACACAATCTACAGAGGCACAATCTAGATCGAGTTGACAAAAGCAGTCCCACTTCTCCAGGCAAATGGCATCTGGAATCGCGAACTGGATCGGTGACACCACTTTAGTGTGCAAGAACTCACGGGGATTCTACGTTTGTCAAGGTTTCAGACCAAGATGTGAGGTGGGTCAAGACTACCTCACAGTCCAGGCAGAGAGACTAAGTTTGGAACTTACGCTGTTTCAAATTGGCACTAAATTTGGCAGAAGTAACAGGTAAATCCAACATCCCTTTGCCAAACAAAAGGAAGAATGACTAATCTACTTTTAAGAACATAAGAACATAAGAATTAGGAGCAGGAGTAGGCCATTCGGCCCCTCGCGCCTGCTCCACCATTCAATGAGATCATGGCTGAACTTTTACCTCAACTCCACTTTCCTGTACTATTCCCATATCTCTTGATTCCCTTAATATCCAAAAATCTATCGATCTCTGTCTTGAATATACTCAAAGACTGAGCCTCCACAACCCACTGTGGTAGAGAATTCCAGAGGTTCACAACCCTCCTCATCTCAGTCCTAAATGGCCAACCCCTTATTCTGAGACTGTGACCCCTGGTTCTATACTCCTCAGCCAGAGGAAACATCCTCCTTGCATTTACCCTGTCCAGCTCTGTAAGAATTTTGAATGTTTCAATGAGATCACCCCTCATTCTTCTAAACTCTAGAGAACATAGGCCTAGTCTACTCAATCTCTCCTCATAGGACAATCTCCCTATCCCAGGAATCACTCTGGTGAACCTTCGTTGCACTCCCTCAATGGCAAGTATATCCTTCCTTAGGTAAGGAGACAAAAACTGTACACAATATTCCAGGGTAGTCTCACCAGGGCCCTATATAATTGCAGTAAGACGTCTTTACTCTTATACTCAAATACTCTTGCAATAAACGCCAACATACCATTTGCTTCCTTAATTGCTTGCTGTACCTGCATGTTAACTTTCAGTGATTTGTGTACAAGGACACCCAGGTCCCTCTGAACACCAACATTTCACAATCTCGCACCTTTTAAAAAATACTTTGATTTTCTAATTTTTCCTACCAAAATGGATAACTTCACATTTCTCCACATTTATTATTTCATTTGCCATGTTCTTGCCCATCCACTTAGCCTGTTTATAATTTATATTAATGACTTGGAAGAAGGGACTGAGTGTAATGTAGCCAAGTTTGCTGACAATACAAAGATGGGAGGAAAAGCAATGTGTGAGGAGGACACAAAAAATCTGCAAAAGGACATAGACAGGCTAGGTCAGTGGGCAAAAATTTGGCAGATGGAGTATAATGTTGGATATTGTGAGGTCATGCACTTTGGCAGAAAAAATCAAAGAGCAAGTTATTATTTAAATGGAGAAAGATTGCAAAGTGCCACAGTACAGCGGGACCTGGGGTTCCTTGTGCATGAAACACAAAAGGATAGTATGCAGGTACAGCAAGTGATCAGGAAGGCCAATGGAATCTTGGCCTTTATTGCAAAGGGGATGGAGTATTAAAGCAGGAAAGTCTTGCTACAGTTATATACGGGTATTGGTGAGGCCACACCTGGAATACTGCATGCAGTTTTGGTTTCTATATTTACGAAAGGATATATTTGCTTTGGAGGCAGTTCAGAGAAGGTTGATTCCGGGGATGAGGGGGTTGACTTATGAGGAAATGTTGAGTAGGTTGGGCCTCTACTTATTGGAATTCAGAAGAATGAGAGGTGATCTTATCGAAATGTATAAGATTATGAGGGGGCTTGACAAGGTGGATGCAGAGAGGATGTTTCCACTGATGGGGGAGACTAGAAGTAGAGGGCATGACCTGAGAATAGAGATGAGGCGAAATTTCTTCTCTCAGAGGGTTGTAAATCTGTGGAATTCGCTGCCTCAGAGAGCTGTGGAAGCTGGGACATTGAATAAATTTAAGACAGAAATAGACAGTTTCTTAAATGATAAGGGGATAAGGGGTTATGGGGAGCGGGCGGGGAAGTGGAGCTGACTCCATGATCAGATCAGCCATGATCTTATTGAATGGCGGAGCAGGCCTACTCCTGTTCCTATTTCTTATGTTCTTATGTTCTTATGTTCTTATATACCCTTGAAGTCGCTTTGCATCCTCCTCACAACTTATATTCCCACCTAGCTTTGTATCATCAGCAAACTTGGCTGTATTACATTTGGTTCCCTCATCCAAATCATTGATATAGATTGTGAATAGCTGGGGCCCAAGTACCAATCCTTGCGGCACCTCACTAGTTACAGCCTGGCAACCGAAAATGACCCATTTATTCCTACTCTCTGTTTTCTGTCCTCAATCCATGCTAGTATATTACCCACAATCACATGAGCGCTAATTTTGAACAATAACCTCCTGTGTGGCACCTTATCGAATGCCTTCTGAAAATCCAATTACACCACATCCACAGGTCTCCCCTTATCTATTCGACTAGTTACAATCTCAACAAACTCTAAGGGCCTGAAATTGGTCAATGCATAAGATCCGCCCATTTCTCAGCGGCATGCCGGAGGTGCATCGTTTCAAACCGCCGGCACACCGCTGAGACCGAAGAGGACAAAATTGGACGGTGGTATGTCACCGGTCTGCAGCGGGAGGTATGGAACCTTTTAGTCGATCCAGATCGACTTTCTCTTCGATAGGCGGTACGGCACTGAACTGCGCATGTGTGATTTTTTTTCCCCCTTTTTTTTTACAGAAGCATTTTACCCGTGATTTCGGGGGTCAGGAGTCACCCACGCATGCACAGTGAGTTGAAGAGGAGGGAGAGAGAGTGAGAAGGAGCAGCAATCTAGTCGACGGGCAGTTACTTTAAAAACACATTGCAGAGTTTTAAAAATATTCGTAACAACTAATAATTCTACAGTTTGAAGAATAAGACATATTTTACAAAGCAAAAATCATAACAGAAATATTATGGGAATGTTAAAACAAAATCCAAACGCAGGAACATTGAAAAGGACGGGAGGTTAAGGGCGCCTGCCTTCAACGAGACGGAGTTACCTGCCCTTCTCAAGAATATCACAGAGAGATACTCCGAGCTAACAAAACGTGGTCGTGGAAAGCCCCCGCCAAAGGAGTACCAACAGGATATGAGATGAGATCGGGGAGGGTGTGTCCTCCACAAGTACCACGGTACGCACGAGGGAAAGGTGCCATAAGAGGCGGAATGACCTGGTGAGGGTCGCAAGAGTAAGTAATGATTTTATTTATGCACCCCCCCTTGTGCCATGTATCATGTAAATGTAGGTTCAGTGTTACATGGATGATGTTATTTATCTTAAGGTTACAGCGATGTATTCGTGCTTTCAGGTAATGACAAGAGGATCAACGCAGTGTTTTTTATGTGTGTGTGTGTCTGTGTGTGTGTGTGTGTGACCCTGTGTGTCTGCGATGTTACATGGATTGAAGATTTTTACATTCATTTACTTTACTTTCTGCAGAAGAAGACATCTGTAATGGCAGCTGATCAGCGGCATACGGGGAGGACCCACAACCCAAGAGCATCTGACTGAAATCGAGATCCGTGCCCTGTCCCTGGTTGGGGATAGCAACTGTGCCACCATCGGTATTGGAGCTGACCCACTCACACAGGATGGTAAGTTGAATAAAATGCAGTCTGTGTTGCAGTCCTGCCATGTCATGTAATGTAACTGTAACTGTAATGTTGACCTGATGTGATGTAAGTTTATTGCACTGTAATGTTGGCCTCATGTGATGTACTGCAATGGGATTATGTAACGCAATGCATATATGTATTCTGTCTGCGATATATAATGCAGTACTGCAGCAGTGCTGGACTTTTAAGTAAGGCTGCGATAAGTCACTGTACTATGTACTCACGTAACTCTGACCCCACCCCTGGTGCCAAGCATTTTAAAATGTTGTTTTGTAATTCCAGACTCGGACAATTTAGACCACACCGACACAGAGGGATCCTCTGCATCCACCTCTGGTGTCACCCAGCCCTCTCCCAATTTCACCACTGGTAGAAATGAGGAAGAGGAAGAGGAAGAGGAAGAGGAAGAGGAAGAGGAAGAGGAAGAGCCGCTGATCCTGGAGCCAGTGGAGGTGGAGCTGGTGGTGGAGATGGAGGAGGATGCACCAACTCCATGTGGGCCAGCTGGATCATCCTCCACCACGGAGTCTGTATTCAAGGGATTCCCTCTAGGCTGCTCTGATTCTGCGGGACCAAGTGGTGCTCAGCAAGGCACCCCCAGTGTTGCAGCACCTTTGCCACAGCGACAGAGGTTGGTGCAGAAAAGGTCAGTTGCTGTAGGCGTGTACCAGGACATGTGCGTCTGTCACAGGCCAGCGTCAACATAGGTCAAGAGCTGCTCAAGACCATGACTACGATAGCCGCAAACATCGCGGCTCTATCAGAGCAGCAATCGGAGGATATGTCGCGACCGCAATGGAGCGGACCGCCAATGCCATCAAAGCCATGCGGCAATTGACAGGATTGGGACATGGTGTGGAACCCCCCCTGTGCCATAGTAGTCCTTCTTCGCATGCACACCGCAGCCTCCGCCCTTTTTTGTGCATGAGCGCTCATTTCAGTCATGCATGCGCAGTACGATTATATGAGGAAGTCGGAAGTGGGGCCGAACCACATTGCCAAACCTGGAGATCAATGCTGCTCGAGCCTGAGCCTGCTACTGGGTTATCTCCAGGACTTTTGCTTAGTATATCGCTGTGCTTATCTACACAAACATTTTCGCGGCCTTCTGAGAGAGAGAGGAAATCAGAGGTGGGAGAGAGAGAGAGAGGGCAAGAGATAGAGATAGAGAGAGAGACTATCGGGGGGAGAGAGACTGGGGGGAGAGAGACTGGGGGAGAGAGACATGGGGAGAGAGAGCCTGGGGGGAGAGAGAGAGAGAGAGGGACTGGTGGATGGGGAGAGAGAGAGACTGGGGCTGAGAGTGACTGGGAGAGAGACGGGGGCGAGAGATAGAGAGAGAGAGAGAGAGAGAGAAAGACCGGGGAGAGAGACTGGGGGGAGAGAGACTGGGGGGAAAGAGACATGAGGAGAGAGAGTCTGGAGGGAGAGAGAGAGAGAGAGAGAGAGACTGGGGGCGGGAGGGGGAGAGAGAGAGACTGGGGCTGAGAGAGAGAGACTGGGGAGAGAGAGAGAGACTGGGGCAGAGAGAGAGAAACTGGGGGGAAAGAGAGAGAGAGACTGGGGGGAGAGAGAGGGTGGGGGAGAGTTAGAGAAAGAGAGTGGGGGAAAAAAGAGAGGCAGAGAGGGAGCGAGAGAGGGATAGAGAGTGAAAGAGAGGGCAGAGAGAGATAGGGCAGAGAGAGATAGGGCAGAGAGAAAGAGAGTGAGATGGCAGAGAGAGAAAGAGAGAGGGGGATAGAGAGAGAGTGAGAGAGAGACTGCGGGAGAGAGGGACAGAGAGACACTGGGAGGAGGCAGAGAGAGAAACGAGATGGGGGAAAAACGTGACCCTGGTCTAAAAGGGGAGAGCAGGGTTTGATCCAGATGGTAAGACAGATCACATTATTCCAACCTCATTCCCTTTACACCTGCACCATGTTCTCCCTCTCCTCTTCCGACACCTGGTTGATTTCTCAGAGAGCTCAGTGCGTGTGTGGCAAATGATATCATTGGACTGGAAGAAATCAGGAAGTCATGGCACTGTCACTATTCACTTCATATCCAATAAACCTGTTAACAATCTGTGATGCACACACAATGCCCCATCTATGTCGGGTAGGTTGTGGGGGGGAGGTCCGGAACTTGTTAGGGGGAGGTCATGAATCCTTTGGGGAGGAACTTGGGCAGGGGGAGAAAGTCACAAACTTGATGGGAGGAATGGGCAATGGGGACGAAAGTCAGGACCTTGGGCCAAAAGAAAGTCAGGAAGCCGGGGTGAGAGGAAGAATGTCAGAAACTTGGGCTGTAAGGGCAGGAACTTGGAGGGAGGAGATCAGGAACTTGGACTGGGAGTGAGTAGGTCATGAACTTGGATGGGGGTGGTGGAGTAGGTCAGGAACTTGGGCTGGGGGAGGAGGTCACGAACTTGGGGGTTGGGGGCAGGAACTTGTTTGGGGGTTTGGAGATCTTAACCAGTGAGAATGAGCCTTGTCTGTTCCAAGTGAGCTCTGTTCTGTCTGGAGTCGGCAGTCAGAATGGCTCAAATTATACTTTGCAAAGTCACTGATTACATAGGCAGGGTGGTTCTAATTATATATTCCATAGAAACTGCTGAGTGTGTCTTACCCTCCAAGGGGACCACGCAGCAATCAGATCTTGTGTTCAAGGGGACCTAATCAGAGTTTTATCTGTTGCAAATTAACACATCCATTAAACAGATGTTGTATAGTACTGTCAGTTGTAATCTAGGATAAAAACAGAAAATGCTGGAAATACTCAGCAGGTCAGGCAGCATCTATGGAGAGTGAAACAGAGTTAACGGCTGGAATCTTCTCAGCCCTGTGAGTGCGGGTTTGGAGGGGGGCCCACTGTCAAAATGGCCCTGATTGACAGCGGGTCGGGATCCCGCTCTGAAGCTGCCTCGGTCTGAGTTTCTCAGCTGTCAGGTCTGTGTGCCGATCACAAACCCGACGCCAGACAGTGGGCCAGTTCATTAAAGTACTTAACAGGTAGTTTAGTGGTATTTAAGAGGAATAAAAGCAGGCACTTACAATTTTATCACATTTTTGTTGGGTTTCACGTCCCTCATGGAACTCGCCAGGTAAGTGGAGTCAGGTTCAGTGACTTTCAATAACTTTGGCAAATTGACAGCTGCAGAAGTGGTATAAAAGCTACCATTTCACGACTTTCACTTTCCAATGTCAGAAGCTGAAGCCTTCAGGATTTGGAAGGTAATTTTGAGCTGTATGCAGGTTGGAAGTGTTTGCAGTGAACTGTCTAATCACTGTCACCTCCTTGGAGCAACTCTCATAATTGACCTCTTCTGTCATTTCAACCTCAGCAGCCATCTATTCCAGCTGCATCAATGCCCTGGAAAATGATTCATCTTGGTCCTCATAATCCCACCACGATCAACCCCACATCACCAGGGACACCAGCATCACCAGCAACAACACCAACCTTCTCCGCAATCACCTGATGCTACACAGGACACAGGCCATCAGCACCCGACCACACTGCTGCCCGGGAGGCCAGGGATGGCCTCACCTTGGCCACATTTACTTCACTTGATGTTCTGTACCCTGGCTGCCACATGATGTTCTAGGTTGGCACCACCCCACACCAGCACCATAAAGGATCTCTGCAATGCCCAAACCATTTCTTTCACACTCATCACCATTGTGCAGGGTATCCTTATGTCTGATCATTCAGTACAGCTCACTAAGCCACTGCCAAAGATGCACACAAATCTGTTCAAGAATACAAAATGTTCAAAATAAAGATTTCAAGTGGGCTGGACTTTCCACTGAAGATCGCTGGGCTATCATCCATCTATCGTCGAAATAGGCAGGCTAGCGCCCATTTTACCTGAAAAATGGAAAGTTGGGCCTGAACGTCGTCCAAAGATCGGCGGCCCAAATTTTGGCACAAAAGAATTTTACATCGCCGAGGTGATCGCGCACCGCAACTTTCGACACATCGCCCACACATCGCCGAGCTGGTCACTCACTGAGAAGATCGCTGGAGATCGCTAGAGAAAAGCTACTCCTACCAGGCACTCCTCACAGAACTCGACACTGCGGACGCCATTTTGAACATCGGAGGAAGTGAGAGGCTGCTTAAAGAAGGGGCTTATCAGGAGAATTGTAATTTGTGAGTTATTTAAGAGCCTTATTTACTGACTGACCTACTCACATTTATATCTATATTTATATTTATATTTATATTTATTGAGGACAACGGGCATTTATAGCAATAATGATGGGGTCTGTAACTTCTCTACCATTATTTGTAAATGCTCACATGCAAGAGTCTGAAGTTGAGTTTAGTGAAGAGCCCAATCAAAGAGGTGGGCAGACTGATGCGGAGGAGGAGACCGTACACCTGACGAACCTACAGGGAAAAGCAATCATACCTGAACTTGTCTGATAACACATGCCTTCAGTGGCTGTGCTTCCGAAAGGAGGTAATTGCTGAGATATGCCAGCTCATTAAGGGAGCTCTGCAGCCTACCAGCACCATCAGGACCGCACTTCCCATTGAGGTAAAGGTTACTGCGACATTATCCTTCTATGCATCGGGCTCCTTTCAGGCTTCTGCTGGCGACATCTGTGGTATCTCTTAGCACGCCACACATTGCTCCATTTGACAGGTGACTCAAGCCCTTTACATGCGCAGGATGGACTTTATAAGCTTCCCTATGACCAGGGAGGCCAGACCGGGAGGGCTTTGGGTTTCTCGAGAATAGCAAACTTCCCTAAGGTGCAGGGAGAAATAGATTGTATGCACATCGCTGCGAGAGGACCTTTACAGGATGCAGAGGAATTTTGTAACCAAAAGGGATTCCACTTCCTGAATGCGCAGCTCGTTGTTGACCACAACCAAATAATCATGGCAGCAAATGCTAATTTTCCAGGCAGCATGCATGATGCGCACATCTTGCATAAGAGCGCTGTCTCTAACCTGTTTAACAGTCAGCCACAAGGTTAAGGTTGGATGCTGGGGGATAAAAGATATGGCCTTGCCAGCTGGCTCATGAACCCCCTGTGTAATCCTCAGATGGAAGCCAAGAAGCGTTACAATGAAAGCCATATAGCTACACGCAATATCATCGAAAAGACAATTGGAATGCTGAAGCAGCGCTTCAGATCCCTGGACCACACTGGAGACAGCCTGCAATACCACCCTGACCAGGTCGCTGAGTTTATTATGGTGTGCTGCATGTTGCATAACCTAGCTATAAGGAGACAACAACAATTGCCAGATGGGGCTGCTGGTCCACCTCAGGAAAGAGTGGAGGTGTAAGAGGCAGACGAGGAGGAGGAGGAGGTTGATGAGCACCTCGGGGAGGACAATCAGCCTAGCGATGAACCCATGCCCCCACGCTGCCCCGCAAGACTGGGAATACCCCGTGGGAGTTACGAGGCTGCAAAACTCTTAAGTCAGCAGCTCATAAATGAACGCTTTGCATGAACTTACATTGGTGACAGTTCCAGTTCCAGTTCCAGAAAGACAACAGTTGCAGTTGCATTACGTTTCATCCTTGCCTGGCCTGGCCTGGCCATTGTTTTCCAACAATTGTATTTGTTTTACCTTACCTTACATTATTAGAAGACACTGCACAACAATTGTAACATTCAATACATTTTTTTATTAATTTAACAATAATGTAACTAATTTTTTTTTGAACTGTAACTCCGCTGCCCCCCCGCCCCCCCCACCCCCCAACAATCACCCAAAAACAATAAAAAAGAACAACAACAATAACAATAACAATAAAGCACCCACCTCCCTACCTGCGGCCACATTTCCCTCCAGGTCCTTTAACCCCACCACTGTGTCTTACACCCCTGTTTGGGTCCCCGAGTCGGGCATGCAGTGGGCGATGGCAAGACTTCCTGCTGTGGGGGGGAGGTGATGGTGGCACGATCGGCTCAGGGGGTAGTGGAGGGGAAGACGTTCCTGCGGAAACACCTTCTGAGACAGAAGGAAGTTCTTCCTGCTGACTAGCATCTGTGCTGGTGTTGGTGGTTGGTGGGACAGCACCTTGGGGTGCAGTGCCGTCTCCCGACATTATCGCATGCCGGAAGGCATGGACAGCGGTGGTCTGCGCACGCATCTCCCGGATCATCTGCTGCGTATCCTCTGATATGCGAGCGGGCATCCGGGACATGCTCCCCGTGTAAACACCGAACGCCTGGGGGAGGTCGCGACTTACCGCAACACTCTCCATGCACAGTCTGGTCGTCCTCCTCCTCCTGAGGTGGGCCTACAATCCCCACTGACAATGCCTGGCCCCTCATGATGGCCAAGTTGTGCAACATACAGCACACCACAATGAATTCAGATACCTGTTGAGGGGAGTATTGAAGGCTGTCTCCAGAGTGATCCAGGCATCGGTCTGCCTGTAGGAGATGGCATATCTCTGTCAGCACTTTCTTTCGGAACCACAGCCTTCTCACACACTGCTCCTCAGAGAGGTGGAGGTATCAGCAGTGGTGCCTGTAAACCTGTAGGGGGGTGGGGAGAGGGGTAAGCCCTCCTCCCAAGATGTCTTCAGCCTCTCCTCATCCGTGGCCAGACATGGCCAAGAGCCCTTGTTGTATCCTGACGCTGCTGAGCAATAGTATGGAGGATGATACGCTGGCGAACTATTAATGCCCCCATGAAATTCTTTCACTGAAAATGTAAGGACACTGTAATGGCAGAAAAAGGTACCAATTTCAAGACAGAGTTTCACGCAGCGTGATGTGTGCAACCGTTGCAGTCAATGTGACCTGCGATGTAGGATCCTCAGCCCTCCATTTAAACATGCCCCAGTTCTGCCTGCTGCACCCTGGGAATGCTTGTTTTTTCAGACGTTTCCTGGGGCGGGCGTATAATAAGACAATAGGGCCTAATTTTGCATCTGGGGCACTAGTGGAGCATTGCACATTGATTGACGTCATAATCTCAATGAAACTAGAGAACGGAGCGTTAATTTTTTGCACCGTGAGCTGAATTTGCCGACCGGGTAGTAAAAGCTAAACGCCTGGCATAACACCAAGAAACACCTGTTACCATCCCTCCGGGACACTAACAGAGGCACAAACAAGCCAAAGATCCAGCCCTGAAGATTATTAATTACTATTCACAATATTCTATCTTAAAGGAGTTCATGACACTGTTAAAATAGTGGACATAAAAATGTAACGCAAAACATCAAGGGGCTGAAATTGCCCCCTTTTTTAAGGCCCGTTACCGCCTCTAAGCACTGGGAGGCGGTGTTACAGTTAAAGAGCTGAATTTTCTGCCTCTTCCCTCCAACTCCCACAGGATGGTGAATAATTCAAATTATCCGCCCAAAACGGGGCAGAGGTAATTTCCCCTCGCCCCCCCCCCCCCCAAGTGTTAATTTGTTAATAACGCCATCGGTCACTTCTAATCTCAAGACTTCATCTGGATTGTATCTGCTTTGTTTCCTGTACATGTTGTCCCTGTTAGCCAGGCTCAGACAAGAATTCACTGTAAACCAGCTTTCAAGTTTCACTTGTACATCCTGTGATAAATGTCTTTAAACAAGCAATTCAACAAAGTCCAGCACATGTCAGAAATGACTTTCATTTACATAGAAGTTTTGTTCTGTTTTTATTATAGAATTAGGTTCAGACCCAGCCAGTGACATCGCAAAAGAATCTGCTTCATCCCTCTGTTCGACATCCTGGAGAGATGCATGTTAGACATCTTGGGGAGTTAAGGGTTAACAGTCAAGCTTCTTTGCGTCTTGAAGCAACAGGTTTTCCAGGCTTTCCAATATAAACAGGATGACTTAAGTGTCTTGAGGAGAAAGCATGGCTTTCTGATATGTAAATTGCTTGTGTAAGGAAATAAGTGTTAGTAATAAAATATAACCATAGAGTTAAAAAAAGATAATACATTAGGAAGTCTTGTTTAAGGGAAGCAATTCTGAAGTAAACAATCTACAAACTGGTTACATGAATAGTATGTTTTCAAAGGGCTAGAATTTCCACTTCACATCGCCCAGTTATGGCCCATATATGTCCCAAAACAGACCTTTATCGGCCATTTTGAGCAAAAAGTGGAAACTAGATCCAAAATACCGCCCCGAAAAACAGGTGCCTAAGTTTCCATTTTGATTGTTGAGAAGATCGCCAAAATTATAGCCCACACATGGCCCATCCCAAGTTTCAGCACCTAGCATGCACTTCGCTGGGCCGATGTAAGGCCCAAAACAGTGCTGAGAAATAGTTGCTTTTTCTGGGCCTAAGAGAAGGAAAATGAGCACTACGGACTCCATTTTGACTTCAATGGAAGGGTAGAGGATTAGTTGTGATTTAATTAGAGAGCTAGTTGTACTCAGAATATTGAGACAGGGAATATAAATAGGTATTATTACGTTGTTTTTAGTGAATAGGTTTTGTATAATAGAATTTATTAGAAGGTGTTACTAAAGTATTCGTATATTAATAGAATGCTCAGATATGAAATAACATCTGTATAGTTGATAACTAACTAAGAGAGAAGACACACACAATTTATTGAATTAAATAATTTTTTTTTATTAACAAAAAAGAAAATAAAAATTGAAAAACTATCCCTCCAACCTCCCGCCCCCCACACCAACCCACCCTTCCCACAAATACAAAATCTTAACAATTAACAATTAACAATTAAGCAATAACAACAAACAAAACTAACAAAACAGGAACAAGAACAATTGAACAAGTGAACAAACTGTGAAAAAACACCCCCTTCCCTAACTGCGGCCACGTTTCCCTCCAGGTCCAACTCTACCCCGTGTTCGCACCCCACCCGCCCATTTTGGTCTGCGCAGACCGACACCAAGACATCGTGCAGAGTGGGACGGCAAGACTTCCTGCCGTGGTGGAGGTGACGGAGCGGATGCGGAAGCCTGAAGCTCCACTTCCGAGTCAGGAGGAACTGTGTCCTCCGTATTCGCTTGCGTGCTCGGGGTCTCGCTGTGAGCAGACACAACACCTTGGGGTGCAGCGCCGTGTCCAGCCAGCAACGCATGCCGATAGGGCATTGGTTGCGGCTGTCTGCTGCCGAATAGCCTCCAAGGTCTCCCTTGCAGTCTGTGATTGCTCAGAAGACCAGTTCAAGAAGTTTGTGCAGAACTCGCTCCAGAATGCTGGAAACTGGCTCCAGTTCGCAGAGAACTGGCTCCAGTTTGAAGAGAATCCCGCGAACCCCTGGATAAGGTCGCGACCAATTGCGACCGTCTCCCTGCACAGGGAAATCAAGCTCTCTGTCTGGCCCTCCATGGTAGGCAATTGCTCGCCACACTGACCGGACCTCTGTGGGGTCGGCGTTTGCAATGTGACGCGCCTTGGCGTCGCCACCTGCACACCGCTTGGTCCCGGTGCTTCTTCCATCTCAACCGAGGTGGCCGCAGGTTGTTGCCCCACCACAAAAAAAAATCATCATCCTTCTCCTCCTCCTGCTCATCCTCCGCCGTCTCACCCTCCTGTGAGCTGTTAGAGGAGGGGTCTGCGAGTGGCACCGAGCAATGCTCAACGGACACTTCACCTTAGAAAGATGAATGAAATTTCTAAACAACTCATAACAATACATATCAATATATTTCAATATTTCAACATCAATAATTTCAATATAATGCAAAACATTGCAATACTTTTCAAAACCACAAATGCACAAGGGTTCATCAGCGTTAACATGGCCTCACTCGTAGATCAGACTACATCTGAACTAATGAATTATAATTTATATAACAAATGCGTAACTACAATATTTCGCGTATGTTATTAGTAATGTTTGATACTTTGCACATTCCGCATTACTCACCAGGCTCAAGGGTGGGCTCAGCCACGCCATGAGTCGTGACCGCACGGCTTTCAGGACCCACCAAGACCACCGCAAGCTCCTCGTATGGATTGAGAATATGCACTGCCGCGGGGCTGTCACCCGTCCTCCTTTGCACCACACGGTTTAAACTTATCTTTTTCTGTAAATGATAATTTAACATTGCATGGCATAAGCTACCTTTCCTGACAATAAACATTGAAGTCTGATTTAAATGTTCCATTATTACGTAATCTCATATTGCATATGAATAATTTTTAATATTATTCTAATTATACACAGTAAGTATACAATACATATGTACCTATGATTTTAAATATGACTTTTAAATATCTTTTAAATATTACAATGCAACTTACTATGGTGGCTGCATATGAATAATCTTTAATATTATAACATGCAACTTAGTATTAGGGTGAATAAATGTAATTGGTAATGTAATTTTTTTTCATTTAATGTAGTTTTTAAACTTCACATTATAAATAGTTAAAATTGAGGAATTTGTTTGCAATTAATAAACATTAAGTAAATAATACATCATAATAATTTATAAACATGAGTTTTATACATGTTTTAAATACATAGTAGAATCAAACTTACTCTGGCAACTGCCAGGAGGCTGTTCCACCTCTTGCGGCACTGGTCAGACATCCGCACCTCATGGGATGCCGATGTGACCACATCGGCAATCTCCTGCTAGATCCGTCTGTAAGCACAGGGTGGAGGTTTCTCCCAAGGCCACCCCGTGTCAAGTCCTCCCACCTTGTTGATATGGCGAGAAAGCAGGAAGGGGGTACTGAAGTTTCATGTTCAGCCATGAACTCATTGAATGGCGGTGCAGGCTAGAAGGGCTGAATGGCCTGCTCCTGCACCTATTTTCTATGTTTCTATGTTAACATGGACAAGCGCCTCGTTAGCCTCTTTACTGAAGGTTTTGGCTCTTCTTCTTTCAATTTCACTTTCATTTTGATTTTGAATGGACATGGCCATTGCTGAAACGACTGTAATGATAATTGATTACAATCTACCGACAAACTCCTCTCTCCTCTCTCTCCCGCTCTCACCGACCCTCCCTTTCCTTCTGAGCATGTGCGATGATCCATGAACTCTCCAAACGCGGCAAAAAAATCGATCCAAAAAAAAAACATCCCACACATGCGCACAATATCGATGCTAGGGAAGCTTTTTTTTTGGACTTCCGTTTCACTTTATCTTTTTTGGGGCGATCATGAGATCGCTGAGAAATCAGATCGCCCATTTGACATCGCTGGGGTAAGGCCGAGTGGAAAATTGCAAAAAAAAATTAGCCTTATGCTGGCGATCAGCATGGACGATACATCACATATCGTTGGAATAAGGCCCATTTTTTGGGGCCTTAGCCACCTCGTGGAAAGTCTAGCCCAAAGGATTTGGGAATAGATACATCGTAGTATAAAGGATCATGGTTTTCAACAATATGTCAGAGTGCTCAAAAGATACAGAAACCGGAAAAGTCACTCTTTCGATGCAGTTAAGCCTGATCATCTTTCTGTGTGTCAATAACGTTTATTCCGTATACTCCACTACGAAGTCTCGTGCTTACTCGAAACGTGTTGTTGTGAACCAGAGGAGAAAAAAGGTTGACTGCTTACACCCTCGAGCCCAGCAGACCAATAACAGAACTTTGGCAACAAATCCCATCAGTCCAAGAGTCTCTCAGACTAGGAGCAAAGCAAATCACCTATTTAAACTCAAAGGAAAGCAAAACCAAATCATTTATCATTTCAGAAAATGCACCACTGCCTCAACTGACGTCTGAGTGAAGCTAAATACTGATGCGCAATACTAAAGCGTTCTTTTAGAATCATAACAGTTAGAGGAAGTTAGAACTCTGAAAGGTAAAAGTGCTAATGAAATAAAAGCTAAAATAGTAGAAATATTGGGCTGGATTTTCACCTCGGCATGGCGCAAAAATAATTTTTTGGCCGTGAAATGAGGCACACAAGATTTTGTGCCCAGGCCAAATTTTCGGCAATGGTTTTGCAGCGGTGCTAAAACTTAGTGCCCCGCTGCTGTTTTGACCGTTTGGATGACGTAAAATCATCATGCATCACTGCACCAGTGACCCAGACAGAACCTTCGAGCATTTCACCCGATTTAGCATCCGCCCGAGAACCCGCCTAGAAAAACCAGACAGACCCAGGGCGTACCTGGAGCTAATGGCGCCGTGTTGAAAATGGAGAAGAAAGTCGCATTTGTGAGTGATTAAAAGGATTGGGAGAAGAACGCTGTGTTATTGCATACTTTTGATTGTGAGGTTTATGTGAGTTTCTTGTTTGTTTTATAAAGGACATTTAAGGACATTTTAAAAGATGGGGGCCTTGCTACGTCAGGAGCCAATAATCCAGGCTGTTATATTCATACGGCTTCGAGCTGGAAGAAGGCTTATTGTTGATCATTTGCAACATAATCGAAGAGGTCACAGATGTATGGGGAGGAGGCCTTAGCCCCACGAGTTTACAGGGAACATCGCTCATACCTCCAGCTCTCTGAGGCACAGTCCATTACAAGGCTGCACTTCTGAAAAGAGGTGGTCACAGAGATATGCCAGCTCATTAAGGCAGACTACAGCCTACCAGCAGCAACAGGATTGCACTGCCCATCGAGGTGAAGGTGACTGTGGCACTTGCCTTCTATGCCTCCGGCTCCTTTCAGGCATCAGCGGGGGACATATGGTCCATTTCGCAGCATGCTACACATTGCTGCATTCACCAGGTGACTAATGCACTGTACGCACACAGAATAGACTTCATAAACTTCCCAATGACAAAGGAGACCCAAAATGAGAGGGTTGTAGGTTTTGGACGGTTTGCTGGCTTCCCCAAGATTCCGGGTGCCCTTGACTGTACGCACATCGCCCTGTGACCACCTTTATAGAATCCAGAGATTTTCCGAAACCAAAAGGGATTCCACTCCATGAACATCCAGATCATCTGCGACCATAGTCAGCGCATCATGGCAGTCAATGCTCAATATCCAGGGAGCATCCATGATGCTTTCATCTTGCGTGAGAGTAGTGTCTCATGCATGTTCCAGCATCAACCAGAGCTGGATGGCTGAGGACAAAGGTTACGACCTCGTTACCTGGTTCATGACCCCCCTCCAGAACCCTCAGACAGAAGCCGAGCATCGTTATAATGAGAGCCATGCAACCACATGCAACATCGTCGAACTGACAATTGGAGTGCTCACGCAGCGCTTCCGCTACTTGGACCACTCTGGAGGCTACCTGCAATACACGCCTCAGCAGGTCTCTGAGTTCATTGTGGTGTGCTGCATGTTACACAACTTAGCCATCATAGGGGACAGGAATTGCCAATGGGGATTGCAGGACCACCTCAGGCGAGAGGGGGAAGGAGGAGGAGGAGGAAGACGAGGAAGAGGAGCCCAACGAGGAACCCATGCTACCACCACCACCACTCCCACCACAACCACAGGGGAGGCATAGAAACATAGAAACATAGAAAATAGGTGCAGGAGTAGGCCATTCAGCCCTTCTAGCCTGCACCGCCATTCAATGAGTTCATGGCTGAACATGCAACTTCAGTACCCACTTCCTGCTTTCTCACCATACCCCTTGATCCCCTTAGTAGTAAGAAACATAGAAAATAGGTGCAGGAGCAGGCCATTCAGCCCTTATAGCCTGCACCGCCATTCAACGAGTTCATGGCTGAACATGAAACTTCAGTACCCACTTCCTGCTTTCACGCCATACCCCTTGATCCCCCGAGTAGTAAGGACTTCATCTAACTCCCTTTTGAATATATTTAGTGAATTGGCCTCAACTACTTCCTGTGGTAGAGAATTCCACAGGTTCACCACTCTCTGGGTGAAGAAGTTTCTCCTTATCTCGGTCCTAAATGGCTTACCCCTTATCCATAGACTGTGACCCCTGGTTCTGGACTTCCCCAACATTGGGAACATTCTTCCTGCATACAACCTGTCCAAACCCGTCAGAATTTTAAACGTTTCTATGAGGTCCCCTCTCACCCTTCTGAACTCCAGTGAATACAAGCCCAGTCGATCCAGTCTTTCTTGATAGGTCAGTCCCACCATCCCGGGAATCAGTCTGGTGAATCTTCGCTGCACTCCCTCAATAGCAAGTATGTCCTTCCTCAAGTTAGGAGACCAAAACTGTACACAATACTCCAGGTGTGGCCTCACCAAGGCCCTGTACAACTGTAGCAACACCTCCCTGCCCCTGTACTCAAATCCCCTCGCTATGAAGGCCAACATGCCATTTGCTTTCTTAACCGCCTGCTGTACCTGCATGCCAACCTTCAATGACTGATGTACCATGACACCCAGGTCTTGTTGCACCTGCCCTTTTCCTAATCTGTCACCATTCAGATAATAGTCTGTCTCTCTGTTTTTACCACCAAAGTGGATAACCTCACATTTATCCACATTATACTTCATCTGCCACGCATTTGCCCACTCACCTAACCTATCCAAGTCACTCTGTAGCCTCATAGCATCCTCCTCGCAGCTCACACTGCCACCCAACTTAGTGTCATCCGCAAATTTGGAGATACTACATTTAATCCCCTCGTCTAAATCATTAATGTACAATGTAAACAGCTGGGGCCCCAGCACAGAACCCTGCGGTACCCCACTAGTCACTGGCTGCCATTCCGAAAAGTACCCATTTACTCCTACTCTTTGCTTCCTGTCTGACAACCAGTTCTCAATCCACGTCAGCACACTACCCCCAATCCCATGTGCTTTAACTTTGCACATTAATCTCCTGTGTGGGACCTTGTCGAAAGCCTTCTGAAAGTCCAAATATACCACATCAACTGGTACTCCTTTGTCCACTTTATTGGAAACATCCTCAAAAAATTCCAGAAGATTTGTCAAGCATGATCTCCCTTTCACAAATCCATGCTGACTTGGACCTATCATGTCACCATTTTCCAAATGCGCTGCTATGACATCCTTAATAATTGATTCCATCATTTTACCCACTACTGAGGTCAGGCTGACCGGTCTATAATTCCCTGCTTTCTCTCTCCCTCCATTTTTAAAAAGTGGGGTTACATTGGCTACCCTCCACTCGATAGGAACTGATCCAGAGTCGGCAGCTCATAATTGAACGCTTTGCTTGAAGAGTGAACGACACGTTTGAGCGTTGCCTGGCCACTCTATCCCACCATGTTGAAGATTCCCCCTCTTATTCTGCAAATGAGACCTTACACATGGATGGTTAAGGTGAAGAAAAGAATGTATTGAACATTGTAACATTGTAATCTTTGTAATGTACCCTTCATTGTGAAACATTAATAAAAGAAAGCAATTAGCTGCATCCAGCAATGAGATCATTCAACAACATTATCAAGAACATAATCCAGAACATAATAACACTTTGACATTAAATACACGATGCATCCAGCATCAAAAACATAATACAGCAACATACTATCCTGCCCCACTATTTTTTCCCACTGACTTTTGCCCCTCTTCCCCTTATCACCCTCCCTTGCTTGCTGCTCCTACCCAAAGTGGCACCAAGATAGCATGCAGCAAGGTTGTCAGAGCGCTGCTGTGTTGGTGGGGGAGAGACAATGGCGATACCGACAGGGGACACACTGGAACAGCTTGTGGCATGGAAGGCGCAGCTTCTGACTGGCCAGCCTCTTCATCGGCATCGCCAGTCACAGATGGTTTGGGTTTGGGTGTGACAGTGGAGAACGCAGACAGTATGGTGGGAAGATTTATGGACTGCATCACCTGCCCAAGCTGATTCAGAGCTTGTGCCTATGATGCGCCATATTCCGCAAGGATTCGTGCCACACTCACCGGGACTCCACTGTCACTGCTGGAGGCCACCAGCCTCGTGTGGGCATTGATGGCCTCGCAGGTATCACGGCTCACATTGACAATCTGCGACCCTACCTCCATAATGGTCGCTTTCAGACTGTCGATGCTCATGGGAATCCTACCCAAAACATCAAGGAGCTGATGGCTAAACTGGATGCTCTCCGTGGACATTCCCACCATGTCCAGTTCCATGTCTGCCTGTCTGTCAGCAGAGAGATGGCCTGCGGGATTCAATCCCAGCACAGCGTTGCTGCACGCCACTGGTCCCAGGAGCCTCCGAGTTGTCAAACTCCAAGAACATCACATTGTCCTCAGAGGAGCTCAGTGCCGGTGGTAGAACGGGATGGATTGAAGCTGCACCGGTTGCTGCACCTTCGTCAACTCATCTGTATCCTCCTCCTCTTCCTCCTCCTCCAGACGATGGCCTGACGTGGAGTGGTCCCTTGAGGGTTGCTGTGCCTGTGACTGGTCATCTGGAAGTAGAAAGCAACAGATGAGTGGCTAGCAGCAGGGGAGGGGGCAGGGTGACATGAAGAAGATCACATAGCACAGGCTCATTTGAAGGACCGCCGCTACTCCATTATATCTAGTCCAGAGACACTGCAGGACATTGCCCTAACCTATCCCAGGGAGTATGCAGGACATTACCCCAACCTATCCCAGGGAGTGTGCAGGACATTACCCCAACCCTAGTCCAGAGACACTGCAGGACATTGCCCCAACCCAGCCCAAGGAGTGTGCAGGACTCATCGAATCAAATCGTCGCCCTCCATCATCAAAATCCATGACTCAGCCCCGGGTGTACTGTGCATGCACGTAGCCGTATCCTGCATTAGCATTTGTGACCGGACAGCAGACCAGAAGCACGTGGTAAAAAAAACTTGTGCATGTGCAGAATGGCCAATATTTTTAGCATTGGATCATTCAGCTGTGGTGCACAAATTGTGTGGTGCATCACCGGAGTTAATGCTAACACTCCTCGTGAACTTTTATTTGGCGAAAGTTGCTCGCTCTGGCATTAACGTTAGCACGGAGCTAAATTTTTTAATCCACTGCGAATTGCGCCTGGAAACGGGCGAAAACGCAAAAAGCCAAAAATCCAGCCCATTAAGTGAAATTTTCACCATTCACTACAGAGAATAATACTAAATTGCTACCCAATATACTACAGGTGTTCGAAGTACACATAGATCATAGGGTGCTGAAGAATACTACAGAGGAAACTAGTGAACATAAGAACATAAGAAATAGGAGCAGAAGTAAGCCACCTGGCCCTGCGAGCCTGCTCCGCCATTTAATATCATGGCTGATCTGATCATAGATCCAGCTCCACTTCCCTTCGCGTTTCCCATAACCCTTTATTCCCTTATCGCTCAAAAGTCTGTCTATCTTCGCCTTAAATATATGCAATGACACAGTCCCCACAGCTCTCTGGGGCAGTGAATTCCATAGATTTACAACCCTCTGAGAGAAGAAATTCCTCATCTCAGTTTTAAATAGGCGGCCCATTATTATGTCCCCCAGTTTTAGTTTCTCTTATGAATGGAAATATCCTCACTGCATCCACCTTGTCGAGCCCCCTCATTATCTTATATGTTTCAATAAGATCACCTCTCATTCTTCTGAACTCCAAAGAGTATAGGCCCAGCTTACTCAACCTATCAAAGTGTGCCCTCACCAATACCCTGTACAGTTGTAGCAGGACTTCCCTGTTTTTATACTCTATCCCCCTTGCAATAAAGGCCAACATTCCATTTGCCTTCCTGATTACTTGTTGTCCATGCAATTTCACTTTTTGTGTTTCATGCACAAGGACCCCCAGGTCCCTCTGTACTGCAGCACTTTGCAATTTTTCTCCATTTAAATTATAATTTACTTTTCTATTTTTTCTGCCAAAGTGGATATCCTCACATTTTCCCACATTATACTCCATCTGCCAAATTTTTGCCCACTCACTTAGCTTGTCTATACCCCTTTACAGATTTTTTGTGTCCTCCTCACAATTTGCTTTCCCACCCATCTTTGTATCATAAGCAAAATTGGCTACATTAGGTCCCTTCATCCAAGTCATTAATATAGATTGTAAGTAGTTGAGGCCCCAGCACCGATCCCTGCAGCAGCCCACTAGTTACTGTTTGCCAACTGGAAAATTTTCCATTTATCCCTACTCTCTGTTTTCTGTTAGTCAGGCAATCCTCTGTCCATGCTAATATATTACCCCCAACCCCGTGAACTTTTATCTTGTGCAGTAACCTTTTATGTAGCACCTTATCGAACGTCTTCTGGAAATCTAAATACACCACATCCACTGGGTCCCCCTTATCCATCCTGCTCGTTACATCCTCAAAGTACTCCAGCAAGTTTGTCAAACATGATTTCCCTTTCATAAAACCATGCTGACTCTACTTCATTGAATTATGCTTTTCCAAATGTCCTGTTACTGCTTCCTTTACAATGGACTCCAGCAATTTCCCAACGACAGATGTTAGGCTAACCGGTCTATAGTTTCCTGCTTTTTGTCTGCCTTCTTTTTTAAATGGGAGCGTTACATTTGCAGTTTCCAGTCCGCTGCGATCTTCCCAGAAGCTAGGGAATTTTGGTAGATTACATCCACTATCTCTGCAGCCACTTCTTTTAAGACCCTAGGCAATCAGGTCCCGGGGACTTGTCCGCCTTTAGTCCCATTATTTTACCGAGTACGATTTCTTTAGTGATAGTGATTGTATTAAGTTCCTCCCTCTCTATAGCCCCTTGATTATCCACTATTGGGATGTTTTTAGTGCCTACTACTGTAAAGACCGATACAAAATATCAACATCTCTGCCATTTCCCTGTTCCCCATTATTAGTTCCCCAGTCTCATTCTCTATGGGACCAACATTCACTTTAGCCACTCTTCTCCTTTTTATGTATCTTTAAAAATTCTTACTATCTGTTTTCATATTTCGTGCTAGTTTACTTTCATAATCTATCTTCCCTCTCTTTATCATTTTTTTAGTCATTCGTTGCTGGCTTTAAAAAGTTTCCCAATCCTCTGGCCTCCCACTAGTCTTAGCCACATTGTATGCCCTTGTTTTCAACTTGATACCTTCCCTTATTTCCTTAGTTAGCCACGGATGGTTATCCCTTCTCTTACAGTCTTTCCTTCTCATTGGGATATATTTTTGATGCGAGTTATAAAATATCTCCTTAAATGTCTGCCACTGCTCATCAACTGTCCCATACTTAATCTATTATCCCAGTCCACTTTAGCCAACTCTGCCTTCAAACCTTTTTAATCACCTTTATTTAAGCTTATGTTACTGGTTTGAGATCCAACATTCTCACTCTCCAAATAATTTGAAATTCACCCATGTTATAGTCACTCATTCCTAGAGGATCCTTTGCTCGGAGCTCATTTATTAATCCTGTCTCATTACACAGTACCAGATCTAAGATAGCCTGCTCCCTGGTTGGTTCCGCAACGTACTGTTCAAGGAAACTATCCCGGATACACTCTATGAACTCTTCCTCAGTGTGGCACTGGCTATTGTCATGGGCTGGTTGAGTGTGGTCAGTGCTTCGATGCTGGGGATGTTGGCCTGATCGAGAACACTGATATTAGTGCGTCTAGCCTCCCAGGGGGTTTGCAGGATCTTGTGGAGACATCGTTGGTGGTATTTCTTCACTGATTTGAGGTGTCTACTGTATATGGTCCATGTCTCTGAGCCATACAGGAGGACGGGTATCACTACAGCCCTGTCGACCATAAGCTTGGTGCCAGATTTGAGGGTCTGATCTACGAACACGCACTTCCTCAGGCGACCGAAGGCTGCACTGGCTTCTCAGTGTTCTCGATCGGGCCAACATAGAAACATAGAAACGTAGAAAATAGATGCAGGATTAGGCCATTTGGCCCTTCGAGCCAGCATCACCATTCAATGCGATCATGGCTGATCATTCACTTCAGTACCCCTTTCCTGCTTTAACTCCATGCCCTCGATCCCTTTAGCCATAAGGGCTATATCTAACTCCCTCTTGAATATATCCAATAGCATCAACAACTCTCTGCGGTCAGGAATTCCACAGGTTAACAACTCTCTGAGTGAAGAAGTTTCTTCTCATCTCAGTCCTAAATGGCTTACCCCTTATCCTTAGACTATGCCCCCTGGTTCTGGACTTCCCCAACATCGGGAGCATTCTTCCTGCATCTAACCTGTCCAATCCCGTCAAAAATTTATATGTTTCTATGAGATCCCCTCTCATCCTTCTAAACTCCAGTGAATACAGGCCCAGTCGATCCAGTCTCTCCTCATATGTCAGTCCTGCCATCCCGGGCATCATTCCGGTGAACCTTCGCTGCGCTCCCTCATTAGCAAGAATGTCCTTCCTCCGATTAGGAGACCAAAACTGAACACAATATTCCAGGTGAGGCTTCACCAAGGCCCTGTACAACTGCAGTCAGACCTCCCTGCTCCTATACTCAAATCCCCTAGCTATGAAGGCCGACATACCATTTACCTTCTTCACCGCCTGCTGTACCTGCATGCCAACTTTCAATGACTGATGAACCATGACACCCAGGTCTCGTTGCACCTCCCCTTTTCCTAATCTGCCGCCATTCAGATAATATTCTGCCTTCGTGTTTTTGCCAGCAAAGTGGATAACCTCACATTTATCCACATTATACTGCATCTGCCATGCGTTTGCCCAGTCACCTAACCTGTCCAAGTCACCCTGCAGCCTCTTAGCGTCCTCCTCACAACTCACACCGCCACCCAGCTTAGTGTCATCTGCAAACTTGGAGATATTACACTCAATTCCTTCATCTAAATCATTAATGTATATTGTAAAAAGCTGGGGTCCCAGCACTGAGCCCTGCGGCACCCCACTAATCACTGCCTGCCATTCTGAAAAGGACTCGTTTCTCCCGACTCTCTGCTTCCTGTCTGCCAACCAATTCTCTATCCACGTCAGTACATTACCCCCAATACCATCTGTTTTAATTTTGCACAGCAATCTCTTGTGTGGGACCTTGCCAAAAGCCTTTTGAAAGTCCAAATAAACCACATCCACTGGTTCTCCCTTATCCACCCTACTAGTTACATCCTCAAAGAATTCTAGAAGATTTGTCAAGCATGCTTTTCCTTTCATAAATCTATGCTGACTTGGACCGATTCTATCACTGCTTTCCAAATGCGCTGCTATTTCATCTTTAATAATTGATTCCAACATTTTTCCCACTACTGATGTCAGGCTAACTGGTCTATAATTACGCATTTTCTTTCTCCCTCTTTCTTAAAAAGTGGTGTTACATTAGCTGCCCTCCAGTCCATAAGAACTGATCCAGAGTCAATAGACTGTTGGAAATGATCACCAATGCATCCACTATTTCTAGGGCCACTTCCTTAAGTACTCTGGGTTGCAGACTATCTGGCCCCGGGGATTTATCGGCCTTCAATCCCATCAATTTCCCTAACGCAATTTCCTGCCTAATAAGGATTTCCTTCAGTTCCTCCTTCTCACTAGAGTCCCCTCGTATTTCCGGAAGGTTATTTGTGTCTTCCTTCATGAAGACAGAACCAAAGCATTTGTTTAACTGGTCCACCATTTCTTTGTTCCCCATTATAAATTCACCTGATTCTGACTGCAAGGGACCTACGTTTGTCTTCACTAATCTTTTTCTCCACATATGTATAGAAGCTTTTGCTGTCAGTTTTTATGTTCCCAGCAAGCTTCCTCTCATACTCTATTTTTCCCCTCCTAATTAAACCCTTTGTCCTCTTCTGCTAAATTATAAAATTCTCTCAGTCCTCAGGTTTGCTGCTTTTTCTGGCCAATTTATATGCCTCTTCCTTGGATTAAACACTATCCTTAATTTTCCTTGTTAGCCACGGTTGAGCCACCTTCCCCGTTTTATTTTACTCCAGACAGGGATGTACAATTGTTGAAGTTCATCCATGTGACCTTTAAATGTTTGCCATTGCCTATCCACTGTCAACCCTTTAAGTATCATTTGCCAGTCTATTCTAGCCAATTCACGTCTCATACCATCGAAGTTACCTTTCCTTAAGTTCAGGACCCTAGTCTCTGAATTAACTGAGCCACTCTCCATCTTAATAAAGAATTCTACTATATTATGGTCACTCTTCCCCAAGGGGCCTCGCACAACCTTCCGGATATAAAAGGGGCCGGAGGGTCTAGTAAGGAGGAGGAACTGAGGGAAATCCTTATTAGTCGGGAAATTGTGTTGGGGAAATTGATGGGATTGAAGGCCGATAAATCCCCAGGGCCTGATGGACTGCATCCCAGAGTACTTAAGGAGGTGGCCTTTGAAATAGTGGATGCATTGACAGTCATTTTCCAACATTCCATTGACTCGGGATCAGTTCCTATGGAGTGGAGGGTAGCCAATGTAACCCCACTTTTTAAAAAAGGAGGGAGAGAGATAACAGGGAATTATAGACCGGTCAGTCTGACATCGGTAGTGGGTAAAATGATGGAATCAATTATTAAGGATGTCATAGCAGTGCATTTGGAAAGAGGTAATATGATAGGTCCAAGTCAGCATGGATTTGTGAAAGGGAAATCATGCTTGACAAATCTTCTGGAATTTTTTGAGGATGTTTCCAGTAGAGTGGACAAGGGAGAACCAGTTGATGTGGTATATTTGGACTTTCAGAAGGCTTTCGACAAGGTCCCACACAAGAGATTAATGTGCAAAGTTAAAGCACATGGGATTGGGGGTAGTGTGCTGACATGGATTGAGAACTGGTTGTCAGACAGGAAGCAAAGAGTAGGAGTAAATGGGGACTTTTCAGAATGGCAGGCAGTGACTAGTGGGGTACCGCAAGGTTCTGTGCTGGGGCCCCAGCTGTTTACACTGTACATTAATGATTTAGACGAGGGGATTAAATGTAGTATCTCCAAATTTGCGGATGAAACTAAGTTGGGTGGCAGTGTGAGCTGCGAGGAGGATGCTATGAGGCTGCAGAGCGACTTGGATAGGTTAGGTGAGTGGGCAAACGCATGGCAGATGAAGTATAATGTGGATAAATGTGAGGTTATCCACTTTGGTGGTAAAAACAGAGAGACAGACTATTATCTGAATGGTGACAGATTAGGAAAAGGGGAGGTGCAAAGAGACCTTGGTGTCATGGTACATCAGTCATTGAAGGTTAGCATGCAGATACAACAGGCGGTTAAGAAAGCAAATGGCATGTTGGCCTTCATAGCGAGGGGATTTGAGTACAGGGGCAGGGAGGTGTTGCTACAGTTATACAGGGCCTTGGTGAGGCCACACCTGGAGTATTGTGTACAGTTTTGGTCTCCTAACCTGAGGAAGGACATTCTTGCTATTGAGGGAGTGCAGCGAAGGTTCACCAGACTGATTCCCGGGATGGCGGGACTGACCTATCAAAAAAGATTGGATCAACTGGGCTTGTATTCACTGGAGTTCAGAAGAATGAGAGGGGACCTCATAGAAACGTTTAAAATTCTGACGGGGTTAGACAGGTTAGATGCAGGAAGCATGTTCCCAATGTTGGGGAAGTCCAGAACCAGGGGACACAGTCTAAGGATAAGGGGGAAGCCATTTAGGACCGAGATGAGGAGGAATTTCTTCACCCAGAGAGTGGTGAACCTGTGGAATTCTCTACCACAGAAAGTTGTTGAGGCCAATTCACTAAATATATTGAAAAAGGAGTTAGATGAAGTCCTTACTACTAGGGGAATCAAGGGGTATGGTGAGAAAGCAGGAATGGGGTACTGAAGTTGCATGTTCAGCCATGAACTCATTGAATGGCGGTGCAGGCTAGAAGGGCCGAATGGCCTACTCCTGCACCTATTTTCTATGTTTCTATGTTTCTATGATTGCTAATTAGTCCTTTCTCATTACACATCACCCAGTCTAGGATGGCCAGCCCTCTAGTTTGTTCCTCGACATATTGGTCTAGAAAACCATCCCTAATACACTCCAGGAAATCCTCCTCCACTGCATTGCTACCAGTTTGGTTAGCCCAATCAATATGTAGATTAAAGTCGCCCATGATAACTGCTGTACCTTTATTGCACGCATCCCTAATTTCTTGTTTGATGCTGTCCCCAACCTCATTACTACTGTTTGGTGGTCTGTACCACAAAACTAGCATTTTCTGCCCTTTGGTATTCCGCAGCTCCACCCATACAGATTCCACATCATCTAGGCTAATGCCTTCCTTACTATTGCATTAATTTCCTCTTTAACCAGCAACGCGACCCTACCTTCATTTTCCTTCTGTCTATCCTTCCTGAATGTTGAATACCCCTGCATCGAAGCACTGACCACACTCGACCAGCTCCGTTGGGTGGGCCAAACTGTCCGCATGCCCGACTCAAGACTCCCAAAGCAAGAGCTCTACTTGGAACTCCAACACGGCAGGCAATCCCCAGGTGGGCAGAGGAAACATTTCAAGAACACCCTCAAAGCCTCCATGATAAAGTGCAACATCCCCACTGACACCTGGGAGTCCCTGGCCAAAGACCACCCTAAGTGGAGGAATAGCATCCGGGAGGGTGCTGAGCACCTCCAGTCTCATCGTCGAGAGCATGCAGAAATCAAGCGCAGGCAGCGGAAAGAGTGTGTAGCAAACCAGACTCCCCACCCATCTTTTTGTTCAACGACTGTCTGTCCCACCTGTGACAGAGACTGTAATTCCCGTATTGGACTGTCATCATTGTTATGTATTGTCCAGGTACATTAAATGTATAAGTACAATGGTGCGCCACAGAGGACGCTGTGGTGGGAGACCTGAAATACCTGCAAGACAGAGTATAAAAGGCTGACCACCACACCTGAGAGGCACTCTGGAGTTACACAATAAAGGACTAAGGTCACAGCAGTTATATAGTTATATCAACACCAGACCGTGTGGAGTCAGTGATTTGTGTGCTGCATATACCACATTGGCAACGAGGACGCGACGAACTCCACGCAACCATGGCTACTCTGGGCTCGCTAAAGGATTTTACTGTGGCCAATGATTGGGAGGCCTTTACGGAAAGGCTCGAGTACGACTTCACAGCAAACGACCTGATGGGGCACACGGACGCACTGAGAGAGAAGCGTAAGGCGATATTGCTTTCCAGTTGTGGAGATGAGATTTACTGTCTTGTCAGGGATTTGCTGGCACCCGTGAGCACCAGGGACAAGACATATGAGGAGCTAGTCGCACTCATTCGTGACCAGTTGAAACCAAAGGAGAGCATCCTCACGGCCAGATACAAATTATACCATCACTGCAGACCTGAGGGCCAGGATGTCACCAGATATGCTGCGGACCTCAGGAGACTCGCGGCGCCGTGTGATTTTGGCGCACACCTTGACGAGGCGTTGCGGGACGTTTTTGTTATGGGGATTGGCCACGAGGGCCTCCTTCACAAGCTGTTAGCCACGGAACCCACAGTCACCCTGACAAAAGCCATCACCATCAGCCGGGCATATATGACCTCGACTTGCAGCACTAAGCAAATGATCCACACAGTCTCGAACCCGCCAGGCACTGTCCACAAGATAGCACCCACCATGGACAAAACTGCAGAACGTGGATCTGCCCGGGGCAGAGAGCATGGACCTCGGGGTCCTGGAACTCAGAGTCCACTGAGGGGGGCTAATCAAGCAGCACCATGCTGGCGCTGCGGAGGAAGCCATGGGGCTCACCGGTGCAGGTTTGCGGAGTATACGTGCAATACCTGCCATCTGAAAGGCCACCTTCAGCATATGTGTAAAAGAAATCTGACTCACGACTCACCGTGTGGCTGAGGAGATGGTGGATGCTCCACTGTTCAGCGAGGTGCAGGCAGAAGAAGATGAGGTGTTGGGTCTGTATACGTGTACCGACGATTCACCCCCAGTGATAAT
Source organism: Pristiophorus japonicus (assembly GCF_044704955.1). NCBI lineage: Eukaryota > Metazoa > Chordata > Chondrichthyes > Pristiophoridae > Pristiophorus > Pristiophorus japonicus. The sequence goes on along the minus strand of NC_091979.1, from coordinate 154,518,037 downwards.
GGAAATAAAAATTGACGGAGTCCCAGTGAGTATGGCAGTGGATACGGGATTGGGTCCATCATTGATGAGTCAGAGAACTTTCGATAAACTGTGGGTCAACCCAGCTGCACGACCCAAGCTGGTCCCGGTCATGGCAAAGTTGCGTACCTATTTTTGGCAGAGCAGATGTGCAGGTAACTCACTGGGGCGAGACGCACGGTTTACCTTTGTGGATCATTGCAGGCGATGAGCCGACGCTCCTTGGCAGAAGATGGATGGGAAAGGTCCGTGGGAGCTGGGAAGGCTTCATTCCTCCACAGTCTGCTAGCCCCCGGGTTCCCAAAGAGCAGCGCCAACCAAGCTGGAGCTGCAGCCTAAATCTACACACAGGCAACAGCAGCCCAGAACTCCTGACCTCAAGCAATTCTGCTGCCTCAGCCTCCACAGACGAGCAGACCCTGGAAGAGCAAGTTTGCAGGTGCGGGCCGATTGCTGGGGTGCGGGCTGGCGGGCACTGCGGGCAATGAGCGGGAGGTCCATCGATGGCCGGCGGATTTGGGGGACCCGCGCAGTGGTAAAGTCGGGCGGTGGTAGCGGCTGCAATGGTGGCGGCCACGGCGGTCGCAGGAGGGGCGGTCACGGCGGCCGCAGGAGGGGCGGTCACGGCGGTCGCAGGAGGGGCGGCAAGTGCGGAGACAATGGTGGGAGCAGAGGCTGCGGCGTGACTCGGGAGAACGCGAGCCAGAGCGGCGGATGCGGCAGCAAGCATGGAGGGACTCACAGGGACTGTGACTGATCGAGTCCAGGGAGCCACTTCTGCCAAGGTGGGTTGCTCTGGGCCGTTTTTTTCCCTTCCTTTCTTCCTTGTCCCTCTGTTCTTTCTTCTCCAGCGAGCTCAAGATGGTGGTGAGCCTCGTGGCAACAGAGCTCTGCAGACAAAGGCCAGCAGAGCACCTAAAATGGCGGCGCCCAAGGGAAGCCTCGTGAGAACCACAAGATGGCGTCTTAAAAGGGAAATGCACCCAGGAGTCTTAAAAGAGCCTGACACCATTGGCGGTCCCCATAAAAAGACTTTTGTCAGGCAAGAGCAAGTCTAAATGAGCTATGTGAATGTAGGATGACGGATTTATGATAAGAATTAATATTTTAATGCTGAATGGTTACTGTGTTTAAAATAATGAATATGAATTACGAATTATGATAAGAGTAAATATTTCAATGCTGAATGGTCACTGTGTTTAAAATTATGGATATGAATTACGGAAAGAGTTAATACCACGAGGTTCAAGTAAAAGGGATATGGATCCGTGACTAACATTACCATTGGGCTAATGCGATTTTCGATTTAGGGGATTCATGCAATGGTTCAGCGGCTGCTAAGGCGACTACTTCATGAGAACAGAGGCAATGCACCAGTTGCGATACCCTGTCTCAGCGCAGCCCATTACCTCGGGCAAAAAGGGGCTGTATACCACCACCGTACCTCACCCAGACGAGCTGTGATTAAATAACTGTTCAGTGTACCGGCAACCTTTTGACATAACATCTGTACCACATGTTATATGTACCATACAAATGTACCGTCTATAAATACCTGCTTTCTGTTGGAGGTTATGCTTGTGTACATCATTACTCATGTAAGGACTGCAAATACCATATGCTTGCAACGGGTCCTCCACATGAGGGAGAAGAGGGAAGTGGATGGTCATGGACTCACACTCACAAATCAACTAGGACGAACAAGGCCGAGGTCACCAGCAATGGGTTTTGGAACTGGGGCGGGAGTGAGATGTTATGTATTGTCCAGGTACATTAAATGTATAAGTACAATGGTGCGCCACAGAGGGCGCTGTGGTGGGAGACCTGAAAGTATCTGCAAGACAAAGTATAAAAGGCTGCCCACCACACCTGAGAGGCACTCTGGAGTTACACAATAAAGGACTAAGGTCACAGCAGTTATATCAACACCAGACCGTGTGGAGTCTGAGTTGTGTGCTGCATACACCACAATCATCATAGGCAGTCCCTTGGAATCGAGGAAGACTTGCTTCCACTCTAAAAATGAGTCCTTGGGTGGCTAAACAGTCCAGTATGAGAAACACAGTCCCTGTCACAGGTAGGACAGATAGTCATTGAGGGAAAGAGTGGGTGGGACTGGTTTGCTGCACGCTCTTTCCGCTGCCTGCGCTTGATTTCTGCATGCTCTCGGCAATGAGACTCGTGATGCTCAGCGCCCTCCCGGATGCACCTCCTCCACTTCGGGCGGTCTTTGGCCAGGGACTCCCAGGTGTCAGTGGAGATGTTGCACTTGATCAGGGAGGCTTTGAGGGTGTCCTTGTAACATTTCCTCTGCCCACCTTTGGCTCGTTTGCCGTGAAAGAGTTCCGAGTAGAGCACTTGCTTTGGGAGTCTCGTGTCTGGCATGCAAACAATGTGGCCTGCCCAGCGGAGTTGATCAAGTGTGTCAGTGCTTCAATGCTGGGGATGTTGGCCTGGTCTAGGACGCTAATGTTGGTGCGTCTGTCCTCCCAGGGGATTTTCAAGATCCTGCGGAGACACCGTTAGTGGTATTTCTCCAGCAACTTGAGGTGTGTACTGTACATGGTCCATGTCTCTGATCCGTACAGGAGGGCGGGTATTACTACAGCCCTGTAGACCATAAGCTTGGTGGCAGATTTGAGGGCCTGGTCTTCGAACACTCTTTTCCTCAGGCGGCCGAAGGCTGCACTGGCGCACTGGCGGTGTTGAATCTCGTCGTCAATGTCTGCTCTTGTTGATAAGAGGCTCCCGAGGTATGGCAAATGGTCCACGTTGTCCAGGGCCGCGCCGTGGATCTTGATGTCTGGGGGGCAATGCTGTGTGGTGGGGACAGGCTGGTGGAGGACCTTTGTCTTCCGAATGTTTAGTGTAAGGCCCATGCCTTACAGTCACCTGAGAACTCATTTTTAGAGTGGAAGCATGTCTTCCTTGATTTCGAGGGACTGCCTATGATGATGATGATTGTCATGGAGGAATCAAGGGGTCAGTTCCATAGAATTGGAAGCAAGCACAAACTAATTATATTTATTAAGTGGACAAAAATGACTTAGACAACTACAGTCTGATATTAGACCAATATCAATAACAGGTAAAATAATGGAATTCACTTGAAGAGATAGACCGAAGGAGTACCTGTATATCAATAACCCAATATGAAACCCAAATAGAAGCTCAAGGTCCTGTTCCACCAACCTCGTTGACTTCTTTGAAAGTATTCCACATAAATTAGTTTTTGGAGCAGCCCGTGATGTTCTTTGGCCTTTCAGAACCCTTTTTTTAAAGTTCCACACAAAAATCTTCAAATTACATTAAAAGCCAGAGTAATAGTAGGTAGAACATGGAACAGGATCAAAAGATAGGGTACAGATAGCAGTCAGAGAGGAGTAACATCAGGAGAGGGTGAAGAGTTGAGTGATCCACAGGGATCCATGGACTGTTGTATTTAATTTATATAAATGATCTGGATATCAAAACCAAATGTAAATTAGTCATTTTTACGAATGACACTAAAAAAGGAGAGCAGTAGATGCAGTTAAACGTTTGCAGAAAGATTCAGATTGATCATGCAATTCAACAAATAACAAATGAAAGTTAATACATAAATCTAAAGTATTGGGCTTAAATTGTGGCCATAAGTATGCAATACATGGAACTTAATTCGCAGGGGAAGATTTAAAAAAGGACTTGGAAATAATAGAATTGCCATTTTTAATATCTTCACAATGTTACAAAGAATTTCAAAAACTAATAGCTTGCTGAGACATGTGAACAGCAGTTTCTGCAAAGGTTTTACAAATCAACTTTACACTTGCAAAGAACTAGCACAGACGCAAAAGGCTGAATGGCCCCCTTCTGTGCTTATAAATGTCCATGGCTCTCATCATCATAGGCAGTCCCTTGAAATCGAAGAAGACTTGCTTCCACTCTAAAAGTGAATTCTCAGGTGACTGTACAGTCCAATATGGGAATTACAGTCTCTGTCACAGATGGGACAGACAATCGTTGAAGGGAAGGGTGGGGAGTCTGGTTTGCCGCACGCTCCTTCTGCTGCCTGCACTTGTTTTCTGCATGTTCTCGGTGACACATGTGCAGCTGCGCACATTCAGAGGCTGAACTCCAAGCCATTGTCAACATCTTCACCGAGGCGTACGAAAGCATGGGCCTTACAGTAAATATCCGTAAGACAAAGGTCCTCCACCAACCTGACCCCGCCACACAGCACTATCCCCCGGTCATAAAAATCCACGGTGCAGCTTTGGACAACGTGGACCATTTTCCATACCTCGAGAGCCTACTATCAGCAAGGGCAGACATCAACGGCGAGGTCCAACACTGCCTCCAGTGCGCCAGCGCAGCCTTCGGTCGCCTGAGGAAGAGAGTGTTCGAAGACCAGGACCTCAAATCTGGCATCAAGCTTATGGTCTACAGGGCTGTAGTGATATCCACCCTCCTATATGGCTCAGAGATGTGGACCATACACAGTAGACACTTCAAAGTGCTGGAGAAATACCACCAACGCTGGCTCTGCAAGATCCTGCAAATTCACTGAGAGGATAGAGGCACCAACATCAATGTTCTTGATCAGGCCAACATCCCCAGCATCGAAGCACTGACCACACTCGACCAGCTCCGTTGGGCGGGCCACATCGTCCATGGCTCTATCACAAATGGAGTACTCTGTTTAGAAAAAGGGCACATATATATTAGAGAGGATATAAAAGAAAGCACCAAGACCCATCTCAAATATAAAAGAGATATCATTATGACAGATTAAAGAGGTTCAACTCTGACAAGAAAGCAGGATATCAAAATATTAATTGCTAAAGCTAAGGTAAATCCAGAAAGACCAGAGGACATAAATTTCAATTATTGTCAAATTAAATTTAAAATACATTTCAGGGAGAACTTCCACCATGAAAGTGATAAGTGTCCAACCTGCCGGACAGGACAAGAGGCAAAAAGATATAGGGGATGTTCAAAATACAGTTGGATGTTATAATGGGAGCATTAAGATACTGGAGAGATGAGCTTTTCTGAAATTCATACAAGAATGCTCAAGACCATGAGAACAAGTCCTAATATCTGACTATAAGAAACTCAAAGAAATGCAACATCCTCATGCTTGCTTCAAAAAGAAAATTTAGAAATGTACAACTTTCAGTATGCTCCTGAATTTCACTCAGTTCCTAATTCCCAACTGATCATCAAATATTTGCTCTTAATTATTATCTCTCTTTCTCAATCCACAGAGCTATGGGAATGAAAAATAGTGCCAAAATTTAAGCAAGAAAGCAGATAGAAATGAAAAGAAAAGATAATAAGCGTACATCTATATAGCACCTTTCACAACCTCAGGATGTCCCAAAGTGCTTCACAGCCAATAAAGTACCTTTGAAGTGTAGTCACTGTTGTAAAGTAGGGAAATTTGCGCTCAGCAAAGTCCCGCAAACAGCATGAGATAAATGACCAGAAATTGTGTGTTAGTGATGTTGATTTGGGATAACTCCCTTTTTCTTTTTCAAATAGTGCCACTTGAGAGGGCAGACAGGGCCTTGGTTTAAAATCTCATTGAAAAGATGGTATCTCCAACACCACAGTACTCCAATAAATACTACACTTAAGTGTAAGTTTGGATTATGCATTCAAGTTGCTAGAAAGGGGCAAGAACTCCTGGCCTTCCGAATCAGAGGCAAGAATGCTATCACTGAGCCAAGGCTGACACCCAAAGTTAGATGGTGATGGGAAAAAAGACAATATAGAAGCAAAAGTAGCATCCTCTACTAATGCCTGAAGCAGTCTAAATGTTGCCCCAACTGGAGTTTTCCTATTATACTGCATGAAGATATAAATTGGAGAGTAAGCTCCATCAACTGAATCCCCTGTGCTTCCCTGTGGTTGATGTAAACCATCATTGTCTACTTTTCTAGTCATACATCAACTGCTTGTTAAAATGAAGAGCTGGACACAACCTTGAGTTCTCTCCTAACTTTATTCTGGATACCAGCACCACAGGGCTACTGTAAAATTTACATTGAAATCCCAAAAGAGTGGTGTCTCTGATGATACCACAGCTAAGGCAGAATGAGAGACATCCCCACACAAGGCTTGTCTCCAGTATTCATCTGGCAAAGAATCGTAATACCTCTGTTGATAGGTTAC